>NW_015625590.1:2016542-2062716 GCF_001515625.1 Sinocyclocheilus rhinocerous | reverse complement strand
ATACTCCTGTATAAGCAAATCTAGCACAGTATGTGGAAAATAATGTTTTTTTTAACCTTAAACCGCATAAACACATTTCATTACACCAAATACACAAAATAATGTTCTTTTTAGCAACATCATATGACCCCTTTAAATTTTGCCAGCATATACATGAACCTTTTTTATGAAATGTTTTGATTGAAAAGCATGTCTTAAGTAAGAATATATTTTTCTTAAAAGTATGTAGAGGGAGACCAGGGATGGTTGTAAAATGTTTGACATTTCTGTCTTTATCTTGGAGTTCTTGTAAGTGAGTGTGTTCAAAATGTGATTCAAACTAGTTACAAGTGTCTGATATTAAATGGCATAGCTGTTATCTTTGCAGCATAAACTGAAAATGCATAGTTTAGTTTCAAACACAAGGAATGAAATGTAACAATTCACCCCATAGTCCGGATTAGTTGTAACATACCCTGGAGTACGATGTAACATTATGCAATAAGAATTATGACAAAAAATGGATTTTTAAATATTTTGCGCAAATGTGCACTAGCTTCAACAATTGAACAGTGTTTGTGTGTGTGTGTTTAATCATGTTTGTTAATGTCAGTCATAGTAATTGGCCATAATAAAATTGAACTTGAGCACTTCAAAGAAAACACATAAATAAAACAAAAAATTGATTGGGGTAGGTTATAACCATAGACTGTATAAAAAGGTTGTAACATGTTTCATTGATGTTACAACTAACCCTGAGTCTTGTAGCCATGATCTAGCTCACCTTACAGCTAACAGCCAAACATTAGCACTAACAAAATATCTACACAGACACACAATAAACATAATTTAACTTTGATGAGTTTAAATACAAAGCAGGGACTGCCATCACAAAATTAAATGAAGTATAAAAAGTTACTTTCTTACCTCAAAATTAGTTTTTCTCCTCTAAAATCTGCTGTGTCTGCCACAGGGCTCTACGTCCTCACATGTGGAATAAAGACTAAATTGAGAATGTGTGAAGTGAAATAGCTGATTTGTAACTTGTTCCTTATTTGAGAAATTGAAAGTGTTACAACCATCCCCTGTCTCCCTAATCATAATAGGCTATTCTTCTAAGCGAAATGAAATGAGGAACGGATGTTGCTATCACGCGCATATCTAAATACTTAAATGTCATAATCTGAGCTGAAAACAAGAGGGTTGGCACCTTTGCTAATCGTTGACATGTTGTTGTGAGTGTTCTAGTCTCTGTTTAGACAGTTAGGGGATAGAAGACGAGACAGAGGGATCAGGACAGAAGGACGAGTGCTGACAACGTGATGAAGGCGCAAATGGACCGAAAGAGAAGGGACGTTTAATCTCTCTAATGACCCTAAACAGAGTACACGAAGGACCGCCTCAGGAGAACAACATCACAGATCTCACATCTTATTATTTTACCTCTTTAAACATTTTTTCCCCCAGGCATTTTCCAATTTATTCCACACATCCTTATTCATTCGCTGTCAAATCTGTGCCCTTTTTCTATTTTTATCGCAGAGTTCCTATCTTTTTATTGAGAAGGATGTTCTCTGGACATGTTTTAGGGAGAAACAGCGTTCTCTACAGAGCAGCGAGGAACTGCAAACATATTATTCAAGCCGCTTTTACAGGTACAAATAATACCTTCACGTATGAAAAGCAGATATAATGTATGTCAGTAACCTTAAAAATACTAAAAAAAACATAGCTAATTAAACAGTTTTTAAATATTTCCTTATAGTGTACCTAAAGAGAAAGACAGAGAAAGTGTTACCTACCTTACAGATGTCAAACTGAGTTCTGCAGTTCATGCTAATTTGAGATTTTTGCAGCATCCATCAGAGGACAATACAAACCATTTCCCCCACTTCTTACATGCAAGCACTCACATACTGTTAAGCATACACAACTAATGTAAAGCACCAAGAACATTTACTGAGGATCCATTACATCCAGTTCTGCTTGCCCATCTGCAATATCTTGCCAAATATTGTCCCAAACGTCCACGAGAGGCTGACTTAGTTTTAAAGCTAGATGTAATAGATGCTACAACCCCGTTTTAAATCCACGAAGAGAAACACATATAAGATCCCGCACACATTCACTTAATAGCTCTTCTCAAAGAACCACAATTCTATGACATACAATTACACTTACAGTTTGGAGAACAGCAAGTCTTTCCAATCTGTCTGAGCTAGTAGGTTAATCCACAACAAGTCCAATGAACTGAAAGGCAGGAGGGAAACAGAGGGATTGGGCAAAGGTATCTCAACTAGGCGAAACAGATTTTAAAGGAGGGAAATAAGAAGCTTAGATTGTGTCTGTGACAAATGCACTCCCCCTTTAACTTTCTTGCTAACCAGTGGCAGATCAGGATATGAATTAAGGGCACAAACATTCAGTCAAGAGTCCCATTTCAGCACTCAACTAGAGAGTTCTTGGAATCACTCTCTGTTGGGATGAGGACTCGGAGGAATTATTGTTTCATGGAACGGCCAACAAAAAGGTACCATTCCTCGGAGGTCTTTAAAACCCCTTCCACGTGTTTTAATCTATCGTGAGGTCCTGGTATTTCTTTCGACCACAGTCTTTGCAAAGTTCAAAAAGGTACTGTCTCTCCATGGTAGTGGAAAGATTGTGTTAACTCCATGCAGTAGTCTGATAATATCATTTTATGTTGTTGGAACGTACTCAGTTTGTCTTAAAGGGACATTTTGCCATATGGAAGCATTTACTGAAAAATCTTGGTCACAAGGAGGACTAACTGATTTGGCAAAAATAAAAATAATACATTTGAAAAATAAATTTAAATGATCAAATTTCCTGTTCAGTCAGTCATCTGCTGTGTGAACCGCCAAATCTGGTAAACCGCCAAAAAATCTGCAGGTCTTTAGTTTCCTCAACAGACCTTTTCCATATTATGTAGTAAATAAGATTAAATACGTTTTTAAAGAAATTTAAATATCTGAAAGGCCTATATTAAGGAGCTTCTAAGAGAAAATTGTGAACACACAACAGTGTTATTTCTAAAAAAACAAAAAAACAAACAGAAACTAAATGAAAACACATTTGCTATTGTTAACTAAAATAAAAAATAAACACTTAAACAACTGGGAACATTTTAACGACTCCAAAACTAAACTAAAATATCCGAAATATGAAATATCATGAAATATGAAGTAATTTTAGTTTTTGATAATCTGTACATTATAAAATTTTAAACCCTAATTATTAACATTAAACATCAAAATGCTACTAGTGATAACACTGGCCAGCCTTGAGAAAACTGATCCTGTAAAATATATTTAAATGATCAGTTAATGCGTTATCTTTTGCAGCCCTAAAATACAGCTATATATTAAATATATTTAATATATTACAATAATACTATATATTAAAATAGATTCTATTACATTATATATATATAGTATATATAAAATATTTTTTATATTTTTATATTTTAAATGCATCAAAAACTGAACATAAAAAAAATTAACTAGAACTGAGAGCCAAAGCTAATAAACTAAACAAATAAAGAAAAACTAATCTAAAATGAAAAAGACATTTAAAAATATCAAAGTAAATTAAACAAAATACAAATAAAAAAAATGTCAAAACAAATAACCCTGGAGTATGTACTCATTAATCTTCTTTCCTTCATACACACTGCTGTGTGGGTGTAATTAAGGGGAATTAACTCCTCTTAATTAGATTTAACACAGATCAAGCTGACTCAACTCAATTTGTTCACTTTTATGCCCCTTAAAACTGGCTGATCTTAGACTCAGACTTCAATAAAGACCAGCAGAGATGAGATGGCCTTAAAACGAAGTACTTAAGGAGTGCATGCGTAACATCAGGCACGTTCTGATGTGAACTCCAACAGATAACATCATAGATCTCAAGCCATGATTTAACATATGCTGTGCTGAGAGTCTTCCAATGGGATCTGAAATAATCCTGTTGGTGGAGACCGTTGCACTTAGGATTGCTGTTGTAATGAAATTCTAGTACATGACCCAATAATTGTTGGTTTATGTACTACAAAACATAAATAAAGGATCTTTCTTATATGACGGCCATTCAAAAATATCTACACTACTGTTTAACAGTTTGGGGTAGGTAAGTTTAAAAAAAAAAAAAAAAAAAAAGTTTTTGAAAGAAGTATCATATGCTCACCAAGGCTGCAATTATTTGATCAAAATTACAGTAAAAACATTAATATAGTGAAATATAATTACAATGCAACATCACTTTTTTCTATTTTAATATATTTTAAAAATATAATTTATTCCTGTGATGTCTAAGCTGAATTTTCAGCATCATTACTCCAGTGTTCAGTGTCTCATGATCTTTCATAAATCATTCTCATATGCTGACTTGGCACTCAAGAAACATTTCTTATTATCAATGTTGAAAACAGTTGTGCTGCTTTCTGTAGAAACTATGATACATTTCTTCCAGAATTTTTTGATGAGTAGAAAGTTTAAAAGAATTCTATTTATTTAAAAAGTACTTTGTACTTTGCAAGTTTAACTTGATCAATTTAATGCATCCTTGCTGAATAAATATATTGACCCCCCCCAAAAAAAAAGAACCTGACCCCAAACTTTTGAATGCCAGTGTTTATATCTCAAAGATGCCAGAATTCAAATAATGTAACACTGATTAAATCAGAAATGCTACTAAGCAAATGATGCATTGAAATGATTCGACACTCAGACTCCAGTGATAATAAAAAAGAGGCAAAAAAAAACAAAACTTTATTTTTATTTTTTTTATATCTAGAGTAGGCTTTTTGTGAGAGATGGTAGGAGGGTAAAAACCAGTTGGAGGCAGAGTCAAGGAGACCAGGCTGAGACCAGTTCCTTCGGCTCCCATGGTTATGCCAGGGCTCCCATGGGGTCCCAGGCTGGGAGGAGGATGGGGTCCTGCTGCATGACGTCCAGCACTTCAGGAGGGAGGAAATTCTTATCCACCACCACCTCGTAAACATACTCAGAAAACCACTCGTCTGTCATGATCAGATATCCTGCAGGAAGAGGCAGACATGAGGCACGGACAACAGTCAGAGATAAACGGGTAAAATGAGAGATGAGCAAAAGAAAGATAGCGGGACAGAGGAGTGGAACACCATTTAATTTGCTGCAGCAGAAGCTCTTATGAGAAACTTCAGCTTAGCTCACTTGGTTTGAACAGAGCACAATCCACTAATTAAATGTGTAATTAAGCAACATATGACGCTATATACCGTCCAGGCCTGAGAGATGTTCGATTTAACACCCGCCTCGTGAGACGGGATTTTTCGTCACACGCTGAAACCCGATTAGGCTTGTGAGTAAAACTTTAACAGCAAACGGTGTTTAATGCTGCCAAATCTGATGTCAAATGAAATCCTGATCCCATTAGCGCCGCACTTTCTCCATTGTTCGCATGGAGGGAACGAGCCACACCTTGTCTAGATCACCTGTCTAACTTCTCAAAACTGAAAAAGTTTGATTTTAAAACGAGCAAACACACATTTGAACAATATTTTTCATTCAGGGTGTGTCAGGATCCAATCGTGTCCAACAGTGGCTCCCGATAAAGCCTGTTCCTCTCTTAATCACTTAAAGAACGTACAAAAACTTGACATCAGGAATGTTTTGCCCTGTTAAAAGCAGGAAGTAGATGATGATAAGGTTTATTTCCCACAGTGTTCACTCCTGAGCCATGACCGGTTGACTAAGACGAATCAAACCGGGCCATCGAACAGAAGAAAAATGCCAAGTGAAACAGAGCAGAACATCCTGAGAACAAATGGAGCAGTAGAGCTTGGATTTCCATGTTGGATTTTTCTGCATCAGTACCTCAGCGCAATGCTTGGGTTATCAAAGTGTGATTTTTCAAAATAGTCTGAGTGTGTACAAATGGGGCATCACTCTTGGATGAGAACAGACTTTTAATGAGACTGAGAGAAGCCTCAGAGACAAACGGTTCTGAATCTGAAAAACACTGATTTTTGCTACAAAACATCACGTTTATTTGGGCAGCTGGCAGTCTTTGTGTTTGTAAAAAAAAAAATCGTCCATTCCTGGGGGGCACAAAGCATCTGAGAGAATATTTATCCCTCTATTCATCACTTCACTTCTACAGCCATAAAATCTACCAGCTTCAGGGCCTCCAGTGAGCCATTGACCGCATTATAAATATTCTGTCAAAATCAGTTACACAATTACCCCTCATCAACCTCGTTTGTGCCACAATATGCAAAAATAGGCCAGAAAGAGGCAGAAATAATCAATCTTACAAGCCTGAAGCCTGTTTTCCTCCAGAACGTTTATCCGGCCCCCCTGAGTATATCACATTACTGTCTAATCTTCAGGGGAAACAACTGTTATGAACAATTTGAGAGCCCTTAACCCCTTCGACCTCAACAACACATTTTTCTAATTCCTCTCCTCATCTAGCTGCCAAACAATGTTGCTGGAAAACCACAAAATGTCCTGATTTATGTGCAGCTGTGATGTTTTGAATTTATAAATAGCCGTGATTAGATGTGATCCATCATTTATTAATTCACTGTGCGCTGTAAGGCTGATATTTTTACAACATTGCCAGACGTTTCTACTAAAATCAGTGTTAAAGGTGAAGCATCTAACTACTGCACTACTAGTGTGATGTTGGAGTTGGCACTGCTGGAATGTTCTGGTCATTGCTAAGGTGTTTTTAGTGGTTGCTAGGGCATTTCTAGGGCAGTTGCTTACTGCGTCAAATATTATTTTGTCAAAATAAAAAAACTCAGTAGTTTTAAATGCTACAAGTGAATTTCATCATCACAACATTATAATGTACATGTATGAAAAGTCATTTTCATTTTGAGATTTGCTGTTAATTATGCAAAGTTTACTGACGTTAGTATATGTGCAACAGAAATAGCAATGCTTGCCTTAGAAACACCACAGAACCACAGCATTTACACATTTTGAGGAAACTGACCTATGAATCCCTTCGCATCTCATTAAACCAACAAAAGAAAGTATTTTAACATGGAAAAAAATGACATGCTTCACCTTTAAGGCAAACTTTGAACTTTTTAAATGCACAGATGAAGCAATCTGCAAGGAATCATTTTCTATGAAAAACGAGCAGGCCAAAATATCTCTATAATCTTCTGAGGAATTCAGGTCTGTGGAAGCAGAAAGAAAACGGCAATGTGTGCGTGTGCACACACTCTTTCTTTCTCCAGGCAACCAAAGCTAATTAAACAGCCCCTCAATGTAGCGTCTGTTTTAAATAAGACAGTGGGTATGGACATGAGGTCCAGCTGTGAGCGGGTCTACAGATGTGCCAGGCCTGAATAACACACACACCACGCTCTAAACCTCTAAATCCAGAGAGGCCCAACAGAGACCCCATGGCCCATGCTAAATCAAATATCTGACTCCTGGTGTTCTCAGACATGAGTTAAATTAAGTCATTGAAGAGTGGACTAAGGAGCCCCAAGAGGTAATCCTGCTGCAAATTGAATTATTCAATGTCAAAAGTCAAATATCTGTAAATTAGGAAGCATATATAAGCAGCAGACAGACGGTAACCCCTCACCTTTATTCCCACGGTCGTCTCCCCACGAGTTTTCCACACGCCACTTCTCATAGCATCCCTCCTTTCCATTCTGTGGACGAGAGACAGATGTGATGAAACAGAGAGTGAAAGTCTGTCCCATACACATGCCAATCATAGTGTAGTGGATAGAGATGTGGACTCATAACCGAAAGGGTTTAGGTTCACAAAGGTTGATATGTGAACTATTACCACTGTACACTAATTTTCAAATGTTTGGGGTTGGTAAGATTTTATGTTTTTGAAAGAAGCCTCCTATGCTTGCCAAGCTGCATTTATTTGATCGAAAATACAGTAAAAATAGTAAAATATTACAATTTAAAATAACTTTTCTATTTTAATATATTTAAATACATTTAAAATGTGATTTATTCCTATGATGGCAAAGCTGAATTTTCAGCAGGCATTGCTCCAGTCGTCAGTATCACATGATCCTTCAGAAATCATTCTAATATGCTGATTTGCTGCTCAAGAAACATTTCTTTTTATTATCAATGTTGAAAACAGTTGTGCTGCTTAATATGTTTGTGGAAACTGTGATACATTTTTTCTGAATTCTTTGATGAATAGAAAGTTCAAAAGAAAGGTGTAGATTTGAAATAGAAGTTTATAGCATTTAGAACATTATAAATGTATTTACTGTCACTTTTGATCAATTTAATGCATCCTTGCTGAACAGAAGCATTAATTTGTTATATTAAGTATTATTTTTCTGTATTTCCCATGTAATGTCTAGCTGCTTTTTAAACCTAAGCTATGTTTGACTGATTAATAAAACAGGGCGAAGAAGCCCTTTGCTTTACAGCACATTGGTGCTGCCCACCGGGTACCAGAGAAGAGAATAATGAACTCTGGACATGCATATGATGACTTGTGAGGGAAAGTAGACAGTAATCTAAAAAAACTGCTTGTAATTAAACAGGCCGGATGTCTGCAGAGGGAGGAAAAATCTCGAGGTCACACTGACTGTAAGAGCTGTTAATGAGCATTCAGGGTCATGACCTGTGCGATATAGTGCTCTTTAAATAACTAGCTCAACTTGTACCAGCCAACCAAGCATATCTGACAATGTTTTTGAGCGTGCTGTTCTCTCAATACCTTGTCAGTAACACCAGTCAGAATCATGGCATGGGTCATCATGGAATCTCCATAGATCAACCTTTCCGCCTTAGACAAGTTTTTCACTGAGATGCCGAACACCAGGTCATGGTCAAACCTACAAAAATACAGAGAATCCTTAGTGTCAAAAACACATTGAGAAAAGTCTTACCTTTTAACTGGCAGAAGAAACAATACTCACACATGCATGTCATTGATGCCCAGTTTGCTGTGGAAATGTTTGCCTACGTCACAGCCAAACCACACCGCCTGATGCCAGAAAGACACCAATTAATCCACTTTCTGTGGGTCGGTTATAACAACCACCATTTTTGTACAACCATTTTACACAACATGTAAGACAAGACTTTAAAATTCCAGACAGAATGCAATGTACTGAAATTGCAAAAAAATTCAATAAATAATGTTTGCATGCCAAATCAATACACACAGGCATGTAAACCTTAGAGAGTGACACAAATAAGTTTTTTTAGCTCAAATATGTTTCAGTGGTAGTACTTTAAAGATAAATGTAGAAAAAACAGCTTCTCTCATTTCATTTCCACTACAGCCATCAAAATGCTGCATTTGTAACAGATTCACCACCTTCAACAATCACTATCAAACCTCATAGGTCTCTTTTGTCATGTGGGAATAATTGTGCTATCTGTTTATTCCTGGGCCATGACTAGCATCCATATACACTACAGCTCAAAATGTTTTTCAAAACCGTTTCTTATGCTTAAAGTTGCATTTGATCAAAAATTCAGTACAAAAGTAACATTTTTTAAAAATATTATTACTAGTTTAAAATAACTCTTTTCTATTTTAACATGTTTCCAATTCTAATTTATTCCTGTGATGGAAATTTTGAATTTTCAGCAGCCATTGCTCCAGTCTTCAGTGTCACATGATACTTCAGAAATGTTTATAATTCTTTAACCAATAGCATTTATTTGAAATAGAAATATTTTGTAATATTATAAATGTCTTTTCTGTCACTTTTGATCAATTTAAAGCATACCAAATTAAAGTATTCAGAAAAGTATTCCCAAAATAAAATACCTCAGTATCCCTAAACTTTTGCAAAGATAATCACATGACCCTAAACCAGCCTAATTATAATGGCAACCCTTCGAACCCAATTGATTTTACCTCTCCACTCTTGATGGAATCTGCAGCAGCTTTCTTGAGCAGCTCGATGGACTGGTTGTTGTAAAGTGTTCTGCGGCCACCCACCATGTTTCCCAGAAACTCCACACTGTACAGCTTTCCATAGGGGTTTTGGGGCCGAGGGTCATTAACGAGGCAAAACTGCATAGAGATTGCACAACCTGTGAGTGAGGACTACAACAGACTGAAGGCATATAATGCTGAAGCTGACATAGCCTATGTTGCTCCTACCTTGTCCTGGAGATTATAGAGGGGCTTGACGTGCTTTGTGTAAAACTCCAGAGGAGTTAAAGGGCCCATGCGGTGGAAGGTCTTGTCCTTGTCCCGGTATTCCCAACAGATGGTGTCTGGAGGACTGCCCAGACAAACACTGGCCACTCGAAACACCTGAAGACATAAAATAAAATAAAAAAAGATACATGAAATCATATTGACACCAACCTTTTGAACAGTAGTGTACATAGCGGAAACTCTCAAGTTTTATGGCTCCTAATAAGCATTCAAAATTAAAAAATGGTGGCCGTAGCTGTCGGGCAAGATGGCGGATAGCAGCGGCGGCACATAATATCCGCGTTGTGATTGGTCAGATCGCCTGTAAATCAAGCTCTCTGCGAACGGTCAATTATAATGGCAACCCTTCGAACCCCACTGATTTTACCTCTCCACCTTTGATGGAATCTGCAGCAGCTTTCTTGAGCAGCTCGATGGACTGGTTGTTGTAAAGTGTTCTGCGGCCGGCCACCATGTTTCCCAGAAACTCCACACTGTACAGCTTTCCATAGGGGTTTTGGGGCCGAGGGTCGTTAACGAGGCAGATCTGCATAGAGATGACACAATTTATAAGTGAGGACGACAACAGACTGAAGCTGATGTGGCCTGTGCTGCTCTTACCTTGTCCTGAAGATTATAGAGGGGCTTGACGTGCTTTGTGTAAAACTCCAGAGGAGTTAAAGGGCCCATGCGGTGGAAGTTCTTGTCCTTGTCCCGGTATTCCCAACAGATGGTGTTTGGAGGACTGCCCAGACAAACACTGGCCACTCGAAACACCTGAAGACATAAAATAAAATAAAAAAAGATACATGAAATCATATTGACACCAACCTTTTGAACAGTAGTGTACATAGCGGAAACTCTCAAGTTTTATGGCTCCTAATAAGCATTCAAAATTAAAAAATGGTTGATTGAAGGCTGGCGTTATGTTTGAACTCTGAAGATGGATGACATATGAATGTGATATCTTAAATAAGACCTGGGAAATCAAAACAAACCACATTAGAGAAAGCTCTGGCTTTGACAGGATGTAGCTGAGATGAGCACTAAGAACACAAACAATGTGTGTGAGGCGTCCAATGTTTGACCCTGGTACACTTTATTCTGAACTCAAACTGTTTTTAGTTCTCAGAACTTAGCCTTTGTTACTCCAAACCGAAGCATTTCCTGCCCTCTCCTGACCGCGGCCTGAGCTTTATATATTGGAACGCGGATTTCTTGTAGCCAAGATTAACTTGACCTTGATAATATGCACTTCTTGGTCAATCGCAAAGGCACACGCAGGAAGGCAAGAAACTGGAGAGATAAGATGTGCCTGTCTTTTTTCTTTTGGCATATACAAATAGGCGGATCAACAAAGACATGCGCCACACAAATTGAATTTTACAGAGAATTCTGTTGGACTTTATTCACACTATATGAGCTTTCATTTGTCTGGACTTCACAGAGAAGTAAACAGAAAATAAAAACGCATATATTTATGGCTCCTAAAACTTTTTTTTAAAGGAATAGTTCACAGATTAATGAAAACATATTTACTCACCCTCATGTTGTTTCACAAAAGGAGAGATATTGCAGAATGTTAAAGCTTCGTTATTCCAACAAAAGTGGATGGTGATTTATACAGTCAAGCTCCAAAAAGGACAAAAAGCACCATAAAAGTGCAGTGAAAATACTAAATTCAAAACACCCAAGACATTTGAGCTCATGAGATGTGAAAAAACAATGACACTTGCCATGCAAGTTTGTTTTAATAGAAAAATGTGAGAATAATGACTTAAATTTCTGAGATGGTATAGGGAAACATTTTAATTTATTCTTTTTTTCCCCACTTAATTTTCCCTAAAATTAACAGCAACAAAGGGCAAAAAACCAACATAACAAAAACAAAAGTACAAAAAAGTAAAAAAAACTAATTTTAGTCTGTTCATCACACAAAAAAACACTTAAAAAAATAGACAAATAAATACAATGGATAATGCCCTTTCAGAACTTTAAAAAAAATACAAAAGCAGAAAAACAAAACTTTTGGTCTTTTAATCATACGTTAAATGAGTTATCATACGGCTTCAGAAGACTCATAATGGCTATTTTTAATGGTGCCTTTTTATCCTATTGGGAGTTTCACAGTATAAATCATCCACTTTCATTTGTAAAATATCATTTGTGTTCCACAGATGAAAATAAGGGGAAATAAATGACAGATTTGACAATTTAATGTACTTTAGATGAGAGATTTCAGAAGAGAGGTTTTCTCCAAGTAACCAACCTTCTCTCTCACCCTATTCCAGCCCTATCCCAAAAAGAAAACCATTTAGCATTAAAGTTTGTTTTCTCTATCCAGTCTTCCCAGAGGGAGAGTAAATACCAGCGGCGCCCGGCCCTCTTTCCTCCCTGTTGACCCGGCGCTGGACCCAGATGCTCCATCCGCACAAACAGCCTCTGTGTCGCACGCTCTCACATCCTCTCTCCTCCTTGGCAGGTTATATAAACTCGCAGGACCGTCCAAACAACATGGGCGCCCGTTTTCCCTTTTTTTTGGGCCTGTTGAAAAGTCCTGCTCGTGCGAAACAATAGCCGAAGCTCACTGACGTCAGTACGGAGTCAGCGAGTCAATATTGAAACACCTGTCTGAGGCTGTGTGGCCACAGGGCAGCAGGAAGAGCTGAGAGGCACAACCAGGGATGAGCAGCTGGCTCAAAGGCCAGGAACATCAGCATGCCACAGCACAATGCAAATCTTTTGCTTAAGAAAAACACAATGTCTCGTCCAAAAGCACTAAATCTCATCTCCTCTGGCCATTCCGTCACGCCTTGACTTTGGATAATGCAGGATCTGTGAGTCAGAGCAACTTAACAAGAGCAAGGTGTATGGATGCAATGAAAATCAAACTTGTATGTATGTAAACAATGGGCATTTTATCTGAAAGGTGCATGAAAACCTAATATATCCTATAACCTAATATATAAGTATATTGCCAAGAGCATTTGTGACACGTTACAGGAAAACATTTTAGTTTATTCCAAAGGGTCAGAGCTATGGCCTGGTGGTAGTCTGCATGCTAAGACACACTGAGCCATGGTGCTCACACGGGCATTATGAGATCAAACGTGGCTTATGACAAATCTGTGTCATTGTCCCTATAAATAGCAACAGTATAAATGCAAAACAAAAACAAAACAGATAAACTAAAAAACGAATGAAACAAAAACCAATAAAACAAAATGAAATATAAACCTTGAAAAACATAAAAATGTAATTACAAAAAAACGAATTAAAAAACAATACATGAAAAACCCCCACAGAACTAAAAGCAATTTACAAAAATAAGACAAAACAAAAGCAATGCACTAAAATAAACAAAGTAAAAAACTAAAATGAAACCCCCACAGAACTAAATAAAATTACAAAGAATAAAAAAAATGACAAAACAAACAAACAAACTACAAAAAACTAAAATTAACCACAATAAAAAAGCAAAACAAAATAAAAAAACAAAGTAAAAAACTAAAATGAAACCCCCACAGAACTAAATAAAATTACAAAGAATAAAAAAAATGACAAAACAAACAAACAAACTACAAAAAACTAAAATTAACCACAATAAAAAAGCAAAACAAAATAAAAAAACAAACAAAGCAGATAAACTATAAACTACATTTAATTTAAACATCACAAAACTAAAAGATAAAAGACAATTAAACAAAAAATGTAAACCAAAAAACAAAATAAAAACAAATGAAAACCCTCACAGAACTAAATAAAAACTAATTACAAAGAAATAGACAAAATAAATGCAATAAACTAAAACAAAAATGTAAACACCCCCAGCCCAAAAAGAAGAAAAAATTACACAAACTTAAAATAAATAAATAAATAATAATACATTCAAAAATAAAAAACAATATTTAAACTAATAAAACAAAACAAAACAAGTTTAAGGAGTGGAGAAAGGTTCAGGTCACTCATGGTCAGACTTATCCAATGCCACATGCATCACCTCTCGTTCTAGTGGGTTGAGATACTGGCTTATCTGGGATCACAAGCACCTGCTCCAGTGTGTGGGCACAAGGTGCTCCAGGTATGAATATGGCAAATAGGGGTTTGTTGACAAGGAAAGCAACACTCTGGCTGGCTGTCTCACGTCAAAGTAATCCATGTGCAAGCAATCAGCCATGCAAATGGCTGGATGTATGAAGATGCAACATGGCATGATTTCAGATGCCTGTGGGAAGGTACAAGATCTTAATCGTAAACATCACTTTTCTATACGGCTGCCAGACTCTGGTACTGAGACCACAGCGCTGATCTTATCATTTTTGTTTGCATCTGCTTCTCAAGCACAGCTTTGCAAGGAAGTAAACAGAATGAAGTTCAGCAAAGGGTGGCGTGTCAATAATTGGCCTTTTTGTTTTCGTTACATGGCAAAAATGACACAACGCAAGCCAAAATATAATTTAGAGCATGATCAGATTACCCATTAAAAAGCTGTGAAGAGATGACAAATATATTTGATTGATTAACTTGAACGTTTTGTGTAAACATGAAACACATTTGGCCCTTTCAGGCAAACAAAGCTCAACAAGGGAATTTAAGTATGTCTTTGCAGAGAATTATCCACAACCACAACACAGTGACTAAACAGACCTCAACCAAAAAAAACAACAAATCTGCACATTCCTTTATCATACATACACACTGTCTTCTAGCATGTGCAAACAAACACTAAGATATGACAGATGAACAGAATGTTTATATAACACAATCATGATGAGTTGATTCTGTGATTAAAGCAATTATATCAAAATATTTCCTTTGATCTTTTGATGTACTATAAAAACAAAGGTTTTTTGATCTCTGAATTTCAAGTACTTTATTCAGCAAGGATGCATTCAATTCATCAAACGTGACAGAAAAGACATTTATAATCTTACAAAAAAATATTTTAAATAAATACTGAACTTATATTCATCAAAAAATGCATCTTGGTATTCACAAAAATATTGTGCTTACTGTTTTCAGCATTGATAACAATAAGAAATGTTTATCAATCACCAAATTAGCATATTACAATTATTTCTGAGGGACCATGTGACACTAAAGACTGAAGTAATGACTGCTGAAAATTCAGCTTTGCAATCACAGGAATAAATTCAGTTTTAAAATATATTAAAATAGAAAACAATTATTTTAAATGTAAATAATATTTCATAATATTACTGTTTTTATTGTATTTCTGATCAAATAAATGCAGCCTTGATGAGCAAAAGAGACTTAAATAGGTTAATTAGGTGTATCTGTATCTGTATATATATATATATATATATATATAGGGGGGAAAATATATATATATATTTTAAAGGAAGCATTTTAAGGTGTCAGGCTGGAAATCTATGATTGCACTAAGCTATAAAACTAAAGGTAAGATAAACTGAAATTATACACATGGCAGGGAAGTGTTCTATAAACAAAAAAATATTTTAAAATTGATAAATTCTGAAGGGTTTGTAAAGTGATCGCTCCACATGAAGACATGGTTTGTTTGAGCCACTTTAAGGCATGTTTTGCAGCACAAAGGTCTGTCAGATACAGTCCTGAGATTGTAAAGTGTGACATTGTCCAGTCCAGCAGTGCCAACACATCAGTAACTCCAGTTAAACAAGGTCACCTTTGATCTACTAGTGTGATTATGAATGGAAACGAAAGAAAAAAAAAAAGGAAAGATACAAACTGATTTTGACCCTCATACAAGTTCTGACTTGACTTGTTTTGTCTACACTGGACTAGTATCCAGTCTCAATTACGCAAATAATATGACTTTCCTGCATTTGATTTAATCCACCATAACTCACCATCATTTTGATATGAATAAAAGCGACGTCTCAACGCGCCCCTATTAAATAAACAAACTCACTTCCCAACAACTCCTCAGCTAGTGAAGTGCTACAGAAAACAAACCACCACCAGGTGGACAAACAAACATCATGTCAAAAACAGGAAAAGGCCCAAGCGGGTGAGAGGAGAATGTGTATCACAACCAGATAAACAAATCATACTCGGGCATATGTTTATCCTGGGAGAGAAACGCAGAGCACAAGCTTAAGAGATATTAACTTAGACGTGTACGCTGTGCGTCGTCCCTCCGCAGATGGTGGAGGTATAGTAATAATGCCAGTGAGATTGCCTTTTCCACTCAACGACAGGCACCGGGCGATAACAATCATGTTTGTGGAACATTCTGTCATCAAGTCCTGCAGGCGCTCACACTTTCTCTCTGTCTAGCTCATCCTTTTTCTTTCCTCCGCTCACACGTATAAAAATGCGTGCAAACATATAAAAGATACGTTAAAATACACATACGCAGGTATTCACAAAACCAGGACACGCTTTGTACGTGTTCATTTTGGTTCATAGATGGTTGACAATGTTATTGCTCAGTTTAAATGGAGTTTAATTATTGATGTCTATTTGTCAGATCAAGCATTTATGATATTTACAATATGTCAGTACTTACGTCGTTACATCACTTACAGTATGACATACAAAAGGGTCTTGAGACTATTTAACATTTAATAGGGTATTGTTTATTCTTTACATTACAATATATAATAGCAGTATAATAATTTTTTTTAATTTTAAATATTTCAAATTCCTTAAACAGATTTTTGGACCCCATTGAATGTGTTTTAAGAAGCAAGGTTTCTTTTTTACTTTTAGTTTGTATATTTCATTAATATATTTGTATATTTTGTATATTTTCATAGTTCATTATTACACTATGCTGATCTTTATGAAAAAAATTACCTTTACCTTTTTATGGACTGAATTATGAAACTGATCATGCTGCCCTTCTGTTTGGGAGGTTTTCAGAGCTGGCAACTGCTGATAAGGAACAAACAGTTGCAAATCCCATAATTATAAAAAAGTGAGCGTGACAGTCCTCATCCTCAATTTTACAGTTCTCTCTGCTTATACAAAATATGCAAGAGTTCGCAGCCAAGCTTGTGAAAGATAACCTTGCAATATATTGTCTGGCAACCACTAGTGGTGGTTTGATAAGCAGTCAAACAGCGACTTCAACAGGCCTATGAGAATAGCACCATTCTGTTACCATTCTGGGGTGCGTTTCCCAAAAGCAAGTATGGTAGCAAGTTCCATTCAATGGAACATTTGACCATAGATAGCTAATGATGCTTTTGGGAAACGCACCCCTTTATCCAAAAATTGTGATTATCATTTTTTACTCATCCTCATGTCATTCCAAACTCATATGGTGTTATCTTTTATGTAGAGTAATAAAAAAAGAATCCAATTTCTAATATGAAAGAATTATTATTGAAAATCAAATCAATATGTTGCCAATATCTTTAATTATGTAATTGACGTGCATATGCGTATACAGGATTGTAATGACGTGAGGGTCAGTAAATTATTATTATGTCTTTTTTTCAGGCTGAACTACGCCATTATGATAAAACAGAGGGCAGGTTAGCTCCAAAAAAACAAACTCACCTCCTCAATCATGGTATCTACAGTGTCAGACAGCTCAGTTTTAGGGACTTCACTGGCCACCATGTTCCTCAGCCTTAGACAATACTCCCTCAACTGCAACACAAAAAACTAATGCAAATTACAAGTCACAATACTAATTAAATTAAAAAAAAAATAGATAATGTTAAATAATGTGTCTAATTATAGAATATCTTAGATATAACACATCTTATAAACCACTGTATCTAGCTTTCTCACAATATTTTAGTAACCCCAGAGTAAACAGTGCTTTAAAAGACAATGTAAGTGTAACATTATGAGTATGCTCATTTTAGAAGCTTATTCCATGACTCTGACCTCAGTCATATATATATAAAAAAAAAGGCTACTGATAACTAAAAACAAACTAAAATGACAAATTGTTTTGGGTCAAAAAACTAAAATAGAAATATTACATGGGAAAAAAAATTTAATGTTACCTTGGCAAATAACTGAATTTAAATATAACTGAAATAAGCTGACATAATCTGGCACATTATCTCATATTTGTTTCAGCTCTTCATTAAATGTCATGTGGGCCGAATTGCCATCTTCCTCATTTATCTAAAAGACAAGGAAAGTGACATTAGTGACTGTATCCTCTGCTCATTTGATGACTCAAAGAGCGTTTCTGTGATGGAGCCACCAGCGCATACGCAGCCACTAAATCCTCGTTTCGGTAAATGTCAACATGAAAGCTTGAGGGGATACATGGGGCTGCAGACTGAGAGTTGCATTTTGAGCGTAACTCTGAACTGACCTTGTGATTGAGGATATCATTCATTCTACGGGATGCCTCAGAGCTGTGAGACTCGGGGAAGCACTTCTTAGGGACAACGCCATATTTTTCTGAAAAACACATAGGAGTTTAAATTAAACTTGAATGTAAAGAAGTACAAAGTTGGGTTTCATTTTAATTCATATATTTACTTTTTATTCTAAAGTGAACAGATGTAAATTCACTTTTTAATTGAAAAATAAATACTTCCCCTGCCCTGAACAAATGTGAGTTTAATTCAATGCAACAGAGCTAAACTGACCAATAAGGTTAACCAGCATATCCCACTGTCCGCCGTCATTGGTAGGATTTGATAGCAGGAACTGAACCAATCTGCCATCTACTGACTCCTTCCGCTGGGCCGTCTCCACACAGGCACGCAGAAAGTAATAGCATCTCTCCACCTGAGCCAAAAACAGAAATACAGATGATCGGGGGGGTGTACCAACAAGGTGAAGGGGCAAAGAGTGGACACAGTGAGCCACAAACATCCAGGGAACACAATACATCTCACACAAAAAGAGGATTTACTGCACTTTTACCATTAACACAACAAGAGCAAACGATAGACAGCAAAACAATACAGCAGAATTACAACCTCAGAGCCTGGTGCAAATAAATACAGTTGATTCTCAGATTAAACAGTCAAGAGTCTGTTGTTTTTGAAAATGCAAACCAGGAGGAGTGGTAATGCTGACTTACCTTGTCCCAGAAAAAAAGATAAGACTGACTGAATTCAAATTCTTCAACGTTAAACTTCTTCATAAATGGAAGACGCATGACATTGAGGCACGAAAAGATCCAACATCTCCCTGACGGGAAAAAAACAAGCACAGATAGTGAGGTCAGGTCAAACCTGACAAGGAAGTACTTAAACTGTGTGTATATATATATATATATATATATGCAAAAAAAGATACACTACCATTCAAAAGTTAAAGTTAAAATGTTTTTGAAACATATTCACCAAGTCTCTTATACTCAAAGGTTGCATTGATTTGATCAAAAATACTGTAAAAACAGTAATATTGTGAAATATTATTACAATGTACAATTACTGTTTTGTATTTTAATATATTTTAAAAAGTAATTTCTTCCTATGATGACAAAGCTGAATTTTAGCAGGCATAACTCCAGTCTTCAGTATCACATGATCCTTAAGAAATCATTCTAATATGCTGATTTGCTGCTCAAAAAAAAATTCTTATAATTATTCATGTTTAAAACAGTTCTATCACTAAATATTTTTTTAGAATCCATGATTTCCAGGATTCTTTGATGAATAGAAAGTTAGTGAACCTAAACTGTAGTGTGTGATATACATAATAAAAATATCTGTCAGATGCAATATTTATGTGCAAAACTTTACATATCAGTTTCCTCACAGTGTAGGTACCTGAGTTTTTCTGGTTGGTGACTGGTTTGCCCTCTGTGGGAATGCTGTGCTGGAAGACGTGTACTGTATCTTGGACCGTCTGCCGGTGCAGACACACCTCTAACGGATCAATGCAAGTCGAGACGTTCTGGGCGAGCAGATATCGTGGCTCTGAGTGGAATCGCTTGACAAAAGCTGATGCTTTCTCCTGACTCAGGCCTGGGCAACAAACAAGGGCAAACAAACACAAAACAAGAGCTCTTAATTTACAGACCAGGATGGACAGTGACAGAGTGTGAAACTGTGCATTTAAACTTTCACTGATACATAGCATAATCATGAATATTGAGAAACACTGACAAGTATGACTTTCTTTTTGTCCATGGGACACACAAAAGTTGAAGACAGAATGAAGCTGTCAGATTCTGCCTGAAATGATTGACAGCCAGCTCTCTGACTTCACTTGGACTCTATTCATCGTTTCTGTAGTTCGGCTTATCTTTCACACAACATACCTTTCCATTTCAAATAATTACACGTACGCACTCCTTTTATCCCATTCAAAGCGTCACTCGAGTCATTTAACTCGAGCATAAGCTTTCAAGAGTTAAAAGTCGACCTCACAGCGTTGCTTAGTCACTTTCAGCTGTAGTAGTAGTTAAACAGCTCGGGCTAGTTAGCCACACAATGCTACTCCATTCACATCAACATTTGTGAAGCTCTGAGCCCTCAGCCCGCGCCTACGAGCTGCGAGAAACAATATTTACACATACGCACCAGTGTCCATGTTTGCAGGTTAGGAGAGGAGGTGTTGGAGTCTGATTTGTAAGTCTTTGTTTATTTCATTCGCCGACAGCCAGCCAGCCCGTGCGGAATTCCGGAAACAGGAAATCCAGTGAAATCGCTTGTCTTTCTGTCGAGGTTGCCATATCTCGGGAAAACCCTCCTTTCTGGAGCTTCAGTGGGGCTACTGGGGATATGTGGTAGTGGTATTTTGATAAATACCATGGTATTTACCTGTTACTCCAGGTTACTTTTCACGAATAGGCTACAAAGCATGAACTGAATGAAGCACTTAAACGATTAAGTACAATTTATTTTCCTTTTCAACAATTGTTTTTTTTCTTCAAATAACGAACAGATGTTAGTATAGTATTAATGCCCATAACAAATCCAAGCAGCAACATTAAAAGAGAAAAGTCAAAAATAAAATTATTATGTACAAATAAGAAAACTTACCTAGCTATAATCAAAATGTCTCCTTCATGTTGAAATTGTATTACACAAACAATCAGCATTAACGTTAATAAGAGGTTGATTCATAGGCGTAGCTTGACGTTTGAGCTTGGGGGGGCCAAACCGAACCGGTGGATTTGGTCAGACGTACTTTTAAACACATTTTAGTTTTGCTATAGTAAATCTACACATTCACATAGAGCAGTGGCAAGTGCGTGAGGTTGTCATGGTAACCACATACATTGCCCACGAATTAACGTTACAGCTGCGCTTCTATTTTGCCACACTAAACTTAGCAATAAACACGTTTAAAATGCACAATAAACATGTCTGTCAAAACGATCTCAAAGGAGGCTTTTATTAAGCAAATCAAGGAGTGAATTACTCATCCACTGTTTTTAAAACAGACATTTGTTGGGCTTGATTCTAGTTAATGCGCAATGAGGCGCACACTTTTTACTTAGTCTTACTGAATAGACGATAAACAGTTTATATTCTAAAATCTATTTAAAGGTTGTGTTCTGTGAAAATTAAATAACATTTGGATGTAAATGGTCGGCATAAAAGTAGTTTGCTGCTAAACCTGCTGCGTCCTGTGGATCACCTTTATCTGATTGTCCGGGTCCGGAATCATTAAGCACGGCATTAATATCTTCATCAGAGTTTTTCGTTGTCTCCAGATTTCTCTGCAATTCGTGTATGTTGTTAAAAACGCGGAACATCATTTTATTCCACACAACAGGCAAGCATTACCGTTAAGTCTATTATCCACCAAAATGCAGATTCGCCACGTGACAATTCTTACGCAAATGAGATTGAGACGTACGTTAAGTTTGTTTTGATTTATTAATTTACTTACAATAACAATTTAAAATGTATTACCTTTTACGTATTAACTTTTACATGTATTATTAACTACATTATATGCATTTTTACTTCATAGAAAAAACGTTATAAATAAATATTTAGTAAAATTCTTTAATCGCTATGGGGGCTAGGCTATATATTTTAAATTTTGTTGTCTCACTTTCTGGATTCTTTTCTTGCCTTGTTTAATAAAATAAGCTTTAACAAAATCCCTAATCTTTCCTCTCTTGGGACTCTAATTTGTGACATTATGGTCATTATGTTGTGTTATGCTGCCATGGTAGGCTACTTGTTATTGTTTGTGCCATATTAGTGTGTTGTTGTCATGACTACAGTCCTAGTTTATTTGGTGATGGTTTTTCCCAATAACATTTCAGACTGTTCTCTGAAAGTATAACTTATTTTAACTTTGGACATTGTGTGGGAACTGTAATATAGGTGTGTGCCACTTAAGTCTCAATCTTATTTCAGTAAACCAAAGGAAACAAGGTTGAAGTCCATTCCGATGTAACATTAACAACAGAATATCTGCAGCAGATTCTTAAATCATTAAACCAAGCTGTTTATAGGACTGTCTTTCAGATGAACCACAACAGCAATAGTAGTTTATAGAAAGATATTTTTTTATATTTGAGTTCTCTCAAATTCAGCTGCGTTTATTTCCAACATAAATATGTTTTCACATAAAAAAGTCAACAGTGACAAACAGTAGCGGTTTTTGGCACGGGCGAACCGGGGCGGCATTTTTTCATGATACATGGGGGGCGGCACGAGCAGTTAAAAAATAGAGCAATACTCTAATGGAATTAGTGGGCTAAAGTCAGTCCCACCTCGACTTTCTTCCAAATAACGCACATTTCATTCATAATATTATAAATACAGGCCTATAGTTCCTGCACATTTTTGTTTTTCTGAATTGTGTGAAATGGCTAATAAAAATAGGTAATACAAAACGATTATGTGGTCACCAAGGTGAATTGGTTTAGTCTTGACTTCTGGTGGTGAGTGACAGTGTTGGGGGGATGGGAAATTATGCTTGCTATGCTTATACAACAATTATTCAGTTTTAACTCAACAAACCTAATTTCCATCAAAGACTATGAGCCTCCTTGAGCTTATCACTTTTATGCATGATAAGGATCTATCGGAGATCTACCCCAACTTTTGGACTGCTCTCAGGTTGTATTTACTCTGCATATTCTATTTATAAAGATAAAAAATGCATTGGAAAGTCAATTTAGGGGGCAAATATTGTCCTTTAATGGAAAAGGTGCAGTCTAAGTGGAAGAGAGGGGGTAGGCCTAAGCAGAAATGCCTCAGGGTCTGGGAACCACTGATGTAGAACATTCTGTCCTGTGCAACAAGTGATTTATTTTATATTTTCAGGTACAGCGGTTAGTTTGAAATAAAAGTTTGTTTAACAGTGGAAATTCAGTCTCACATTATTGAAACATTATTCAAAACATTAATGGTGAACATTTTCGACTTGATAAAATGATTCTTTCAAGTCTTGGCGATCGGCCTCAATTAAACAATAAAGTAGACATCTTTTTCTTATACATAGTTTAGTAGCCTACTATTCTTTTTGCCAGAATTGATCATTAATCAACTTAATTATTTCCTGGATTTTGTATCACCATAGTCCCTAAATGTATGTACATGCAGGAAATGAGATTCAAATCGAAAACATTTTCCCCCATTTTGTGTCCCCCCCACTTCTCAAACCAAAGTTACACCCTTGGGTTTACCACTGCAAGGATGATCAGCTGTCCTTCCCGTCTACCTGTAGAACTGTTACCGTCATTGCAGTTATAACTGTGACCTTAATTGCCTACCAATCCATAAGTGTCTTAAGGACGGTTCTATGGGTGCGTGTGCAATAACTGTTTATAGTTCATTGAACAATTGTAAAATGCTTGTTTACACCCTTTCCAATAAACCTGATCTGTAAAGCATATGGATTTTGGATACGTTATCTTTAAATTACAGTATCAACAACGTTTAGCCATTAATAGTTTTTATTATTAATTCAAAGAACACTTTTTTATAGTGCGCATGCTGCTAATGATTTCTGATATGTTACAATATAACTGCTAGCCTATATTTTAACAGTGTAGTTGTGTTGTAGTTCATAAAGATGCATCAAAATGTGCTTTGATGCATCTTTGATGCATCTGAGCTTTGAGGACTGAATAAAAATATTTATATAAAGATCAATTGTTAGATGTGTATTTAAAGTTATTGTGTTTGTCATTTCTGCAGCTTTTTTGCAATTGTAATTTTTGGCAGGTAATAAAAGATAAAGAAGGCTCTTCTCAGTCTCTTCGACTGCTTCCATAATTCATCCACAAGATGGAGACTCTTGTTTATGTCTTTTGTTTCTTATAGTGGATTTTGGCCTTGCTGTTCTGATGTTTAATGCTACGAACTGGGGAAAGATCCATCTCACATATCAAACTGTGTATGCATGATAACTGAAATACAAACGATTTGTAAAGATAAGTTATGGAATGAAAATGAATTTAAATAGCATTTGATTTAATATCCAACAATGACTGATATTGTTTGAGACAAATATTGTTTGAGACATGGTTTGAAATTCACCTAGGAAATAAATAATTCCATATTTATTATTCTCTCTGAGGCAGATTTTAACAAAGGTTAGGGAGTAACTCAGTATCCTCATTGGGTTTATTAGTAGTTGTTTATTTGTAAAAACAACTTGATAATGATTCCAAAAAAGCAAGCTTTTTTGCCAGATGAATAATCAAATACCCTTGTCTCCTTTTAAACCTGCATAGTGCCATGTTGTTGCTCATAAATAAATGTGGAATTCAATGCCAGATGTTGCCCAGTCCGGCCAATTCTTAAGGTTTTTCTGTTGTTTTTGTCATCTCTGCAGTCTTTTTTTGTAATCTTAATTTTTGGCAGGTAACACCAGACAAAGAAATAGCTCTTCTCAGTCTCTTCGACTGCTTCCATAATTCACCCACAAGATGGAGACTCTTGTTTATGTCTTTTGTTTCTTATGGTATTTTTTATCCTTGCTATTCTGATGTTTTAATGCTAGGAACTGGGGAAAGATTCATCTCACATATCGAAATACTGTGTATGCAAGATAACTGAAATGCGAATGAATTGTAAAGCCATGTTATAGAATGAAAATGAATTTAAATAGCATTTAATTTAATATCCAACAATGAAGAGACATGGTTTGAAATTCACCCAATCTGGCAAACAATAATTCACTTTCTTTTTTTTTTCTAGCCAAGGCAGATATTAACAATGGTTAGGGAGTAACTCAGCCTCCTCATTGGGTTTATTAGTAGTTGTTTATTTGTAAAAACAACTTGATAATGATTCCAAAAAAGGCAGTTTGTGCCAGATGAATTATCAAATACATTTGTCTCCTTTTAAACCTGCATAGTGCCATGTTGTTGCTCATAAATAAATGTGGAATTCAATGCCAGATGTTGCCCAGTCCGGCCAATTCTTAAGGTTTTTCTGTGTTAGTTGCAGAAACAATAGTGCGGGTGCTCTTATGGAGAAGGGGGCAGATGGGGTCCCCTCTTCAAACAATGTGTGTAGCGTGGGGGAGGGTGTTATGCATTGAAAGTCATCCTCGACGAGATATCACCCTTTCACCAGTGTGACAGAGGGGGGAAAACTGCACGGGTTTATGTGAAAGCTCATAAACCCATATTGCAGGAATGGAGAGCTTTAGCCACTGCCATCTGTCCGAAATTAACATTTGCGTGCAATGCATTGCTGGCAAACAGAACCT
Organism: Sinocyclocheilus rhinocerous; assembly: GCF_001515625.1. Taxonomy (NCBI): domain Eukaryota; kingdom Metazoa; phylum Chordata; class Actinopteri; order Cypriniformes; family Cyprinidae; genus Sinocyclocheilus; species Sinocyclocheilus rhinocerous. Next base: position 2,037,000 of record NW_015625590.1, on the reverse strand, counting down.
GATTTTTGTTTTGCTACAAGTTTTCATGGTATGTAAATATGGACTAATGAAGATTGGGTGCATATATATGGTGCATATGAGTGTACATAGGCAAAAATATACACTTATTCTACACAGAAAAAAAATTATATATAAAAAAGTATTAAATATAATAATAAATGAAATATTAAAAAGAAAAAAGAAAAATTTTTTTATTTTTTGATGCAAGAATGAGTGTAGAATAAACTAAATATTTCTCTTTTATTCAGTTTATGCAGCTTCATATAAGGATACTCTGAGGCTATTTTTTATCCACGGTTAAATGTAACACTGATAAACACCGGATAAAAAAAATATACATTGTATGTGAACATGCTAAATAATTCTAGTCTGACTGTTTCCCCAATCCCACCCTATCAGGCCTGTATTTGATTGCGGATCCATGGAAGCGCACTCCATTTTTAAGCAATAGCATCATGTATCATAATTCTCACATTACTGAAGCTTTTGTGATCTAAATAAAATAATCACCCATTTTATTTCACGAGTAATGAGCTTTTCTAGAATGCGACTGGTAGAATAAACAAAGCAACTGAGTTTGATTGTTTCACATTGATTGCATTTCATGGATGGCCGGACTCAAAAGAAAACAATTGTTTTATAGTCACTAATTTTGCTCAATTTTCCCCCAGTAAATAGGAGCCAAATGTCTCAGTGTCGGTTTGCTCCACTCAAACTGAGCATAGGCCTATGTATTTCGGATGACACTGGCGCACTGCTGAGTTTTTCCACAGAAATGTGAAATTGTGTGAGGTGGCTCTTTGTGTGCATGCAGTAGACGACGCAGCATCACCTTGATGCGAATCTGGAATAACAGAAGTGCTCGCCTCCGGCCCTGTGTTGACACAGGAGGAGTGTGAGTGTATGTGACAAGAGGATACAGAGAGTCTTACTGGGCACTGAGGACACTATACAGTTAAACAATGTGTTTAAGTTTTCTTTAACAACATATTTGCATTCATCTATTTAACATCCATTAATTTATATTTGATTTTAAAAGTATTTTTAAAAAGTGAGTTAAAATGGTTTTCAAGTTCAAATACTGTGTTAATAATAATAATAATAATAATAATAAATTAAATAGTTAAATGTTATACTACTACTACTTATAATTAAAAAAAAAATAGAATTACATAAATATTATTGTTTAATTTTGTATGTAATTTAGTAGTATTATTATAGTATTGTTATTATTATTAAATAATAATAAAATTACAAATGACACAATAATAATAATAAATAGTTAAATGTGATAATAATAAAAATACATTAATGTATCATTGTTTAATTTTTGCAATTTAATTTATTCATATTATTGCATTAATAATAATAATAATAATAGTTAAATGTAATAATACCAATACTACTACTAACAATAATACAAAATTATATAAATTAAATATTACTTTTTTGATATTACTATTTTGTAATATTTTGTATGATATTATATTTAATATTACTAATTTGATATATAATTGTATTTATTTATTATTATTATTATTATTATTAAGTAATAATAAAATTGCATAAAAATGAAATAAATAAATGCTACTATTACTAATAATAATAATAAAATGACAAAATTAAACCACAACAATAATTAATAAAAGTACAAATCACATAACAATAATAACAATCATTATAATAATATTATAATTATTATTGCCTAATAATAACAATAACAACAACAATAATTTACTGTGGTAGAATTCTCGTGGATTAGACAGAGACGAGCTGCGCATTTAGAACTATTTTTTATTTTTTTTTACATCCTTGCTCCTATTTTACAAGGATGCTCTCGCATTTTCATCACCGCCACCTCCTCCTGTATTGTCATGTGACAAGCAGGATTTATACTTCACTTTGCCGGAGAAAATAAAATCTCGACCAATCACAGCTCGAGGTGGGCGTGTCTGTTTCTTCACATTTGACAGCCGCGGTCTCGACTCCACATGACGTCACCCGCTGCTTTGAGCTCCAGCAGAAACGCGCAAAGATGCTCTGAAAGCAAGACTGCAGCATCTCCGAGTCAGAGCCTACAAAAACATCGCATCTCCTTCAAGCGCTCATCCAGCGCTTCAACGCCATCCAGCTCTATCTGCATGGTTTGTCCACCTGCATGCGGGATCCGCTGTTTTTTCTTTCGCCTCTTGTACGTTTCCCGTTGCTATTTATTATCCGCGCGCATCTTCCCAGTTTTTAGCAGTGAATCTTTTGAGTTGTGCCGACCACTGAGGTCATATATTGTTTTCAGCAGGAGAGCGCCATCGCAGAGCCACGAGTGAGGACGTTTCCCACATCACTTGTTATTAATATCAGGTACAGCCTGAGCCACTGGATATCGATGCGCCTTTCAATCCGTATCTAGGCTGCTACGGAGGATCGACGCACCCCAAACATTCATCGTGGTTTCACATTTAGAAACGACCATATCTGCGTATCGCGTCTAGGGAGAACGAGAGCGAGCCTAAAGCTTCTTTATAAAAAATGATGGCCGGTGGGGCAGTGCAGCAAAACGGGATTTTCTCCAATCCGCATCATCACAATCAACAACCGCACATGGAGTCTGATCCCCCCGATTCCCGCAAAAGACCCCTGGAGACCCCGACGGAGGCCAGCAGCACCAAGCGCACAAACACAGGAGGTAAGACACAAATGTTATCTACTAGATAGGCAACTCACTTGGCAATGAATTAGCGACGCTTCCCAAAGACAAGTGCTTTTATGTAAATCCATGAAAGTATAATAGTTCATGGCAGGTTGATTTTCGTTTTCCACGGAGCATCTCGCCATCTAACGCGGTCATGCTTCACCAGACATGTGCACCTGGGATCATATTCATATTTACAGTTCGCGTCCATTTTAAGTGGCCCAGAATGGTCTTACGCACCTACAACAGTCGTTTACCAAACACATCCTCAGTATTCCTAAATCAAAGGATTATGTAGGCTATGGGATAAATTGGATGTACATTCCTAAATATAGGCTAATATCATGAGCACGTACCCAAACATTAGAAAACATGGCTCGTGCGTTTACGCATCCTTGCTATCACCGCAGATGACCTTGCGTTATTATCTTGTTCCTTGAATCTATAATCTTTTATTTTGAATTTTGGCCCTGAAAACTCCAGTTTTGAATGATAAACGATTATAATATTTTTATGAGATGTCTATAGTGGTAAGAATTTATTATACCACTTGCACTTAAATATTTAATAGGCCTATAATATGGTACTCAAAATTAAGAGTAAAAGCCTGAAATGTGTGTATACATTTGTATGCTTCACCTGCATCGCTGATATTCGACATTTCAGCACTCTGAAGTGCTCTAGAGCCTTCAGTACTTTACTGTAGTCTATTGTTTGAACTGGACCCATGCTTGCTTGTTAATTATGCATTCCGGCAGATGCCATAAGAAGTCTTGTGTACACTTGTACACTTGTCTGCTAAACTAATCTAATTAATAGGTTAAAAAACAAAATATGCATGTATTTCTTAACCCTACATGTTTTTTTTTAGCCAATTGGTAGATCTTAGTTTGGTAGCAAGTTAACAGTTTAAAACATTGTTTTTCTGATCTGTGATGGTTAAATCCCCACCTTTAGTGTCATTAAGCAGAAAGCCATCTTATTTGGGTCTTTTTGAACTGCATATTAAAGGGAGAGAATAAGATATAAAGCATCTTAATATTAGCAATATTAGCCTAGATAATATATCGGCTGTCAATAGGCTATTTGTTTTCAGTAAAAAAAGTGCAAGAACAATTTATTTCACCCGTTAAAGCGTTTTTCAGTAAAATAAGTATTTGTAGTTACAGTTAAAGGGTTAATCATGGCGCATAAATGAAGCGATTGGCGGATGTTTATATGTGAAAGAATCGATGCAGAAAGCATTATGAATTGTCAGTCAGAAGAAGCTTGCTGGACTCGTGGGAGGCATAACCTGCAGATCCATTTGCTCAAATGAAAAGACTTTAATGTTTAAGAGATCTGGGCTTCACCGGAATTTATTTGCCAAGAGGAATTATTCTATGGGGTTTCCACAGTTATGGCAGGGAATCTGGATATTTTAATATTGTAATTTCCAGGCCTGAAACTGTCAAAGAAATTTGTAAAATCTTGAAATGTCATGGAAAGATAATGGAAATTTCAACTGGTAATATACTTTTTTTTTTTGTTATGTTTAGGTATTGAATGATATAACTATATAATTGCTCTTTGTGCATGCAATCTCTATAAAATAATTGAAACCCTTAGCCAGTTAAGTAGTTTAAAAATCATGAAAATTCACTGGCCAAAAGCTGTAGGAGCCTTGATTCTATTTAAATAATTAATTTATTCCAATTTGTTTAAAATTGAGTATTTATATGGTATCACACATATAATTACAATAGTGTAGAAGGATGAATTAATATGACATTGTTGCTCTAATTATTAAGCATCTATAATTATATTAATTCATCCATATTTATTAACTTAAATGGATCTCTAGAAAATTATAAAATAGAAATGCTGAATTAAAAAAAAAAAAAGAATATAATCTGGTTGAATCTGTTTAAAGTCACCATGTACCCGTAGTTTCCGCTTTGTGGTTTATATTTAAACCCAAGACGTTACACAGGCAGATCATCGGCCAAGTTAGTGTGAATCTGAACCATTTATGTCGTTTTTTTGGACCACTTTTGAGTTGAAAATAAGGATCCAGTCCTACGACAGTATTATGTCTATTTTGTTTTCTTATAACATTTACTGTCTTTGATTTGGTGTTTACATACTTGTAGGATTAGTATCATATTTTGTGTGACTTGCGTATTGTTTTAACTCTTTATTTATTGGATTTAATTATGATGTGGATGACAAATGATTGCATTTTAAAGGCTGCCTGAAAAAAAAAAAGTTATATGCATTAAGATGAAAGTCAGTTGGCTTAAAACCAAGAATCATTTTCCTGCCAATTGATCGTCAAAGCTTCGACTTCAAGTTCACCAAAGAGCCTCTCTCCACGTTCCCGAGCTGTCTCATAAGATGTAATGTTTTAATTTTGTAAATGGATGGACTGGCACAGTATAGTGCTTCCATTTACAAAAGGTTGTTTCAGGGGATACAGATGTCCTAGCTGGACGGCGTGAGGGGACTGTGACCCTCTAAGGCTGTAAGAAAGCATGGAAGTGTGTGTGTGTGTACGATCCTGTGTTGTTTTTACTATATAAATACATTTTTGGATGCTGCTTGGCACTGAATTTGCAACTAGCCTCTTTTTTAGATTCTTTTGCTTGTGCATTTCTGCCCGCAGGATTAGAAAATAGATGTGGGATCTGTCTTAGAAGGACTTGTTACATAAACATGATTTGCAAGCTGTGTTTGAAGATTCACCTCCACCTCCACCCCCTCAGACATTTATACGGGGGACCAATAACCGATCCGTCGCTGTCGCCCACCTCATTCACTCACATCCTACAATGCATTTACTCCCACCGGTTTTCAGATTAAGCGCACAGGTTTTTCTACGGCTGTTTTTGATAGGCTCAGCAGAAATACATTTAGGGTGCACTGCGTTCTGCTCCCCCATTGTTTGTTTATTTCGCCTCTAATCACGGTTCTGGGTTGGGGCGATCATTACTTCTTCCTCCCCGAGTTCATCCCTCTCATTTCCCATCAGTAGCGGCAAGTCATTGATTATCCATGCAACCCTCTGCCTATTGATCACCGTACAATCACGAAGAGGGCGCTCCTTCGTTTTTTTCTTTAATGCACTGCGTCAAAGAAAAAAAAAATCTCATGCAGGATGGCGAGGATTTGGGAGGGCGTTGTAAAAGGCGGCCCCACATTGGATGATTTGCTCGCCTCTTTCGGCTCGTCTGCCGTGGAATGGAGGACGGGACCTGAGATGAATATGGATGAGATGAATGAAAGAAGCAATGCGAAAGCTTCTCCTCGAGCCTTTGCGCATGTTAGAACAAAGCATGCTGCTTTCTCTCACGTGCAGCAGAAACTGAGTAGTATGTTTAGTCCAAGTGCAGTGTTTATATCGGAAGCCATTTTGGTCAGGCAGTTGCTTGGACAGCCGTGCAGGGAAAGTGGTCCTTTCATCACTCCGCTAAAATTAGATGTATGTTTGTTGTACTTAAGCACAAATGCTATGTAACCCAATTATGAATCTGAAATCTAATGTGGTATAAATCTACAATGCAAACAAGAAAGAAGAAAAAAATTGTTCGTAGCTTTATTGCTTTGTGCATGTTTTTTAAGGCCCCCAACATAAGCCCACAGGAACCTTCAATCCTCAAGCTGATGTAGCTTGTTCTGAACCACGGCTCTCTTGGGAGCCTCTAGCAACCAATGATTTGTGTTTACACCTACTGGTTTATTATGAGTAATGCCCATTTGGGCTTTTTTATGAATTATTCTGACTTCTCAGAGAGTGTGATGCGTGCAGTCATATAGATGTTCACACAAGACAAGACTTATTAAGATATTAAGTAGGCTGGAGGGAAGAATAACAGCATACCAACTTGTTCTTGTTTTGTTCCCGGTGTAGCACAATGGGAGGGACTCATTTCCCTCAAAGGCACTGTTACGGATATGCGTGTAGTGTAGTCCACTGATTTTTCTCAGCCAGAGCTTTGTATTGACAAGTGACAGGAAATAGGCTTGATCCAACTCAAACTTGGGCAGTAGATGCTCCATGTTTTAGAAAAGAAGAAACTGAGAATGTCTTTTAAAACTAAACTGATTTTGGTTTACTGTAGGCTTATTATAAAGGAATATTCTGGGTTCAGTACAAGTTAAAGGGGTCATATGATGTTGCTAAAAAGAACATTATTTTGCATAGCAAGGTATAAGTAGTTCAAGTACTTGCATAAAGCTACTGTATGGCTTCAGAAGACTTGAAATATGTTGTATTGTATCATCCACTTTCATATACTTTTATGGTGCTTTTTATCATTTAAGTGGGTGGAAAAATGAAAATTACCAAAAAAAAAAAAAAAAAAAAAAAAAAAAAATTTTTTTAAATAAAAAATAAAATGGACTTGTCTCTCATTTTCTTTTAAAGAAAAGCAAATATTAAGGTCATGGTGAAACAAATTTTATAAAAGCTATAATTGTTCTGTTAATTCTTGTGTATTATTTGAGCTGTTCTTGTCATTTTTACGATCATTTTAGGACTTTAGGTGTTATGTTTTCATGAAAACTAAGTAGTAAACCGGATATAACTATAAAAAAGTTTAGTTACACTAAAATCATGTTAACATGCATATTGTTTATGTCTTGTGACTGAAACTACTGAAACGGTGAGTATTTTAATGTTTACAGATTGGCCACCATTCATTTCCATTGTAAGTGCCTCACTGTAATTTGCTTTGTTTAAAGAAAATGAAGAATAAGTACAAAACATTTTTTAGGGGGGATCAACATTATGCCACAAGTGCTGTCAATTGAGTTTAACTTGTATCGTACCTGGAATAATCTTTTAATTCACTGAATGTATTATGATTGATTTAAAATAAGAGTGAAAATGATTGGAAATCGAAATCTCAATACTATAAAGTTCATTATTACTTCATCCTGTATCTTTATCCATAACGTCAACATTCACAGGTATGTTCTTGATTAGAGTAGGAGGTTTAAAGGTAGACTCTGTCATTTTTCTGTACTTCACCTTGTTTTGTTTTTCTATCTGACATTTCCACAAAGATTAATTTTCTCATTCACATTCTTTTAGAGAGATGCAACCAACCGGCCATCCATGATCCACCATTTTCATCAGATTTTGTCGGATTTCACGGTAATTTGTTTAATTTTCTGTAAAAATGACATACAGATTTTGTTATCGGCAAACCAGAGTCTACCTTCATTTCCTTTCAGTTTGTTTCTTTCTTTTTACTGCATAACCGCCATAATGCTTTGTAATATTTTGCTGCTGATTATAAACAAAGTAAAATGTGTAACCTTTAAAACAGCCTAATATTGTTATGAAAATATGACGCTCTCAATATAATATCATGTGTCTAATGTGTTACATTAATTAGAGTAGATAATGTCAGTTATAGCCAGTCTGGACTCAGCCTCTTGATCCAATTTATGACAGACTTTTGTTAGATGCTTTTGAAGAGAGAATACTTATGTATGCATGATACATATTATTTATGAACCCTGCGCCATATTAATCAAGGTTAAATTTAGACTCATCCAAATCAAAAGGAGGACAGTCTTAGCTCTGTGAGAAATCTGGGTCATTGCAGAAAAGCATGTATCTGCAGTGTTCTGTAGACACTGTTTGAACCGCCTGTTTATGATGTGTGAAAACAATGGCAGTTTTTAGTATGTGAGTGAAAAATCAGGAATTGTCATTTAGAGGTGTCTGCGAACCCAGTTCTGAGTACATTTATTTATGTCACAGTAACCTCCATTATTCCCTTGTTGTTTATGCAATTCATAATCTGGCGGCATCCAGTACAAATAGTGTGGCTAAATATGAGACTATACTTGTTTAGTTAGAGATACGCTTCATTACACATCCAGATCAACTGGGCTGGCCTGTGATTCTAATGAGATTACCTCAAGAAGACTTAAACGTTGTTAAAATCATCCCAATCCTTACTGTTAGCTCACTCAAAAAATAAAAATACTTCATCATTTACTCACTCTCAAGTTGTTTCAAACCTGTATGAATTTTTATTTTCGTCTGTTAAACATAAAAGAATATATTTTAAATATATTTTAGTAGATGAGTTCTTCACTGTGAGTGAAGAAGACACAAAGTTCGCAATTTGTAATACGTGTAGGGCCAAAGTAAACCGTGGGGAAACAACAGGGCTCAATTAAAGCTTGTCTGGGACAAGTAGATTTTCTAAAGGCAAGTGAGAGAGAATTTTACTTGCCCGACCAGACAAGAAGCCTGATTAAAATGTCAATACCAAAAATAACTTGGGAAGAACTGAAACTTGGCCACCAAAAAATTTTCGCTTAAGAATGGTTGTGATTTTATTGCATTCAGTGTAAACTGCGACTGATGATGGATTTATGTCGTGCCAGATGAGGCTCGCGCAGCCTGTCTGAGTGAGGGAGAGACTCATGCAGAAATCAGAACAAATGAGCGCAACAGCACACACAGAAAGTTATAGATGCATACTGCGGTAGAAAAAAAAAAGATATTTATAATATATAATATAGGTTAGCAACATTACACGACCAAGATGTTTCCCCGAATATCAACATGATTGCAATGTTACACTTATTTTATACAATAGTAGTTCAATAAACAAGAAGTTAAAATTAAGTGACTTACATTTTAGACAATATTGACTGTTTTTGCACGATTTCACAAATGAAAACAGTTCCAATCAAAGCCACAGCAGAACTGTTGTGTGTCTCCTAGCAACACACAGTAGAGTTTCCACTTGACACATTTGTCGCCACCTACTGGTGGTTTGGTTTCATATTTAAAAGTATCATTGCATTTTTCCCAACATTCCTTATTTGTATGTGCAAAAAAGTATTTAAAACATTAATCGTATAAAATTAATTATGCATTTGCAATTTTGCGGTGTAAATGCATCTAATGCCACTTCAGATGCAGCTTCTGTGTTTTCTTAATAATTTATTTTATTATGTAAATAATTTTTTTGCATTGAAAAAAGTAGATTTTTGTTTGTATATGCTATGCTTTCAATTATAGTTCTGAGATAGAAAATCGGAATACTGTAGGCAAAAATCAGTATCGGCAGGTCACACAAAAAAATCGGTAATCAGAATCGGCCAAGAAAATTGCAATCGGTGCATCTTTATATTTTAGAATATATTTTGAATGTATTTTAGAATAAATATTGTTGGTCCTCATTGACTTTGACATTGACATGAAAAAAATACTATAGAAATCAAATGGGTACCAGAAACTGACTGGTTACCTACATTCTTCAAAATAACTTATTTTATGTTCAACAGAAGAAAGAAAGAAAAGAAAGTCAATATGCATTGAATATGCAAAATGTTTATGTGTGTTTGACATTTGCATGTTTAAATTATGGCTGAATCATGAAGAATCATTTTGTTAAGTCAGATCTTTTCAATGAATCAGCTTATCCATGTCACAAAACCAGTGTGAATGATTCATTCACAAATCAGACTCACAAATTCAACTCACTGAACCCATGCTCTCAACAGTTACTAGCTCACTGAAGACAACGTCTCGGTTACGTATGGTAACCCTCGTTCCCTGAAGGAGGGAACGGAGGCTTAGAGAGATCCCAATTCGTCGGTCATCCGACGTGACGTCGAGAGTGACCGACTGAAAGGGAACAGTTGTTAGAAAATTACGAGTTAGATTTTGGTCAATTCCCCACACAAACATGACTGCTCTTATTTTTCAAGCTTGAAAGCTCCAGTTCCCATTCATTGTAAATAAAAAGACAGATTAGTTCATTATTCAAATTTATTCCTTTTGTGCTCCACAAAAGACAAAAAAGGCCAGTTTTTAAATGCTATAAGGTGAGTGAATAATGAATTTTTATTTTTAGTTGAACCTTAAAACAAATCTGCTGTAGTAATACTAACCCTCTCTATGTTTTCCTGCTCAAAACAATCTGATCTGTCACGTCCATCTTGTTAGCAGAACACTAGCACTTCTCTTAATTTGGTTCACACATAACTACAGACATGTGTCATTACTTTGTCACTGATGCAGTTAAGTCGGGCCTTCGACCAAAACATTGTCGTCGTTGCCATTGTTAGTCCGTTTGTTTTTCCAGCTGCACTCTGACATTAATAGTCTGTCCAGTAGTCTCTTTCATTTTTTGCCAATCATCAGTGTTAGGCTGCAAGTGCATGTAGCTTAGCCTAGCTTGACAAGATAAACCGCTTCTCCAGAATAACAATCTAATCTAAAGAGGCCGTCTTCTGGGAGCCGACACAGATTAATTGTGGTGGAATATTAAGGGCATACCCAAGCGGCCCAGGCAGAAGGATACAATGTCATGTTAAAGTCACGGTGAAGGGACCATGTACTGTGCTTCTGCTGACCTGGATATGCAGCAGCCAGGTAGAGAGGCAATAGATGAGGCACTTTACTGCCCCACTGCTGTTCTACTTTCAGGAAAACCTTTGCTGACCTTTCTCAAGAGAGAAGTGAAATCAGGATGTCTTGCGCTATATTATATGCACCTTGCTATTTAATTGCTACTTCTATACATTACAATGTCTAGCTTTTCCAGTTACACTGAAACTGAGTCTCATAATACGTCTTTTCAAATTCACCTTCTCTTGCACTTACTTTGATTGACGTGTTTAACAAAATGTACCCTCATCCCATATCTTTCCTGCTTACATAACTTGTCCCACTAACCTACGCTAGAGTTTTTGTTCTGCTCTTGACTGTTATCGGCCCTCCTTAACTTAAGCATTAATACTTGTGGTTCAGCGTTAATTACAACTCGTTAAGTCCACTGATCTTATTATAGTGGTCTTGTAGTTCTTTGCTGGTCTAGTATTTCAGCTCGACTTTTATTTATAGCTGCCTTCTCTGATTGCCTCTTAGACAATATCTACGTTTTCTCATAAGTCTCATAAGTATGTTTAAGATGTGAATCTATGCATTGTGCAGCTAGATTTTATATCCGCTACCATTTAAAGTTTGGACACACCTCCTCAATCTTTATTACTTTATTCTACATTTCATAATAATAATAAGCCATAAAACCTGTGATGTAGCACAAATTGAAGTATGTGACTTATTTAGTGGCCAAAAATGTTTCTTTAAAAAAAAACTAAACTATCTTATATTTTAGCTTCTTTAAATTAGCCACCCTTTGCTAGATTACACTCAACCAGGGCATTCAACCAGCTTCATGAGGTGCCACCTGGTATGCTTTTTAAACTGTATATATTATTAAAGAAGTTCCCATGTATCCTGCACACTTTTTGGCTGCTTTTCCTTCACTCTCCCTGCTCAAATGCATCCATTAAAAATATAATTAAAATTGTAGTTATTTTAGTAATTTATGTATGCCTACAAAAATAGTTTTATGCATTTAAGTGTAAGTGTAAATGCATAAAATAAACGTAAATGTCAGAAAACAGAAAAATTTATAAATCTATTGCAAATATTTAATTATAATTACAACAACAAAAACAACATCAGCATACATCAACAACATATTTTAAATATCAGATTACAAAAATGCTTAAATCTATTGCAAATATTTATTTATTTAAATAATTATTCTACATGTTAGATTACAGAAAATGTAATTTTTATAATTTATAATTTATATATTATTAAATATATATCTGTTGTGTATATATTTATTATTTATTGTTTATATTATATATGATTGTACTGTATGGGTCAGATTATATTAAAAAACTTTGTAAATATATTGCAGAGTTCATTTTTTTTTCTCTTTTTCTGTTTCCAGAGGAAGGTGAATATTTCTTAAAGGTGCTGATTCCAAGCTACGCCGCAGGCTCCATAATTGGCAAGGGTGGTCAGACTATTGTCCAGCTACAGAAAGAGACAGGGGCCACCATCAAGCTGTCCAAATCCAAAGACTTCTACCCGGGTAAGTCTGCTAATTCCAGAATGCTTTGAAGGGAACCCTCATCAACCTCCTCGTTTACTGCACCACCATCCAGTCATTAAACAGCACACATTTTAAAGCACCTGGATTACTTTATAACTTAATTAACCCATGTTATTAGACTATGCTAATACATTACCAAAGGTACCTCACCTATAACTATAACTATCGTTATATTTATACTGATCGTTTTCATTGCTCACACACAGACACAGTGTCTACACCGGATGCGACAACTGTACAGAGATACCCATTTTAAATGCATTTAGTAGCAGAGCTACTGCAAGCAATTTTCAGTGCTGGAAATCCGAACACTGAATTCTGCTCACTTCTGCGTCTATTTGTGCCTGAAATACTGTGCTCTGCAAGTATCCTTGTAAACAAAGATGCTTATGACTTAGGTGAAGGGAAACAATTGAGTAAGAAAATGTATGTGTAACAGTATATTGGTTCACAGCAGTTTAATGTTCCTGAGGCTTTCTGTGTTATGAATGTTAATCAAACAACAAAACACTGTTAGACTTATCCTGAAAAATATAAAGCACTGCTTATTTCATTTGTATCTTTGTTCTGTTATATTTATCTATGCTTGTAATCTGTTTATTTCCTATGCTGATTTACTCAACTACAAAATCACCCCAATCATTGATTATTTTTTTTCTCCCAAATAAACTATTCAATTCATGTGGTGATTTTTTTTCATATCGCAATATATAATGTGAGTTTTTTACAATATCATGCAGCCCTAGCAAAGAGTGCCAGATCAAGTGGGGACAAAGTGTCGAGAGACTCACATAGGAGCAAGTATGGCGTTCAGAGCTTAAAAAAATGCCAATACCATGTTTGAATGGTTCCTTTCTAGTAATGTTTATATTTAGAGAGAAAAAGAGGCATGTTTTGTATCCGTGTGTGTTGGAATTCTTTCAGATGTTTTTAGGGATGGGTGACACAGAGGAAACGAGAAGTGGCGGGGGTCTTCTGGACTCTTTCTTAAAAGGGCTTTGTACGATTTGCTCATCCTCCCATCGCTGGCAACAGGGCACCTCTGTCCCATTCCCCTTGGGATGTTTAGCACAGAGTGATGGCCAGCCATGGCAGATGCCAAATGCAAGACACCTCCTACCCACCCCCCTTTCATTGGTTTTGGCAACCTTGAGTGCTCCAACGTCTAGAGCGGGGGGGTTGCGATGGCTACTGAATTAAGGGAGAGGAACGTACGGGAATATTTGCCGGAGCTGTGCTAGGTTGCTTGAGTGCTTAATGGGGGGTTCTTCCTCTCCAGTGAAGGGGGCATCTGTATGGAAATCAGCTTGCGCTTTTCCTTGGGTGCGAGTCAAAAGATCCACCTGCTGTGCTGCTCTCACGGTGGGGAAAGAGGGAACTGTTTAGCTGGTTTGGGGAGAAGTGTCCTGGATATCCTGTATAAATCACTAAACTGTTTAAAGAAGCACATCATATCTCTGAACATATCGTCTGTGATAGAAGCTGAGCTGGCATTTAATTTTGGACAAAGCAGCGCTGGCCAGAGACATCCATTATTTCTGCAGAACATATTTTATTAGTTGTCTTCGCTCTAAATATAGCTTCTGCAGCATTTATTGGGAAACAGCCATATTTTACAATGACCTTGCATCTGTTAAGTACACTGTTCCATCTTGAAGACGCCACAAGAGACTGTTAGGTTAAATGTAGTTTATATGTTGTGGTTTTTATTAACTAGCATGCAAATTCGTGCAATTTCAGAAAATAAACTGGATGTTACAGTTAAGTGGCCACTACTTAAAGGAAAGTTCACCCAAAAAGGAAAATTCTGTCATCATTTATTCACTCTCATGTTGTTCCAAACCTGTATGATTTACTTTCTTCTGAGTAATACAAAACAAAATGTTTTCCAAAATATTTTTGTCCATACAAAGAAAGTCAATAGGGTCTAATGTTGTTTTGGACCCCAGTGATTTAACTGTGTGGACAAAAACAATTGAAACATTTTTTTTAATATGTTTTTTGTGTGAAAGAAAATAATTCAGGTTTGAAATGTTATGTACAGAATTAAAAAATTTTTTTCCAGTGAACTGCCCCTTTAAATTATAAAGTTAAATGTAGTTTATATGTTGTCATTTTTATTAACTAGCATGCAAATTCGGGTTGTTACAGTTAAGTATCAGCTTCTTAAATGGACAATTTGAAAATTTGGTCACATACTCACCCTTTTCTCATTCCAAGCCTGTATGACTTTCTATTTTCTGTGACACAAGAAGAAGAAAAAATCCACACAAAGAATGTCAATGGGGTCCAACACTGTTTTAGAACCCACTGACACTGAAAAAAACTGTTTCTTAACATTCCTCAAAAAATGATGACAAGTTAATAGGGTCTGATGTTGTTTTGGACCCCAGTGATTTAACTGTGTGGACAAAAACAATTGAAACATTTTTTTAAATATGTTTTTTGTGTGAAAGAAAATAATTCAGGTTTGAAATGTTATGTACAGAATTAAAAAAAAATTTTCCAGTGAACTGCCCCTTTAAATTATAAAGTTAAATGTAGTTTATATGTTGTCATTTTTATTAACTAGCATGCAAATTCGGGTTGTTACAGTTAAGTATCAGCTTCTTAAATGGACAATTTGAAAATTTGGTCACATACTCACCCTTTTCTCATTCCAAGCCTGTATGACTTTCTATTTTCTGTGACACAAGAAGAAGAAAAAATCCACACAAAGAATGTCAATGGGGTCCAACACTGTTTTAGAACCCACTGACACTGAAAAAAACTGTTTCTTAACATTCCTCAAAAAATGATGACAGAATTTTTTTTGGCGTGTGTGTGTGTGTGTGTGTGTGTGTGTGTGAACTATCCCTTTAATTACTAAAAAAAGCTTCAAATCAAAGACTTATGTTCCAGTCATTTGCATGAAAAAACAGCACCAAAAGTCACATTTTAACACACAAGTCTCGCTTGATTTTTCTCACAGCATTTTCAGATACGAGTCCAGAGAGTTGCATCATCCTTTTTTCTTTATAATTGGCCAGCGCTCTTCCTCTCAGGTTTCCTGTGTGTGTGTACATTCTGACTTTTCCCTGTCCAAGTCACTGATCCCCATCCAGCCTCTCTGTCCCTTTCAGCAGAATGTAGCACAAAATTAAAGCTCATTCCTAATCCAGCACCATGATTGCAGTTTTCAGTGTTTAATACCCAGAGAGCCATGCGGCCCTGCCCCCACACATTATCAACATTACTGATTTCTCAGCTGTGTAATCTGCTTAAGACCTAAGCTTTGTGGCCTAAAGATGAAAAGCTGCAATATTACTTATCTAGGGGTAGAAATTAGTTTTCTGCATGTTTATTTTGTTTTTTTCTCTTTCTCCATTTCTTCAACCTTATTCACAACATAATTACTTTTTATTTGTGATGATCTTAGTGTTGCTTAGCTTAATTCAAGCTTAGTCATCTTGTTTAGCACACTTTTAAAAACAGTACTTAATTGCATGTTATTTGCAATTAAATGAATGCATTTTATATTGAAATTAATTTATACTTTTATTAAATGCAATTAGTTGAGTCCTTTTTTGACATGTTTATGTACGACTTGCATACATCTATGTGATTTCATAATTATGTACATCTTTATATGTAATTTAACTGTATCGAATAACATACTATTGTAAAATCAAAATCAAGTAATTTACATGTGCTTTAGTATGTTAGTCAACACATCAAATAAGTGTACTTCTTTAAAGCATAATAAAAGTTTGTTAAAACATCAACAAAAATTTACTTTAAAGTAAATCTTTTAATTTGACATTATTATAAAGTGTAATGTTTCTTTAATATTATATTATCTGCAAATACAGTTTTTAAAAAATATATACTTTTAAGATTTGAAGTTTCTCATAAGGGATGGTTTGTTTTAGTATACTTTAGTTTGTGTAAAACACTATTTAGACAGAGTTAACAACAATTTACCATGTTAATACCATGTCTTTGAGCTTTGAAGTACCTTATGCTCATAGTACCATGTAAATACCATGATATATATCAAAGTACCCTCAGCTCACTGTACTGCCACCATATAGTACTTTTTTGTAAGGGAGTGCTGACACTTTTGAGGTTCATGAGTTAGCCTTTATTGCTACCGAATAAGCAAATGTTAGTAAGGGTTTGAAAGTAATTATGTGACTTTTGCTGTGTTTTGGATTTGGTCTGTGGAAAAGTGTGTCAAAAAATATTGAAAGAATCACACTCAAGCCAAGGAGTGTTATGTTCAGAAGGTGAAGTTGTTTTGTAGAATTCTAGCAGCAATGCCAACTGAAATTGTCTACTGCTAAAATGTCAATATGTCTTAAAGCTTGTGCACATTTTAGTGCTTGTTAATCAGTCTGTTTGTGAACTTCATTAATTGAGTGCTATGTGTAAGTGCTAGCCTATATGCTAACTGTCGCTATTGTCAGAGACGGCGGGATAATCGTCATCTGGGCTGTGGAGGAGAGACGAGGTACCCTTAATCCCCGTGGCTTTGTTTTCTTTTTCAGGCATGTGCCGTCATTTTCTGCGGCTGCTAGCCCTCAGTGCCAGCCAGTGCCTGAGACTCACACAGTCAAACCATCTTGTACAAAAGAGCCTTGATTTCCAGAGCAAGTTTGACCAGAGTCTCATCATAGACAGAGCGATATAGAGAGAAACACTTAGCGAGGGGGATGATGGGAGTGATGGCGCAGACAGTGATCTTGAAAATGATGAAGATGCTAGAACATCAGAGTACATTTGCGATATAATTAGCATGTTGCCCACTTAGCGTGCTGACGCTTTCAATTAGGTATGACTAGACTTTTTTTCAGTGATCGTCAGGAAGATCTTCAGAATGTGATGTCTTCTTTCACATGTGATCCTTTCTTTCTTTTTCTTTCTTTCTTTCTTTCTTTCTGGCTTTCTTTCTTTCTGTCACTCCCTACACTTGTGAAAAGAAGTGTGCTTAATTGTTATAAACCTGAATATAATTTTAACTGTAGTGTTATTTAATATTACATTAAAAAAATATATTTATTTTAGATGTATTAAATTGCGACTTCATCATAACAAGTTTTGTTACTTATATATTTATATACATGACATGATGTAAGTATATTTTAGTTTATCATAAATGCTTGTCTGTACATTCGCCAATACACTTACTTAACCATTAGAAGTAATTCTGAAATTACATATAAAGATGTACTGTAAGCCCGTATGTCAAAACACGCTCTTAAGTTAAGCTAACTGCATTTAATATACATTTAAATTACAACACATTTTCATATAATTGCATATAACACAATTAAGTGTCTGAAAACGTTACATTCATGTCTCACTTAAGTATATTCTTTTAAAGTATATTATTTCTATAACAAATACTAAAAATGCTGAAATATCTTCCTGCTTTACCCCCTCTCTTTTGTACCTCTTTCCTCTCGGGTGTTGTACTTTTGCTTCTGTAATGTGCGGCTTTTCATCAGATGTAATAGAAAGCCTCAGAGGGACCTGCCATTAATAGAAAACTGCAAATTTATTCCAGGGATCAATTTTTGCATCGTGGGAGTGGTGCCTTGTCCTTTACTCCAGCCCTCCCCCTTGTCCAACCACCATTTCCAGTGCATCTCTATGAGGCCTCAGCACAAATACTATTGATCAGTCATGCCACTGCAAAGAGACAGCATAAAGGATAAAATTCACCATGCGTACTGATGAGAATAGCAGGTGCATTCCCTTCGAATTTGAAAAGCCAACCTCTTTCCACCCAGGAAATCCACTGACTAAATCATTTTGATAATTTACACCTTGATTCAATAGTGTCGGCAGGGGATGTGGGCAACAAAATGTTAAAATCTAGTCTTTCACTTACCCGGCTCAGAAACACTGAGGCTTCTCTACATTAATTATCTACACAGATGCAGACCTACAATTAAAGGGATAGTTCATCCAAAAATTAAAACTCTGTCATTTACACACCCTCATGTCATTCCAAACCTATATGCCTTTCTTTATTCTGAGGAACACAAAAGAAAATATATTGAAGAACATTGGGGTGTAAAAACATTGGACCCCTTTGACTTTCACTGTATGAACAAAAAACACTGAGAAATATCAAAATATCCTCTTTTTTCTCCAAAGAAGAATGTCAGTCGGAATATGTTGCCCAGTATTTTTAATTTTTTAATTATCGCAGTTACATTTTTCTGTTTAGCCATTAAGTGATTTTTTTAATCAAGTTTGTGTTTTCATATAGATTCATTCTTAAATTATCTCTAATTTTACAAATATTATGTCAAATTAAATATAAATTTAATTGCAGGAATTGTTATGCCAGTGTTCTTTAAATTAAATAGCGTGATATATATCGGCTTTATATTGGCCAGTGGCCACTCTTGCTCTCTGAGATATCAGCATTGGCCATTAATAAAATTCATATTGGTCAACCACAACTGATATGGTCATAGGGGTTCAAAACGACATGAGGGTGAGTAAATGATAACAATTTTTCATTTTTGGGAAAACTATTCTTTTAATCTGCCTCTTTTTCTGAATTCCATGAAAATCTGCTGAACTGACTTAAACTTTGTTTAAATTGAGTTAGAATCATCCAATCATTTAAAATATTTAATATACACACACTCAAGTACCAGATGTATGGAGCTTTGTAAATATCAACCGATTCAGTTCCACCAAAATCTGCGGGCGTCGATGCAGTCCGAGGCTAGTATTTCACACACAATAGTGCTTGTTCTCATCATGTAATACGTTGTGATTGTTTTTAATAGTTTCACATGGAAACGGTGAAAAACAAGTGAGCTGATGTCAGCCATGAAAACTGTAGCCAGTTATGAGATAACGGTAAAGCATTTAGTAGATTCGTGAGTTTTTAATCCAGCATTCCTATAGGTCTGAGCGGCGTTCCCTGTCTGTCATCCCTCAGACTCTGCATCATTAGACCAGGCACCGAGTGGGCGAGAGCTTATGGGCACAGAGCTTAGGACCTCAATAACTGTCCCATGCTTGGCCGATGTGGGGAATAGTGGATTCGGACAAGGAGGATCTTGGATTTGAGAGCTAAAAATATCCCTCCAAAGGTCTGACCCGTCTGTAAGTTTTTCCTGTGGTCTATATAATTACGTCTGACACTGAGCTTACCAGCTGACACTCCTGTCATTGCCCATATTAGACTTTGGGTTGTGTATGTTTGAGTCTTTGACTGAGTATATCAAGGGATTTGAGATATGTGTGACGGTGCAGTTATGTCTGATCCCTCGGAAACACAGGGACAAAAAGATGCAGACATGGAGAGAAGTTGAGAGGGGAATGACACAGTGAAGGGGGAGGAGTGATTGAATATCCAGTTGTTTGAATGGTCAATGATGTGTCTAAACTGTGTAGGACAAAGAGGAGTGGTGGGCCACTCTTAATGACAATAGAAGCTTTTGACATTGTTGACGACACACCTCCTCAAGTGTGGGGGGAGGTGCAGGCATGCAGGCTGGTCTCCCATCTGCCTGAGGAGTTGTTGTGTGTTTGGTGATGGAGAGACAAAAAACCAGAGTGAAAGAAATAGGAAAACGGCAAAAGTGAGAGTGCTGTGCGCCACGTAAAACTGAAATGACGGAGTTTAACACTACGTACACACAGACATATTCCTAGTAAATTTTAAGTAAATGTTGTTTAATTTTAGTTTTAATTTAATATATTATACATGTTTTATCATGTTTTATATAGTTTACATGTTACAAATTTCTACTTGGGATGTATTTTATATATTATAATTATCTAAAAAAAAAAAATATATATATATATATATATATATATAAGGGGTGGA
>NW_015625590.1:2016156-2016431 GCF_001515625.1 Sinocyclocheilus rhinocerous | reverse complement strand
ACCTGCTTTCAGATGGAGCGGCATTTACTACACAGAGCCGTAGATCACTGACAAGCTAGGCAATATCGCATTCATAATCGCAGATGAATTAGATTATGAACGTGATATCGCCTAGCTTGTCAGTGAACTACAGCTCTGTGTATTAAATGCCGCTCCATCTGAAAGCAGGTGGTGGCGATTTACTACCAATCACGGGTTTTACTGACGAGATGCGCATGACAATCGTATGCGATTAATTGCACAGCCTTAGCGTAGCTGGTATTATATCAAAATAA
>NW_015625590.1:1994743-2014185 GCF_001515625.1 Sinocyclocheilus rhinocerous | reverse complement strand
AGCGTGGTCACAGAAGGCGTTCCCAAAGCGTTCTCCGACGCAGCGTCTCGTTCCTGAAGAGGAACATTTGAAGTGATCGCGCCGGCGCACGCACGCACACACACAAAACACATCAGTTCCTGCATTGCTAACTTGACAGCGCAGTTGGTACTTTATCAAAATAAAATACAGTGAACCAAATATCAGTGCGCCCGCCTCAGTGTCACCGTTGGAACGCGACTGAAGTACAAAGCCTATAATTTACATAATAAATAATAGTTTAGCATTCAGATACGTTACATCGCAAATATGGAAATATTATGGAATATTTGGATTTGTGCCGAATGAGAGAGGTAGGACACACGAGCACAAAACTCCATTTCGCAAACAGTTGAGTGCACAAGCCTTTAAAGTATACTCCTTTGTCAGTCTATGAGAGACGCATTCAGAATCAGCACATAGTCACTGTCTAGTGGGCTTTGTTTTCAAATGCGCAACTCATGGCATTCGCTGTTCTTCTGCTGGTGGGCGGTTATCAAACAGCGTTGCATTGCTGCGGGCACCCCCTTCTGGATTGGGGGTGAATTGCCTGTATTCGTTGTAAGGCCTCATGCACCGAACCGAGATGTCCGTACCGTGACGGTTCGGTACGAATACATGTGTATCACACACAATATATATATATATATATGAAGAGTTCAGATGCAAAAGCCTCTAAGTGCTGTCTGTAATTTTCATCTAAAATTAGCATTTTTATCAGGCTTCTATATTTATGTTCAGTTATTTCACTATGACGGCACAGAAAATGACCTATACATTGTAAAATTACCTAAACATTTCAGATGGCACTTAGAGGCTTTTGCATTTGAACTCTTCATATATATATGTATATATATATATTTTTTTTTTTTGTTGTTGTTGTTGTTGTTTATTTATTCATTAGGTCAATATAATATAATATATAATTCATTTCAACATACAAATCTCAGCCTATTGTTGCCATCATTAAATTATGTATATATCAGCATTTTATCAGCCATTGACCAGCCAGCTCTCAAGATATCAGTCACTGAAAACCCCATATCAATTAGCTACCAGTAATAATGCTGTTAAATAAATGGTTATCAATCATAGTGAATAGCAGATGTCTGTAACTCATAGTAGTGATAGTAGTTGTATCGAACGAGTCCTGTTTCTTATAAAACTACATCCTGGGTGTCAGTGGGAGTCCTGATGTGTTACATAAGTGGGCCTGTCTCTGTGCTTTTGTCTGAGTCTGTCAGTGGAGTAGAGATGATGAATGTGTCAGTGGGAGACAGCCATCCTCATCTCTCGCTGCGTTCACTCTGTCATCTGCTGCACATTTTATGATGAGCTCATCAGTAAAACCCACCCCCCACGCTCTAAGCTCAGCAGTTCAGGCCTTGACAGATTTTATTTATATGCACGGATATTTACATACTTTTGGCGGGAGAAGCTTACGTGCAACTTTTCTCAAAAGTGAGTCACTTGGGATAAAATCACTTGCTAAATGTATACATGTAACAAAAATATATATTGATTTGAATAAGTGGATACAGAAATTGATTTTGTGATGCTAAAATCAAATGGCTTTCCTATTCACATTTTTAAAGAATTTTATATTAGTTAAATAATAGAGTCCAATATTTTTGATTGTTTGGAAGAGACTTCATTAGTTTTTCGTACATTTTGAATTGATCTTAAATATTGTATTTTGAATAGCATATTTTCAGTTTTTTATTTTCACTATTTTTTGTACTTTATATTGGTGCATGGCAATAATTTTTTCACCTTTTGTTATTGTAAACAAAAGCTTGATAAACTATAAATTATCTAAAAAACAGTCGATGTGCAACGCGACTTATAGCTGCACGCAAGGTGCACAGGATCTGTCCCACGAAGGTGGGACCTCTCCTGGGGTTTGGTGCAGAGCTGACAGGGGCGACATCCCCCCATCCCCCTTTGTCACAGACACACCCTCCTCCCTATGGTTTCTCACTCCCCCCTTTGAGACAAAGCATGCTTTGTTAGTCTCTACACTCGGTTGCCTCAGAGATGGGAATTAAAGTGACGGCTCCAGAGGCAAGAGGTTCCCCTCTACCATCATCATTATAGCCATCTTTCTCGGTTTCTACACCAGGCAGGTAGACAGGCGTCAAAGATGTCTCTCGCTTCTGTGCCAATGTCTGCCTCTGGGCTTGGGGTGAGACAGATGTGTTGTCTGAGAAAGAGAGAGTCAGCCGCAGTAAGGATGGATACTCTCGCAGTCCGGTCACGTATAGAGGCCACAGACTCCTACAGCCAATCGCATAGCGGCAGGGCCTCCATTTTGAAGTTCCCGCGGAGGGAAGAAAAGCAGTGTCAGATGTCCTGCTGCTCTCACTGGCCATTTAAAATGTAATGTAAACAACAACCGTACTGATAAAATATTTATAATATATATTAATTTTTTTATTAATATTACATTATTCAATATATATTTATAATATATATAAATATATATTTATAACATTTATTAAAAATGTTTATGTAATTTTATTTTATTTTAACATATAAAATAAAATTACATAAACAATTTTAATAAATGTTATAAATATATATACATTAAAAAGCTTTATTTGATTAAAATTTACTTGGAATAAAAAGTACAATTAACAAGGTTCTTGTTGGATTCCTGAACTAAACGAATACAGATACAGATCTCAAATAATTTTGAGTAACACAATTAATATTTTTTTTATTCTGATCCTTATTCCTCAGAATAATTATACAGAAGCAATCTTTAATCAAACATCGCCATGTCAATCAAGCCATTTGATTAATAATTTTTACATTGAAGCACAATCAAAAGACACAAAGGCCTCCAGCACATTTCTATAATCGCAGATTCACCCTAATGACACATGGCTTGCTGGTTGCAGTGGCATTCCCTCCCATTGCATAATGAGGTTATAAGTGCAAAATCATTTAATGCCTGTGTCCTGCATTGGGCCAATTTAGCATTTGCACTGAGATGTTTGGAGCTTAAATAAGAAAAGCCCCTTACATAAGATTAGGACAATGGAAAGCTGCATTGTGTAGAGTAGGGGGGCACCTTTCCTCTAAAACAGAAGGTGGTGAGGGATGACAAAGAAGAGTATTGAGTGTTGGCGGTGGGTTTCTTTTTGGTGCAGATCCAGCCTCCTCGCAGAGGGGACAAAGCTCCCCCTCTGTGCCTCAACAGAGCCTTTAAAGGCACCGAGTTCCGCAGCTGCCTCCCGCTCCGCCCATTTGCCTCCCAAAATCTCTAATCCCCACTGAATGACCCCCGAACTCTCTTTCCCTCTCTCATACGCTCACTACCACCTTGAGCCCACCAGACTAGTGATTCATTTCTCCTTCTTCCTCCGTCAGCTGTCGAAACGTTCCCTTCAACACACCGGCTGTATGCTCGTATTAATTGCAACAGATCTGCCATGGCTAATTATCTTTGACCCCTTTAGCCTCGTAGGAGTAGCGTGTGTCTTTGTATCGACTATGGGTTTGAGAGCATACATTTGGGAATTTGCGTGCACAGATATCCAAATGTAAGACTGCTATTTGATATATATGCGGAGGTAGAGTCTTGTACAGTCTGTTTGATCATCTTTTGGCACTGGAGCATAGGTTGGTTGAGCGGTTTGTGGGTCAGCTTTGGAGCTGGAGAGAACAGTTGTTCCTCAAGGGGACCTCCTGAGATGGTCATGTGACCATGGCCTTCTAGAATTATGTAGCATGAGGACTGGGAGGGGTGCGGCCCATTGACCGTAACCAATTGTCTCCGTCACTTTGACTTGGTATCTTTTGCTGTTTCTGAAGATACATCTGTACCTTTAATTTTTGCAAACAACAAAGAAAACAATTTTTGTCATTTTTTAGGTTTTGTTGTTTTTAAATTGCTGTATAGTTTTTATTATTTTTTATTTCAATTTGAGTTTGATTTATTTTAGTACATCAAGTTAAACTAAATGAAAATGAGAAATGTGGCCTTGTCAACTAGCTGTAATAAGTTTTTATATTTTATTCTATTTCAGTTAACATTTATTTTACATATTGAAATTATATAATAAAATTATTATATTATAAATGATATAATATAGAATTATACATAAAGTTTAATATTATAAAAAATGTTAAATATTGTGACTATATACAATATATAAGATTGTTGATATTATATACGTAAAATAAAAGTTTTTATATTTTATTGCATTTCAATTAACGTATATTTCATGTAACACATTTTAAATGGCTTTCATTTTAGTTTTAATTAACTATAATATCTGATATAATTATTTTAGATTATTTTGTGTATGTATATATAAATTAACACATTATTTTAAGGCAAAAAGCAAATGTATGAGTGATGGCATATTAATACCATAGTATATGAATTTGGCATTGCCACTACACTCTTATGTAAAGTAAAAAAAAAAAACATTTGGCATATCTTTGTTTTTTGGAACCTTTTTTTAGGAGTTCTAAAGCTAATATCTTGACACTCCTGTGATTTTCGCATTTCTGGCCTAGAGTCAAGTGAAACAAAGATGCAGATTATAGTTTACTACTCTTGTTGCAGCCAGGCTGTATGATGTTGCTATTTCAGTCACATGAAACCTTCGACCGCAGAAGCAAAGAAGATTGCTAATTGCTATTTTGCTGATTGCTAATTGCTATTTGCTTTTCAGCTATCGCCAAAGCCAAATGTTCCCCAAAAACGTTTAGTTGATGCACCACTTGGGCTTTCTCAAAAAAGATCAAGCAAATAAGTGAGAACAAAACACCTTAAAAAGATTGATCTTTCAGTCATTCCTGTTTGTCTTTAACTACTAACCTCTCAGTTTTCATGCTAGAATCTGAAGCGGAAAGAGGAAGATCCACACGTGCACTGAAGACTTCACAATCAGTGCTTTCAACCTTCGTACCCACTGTTTCACCTCCCTTGCCCACGCTGGGCAGGTGCAGGTGCAGGCAGAGGGGGCAGCATTTCAGAGCCTCCTTTGTCATGAAATGTTAGCACTTTTCTGCACAGGAGTTGGCTGGTCAGCGCCGTGAGCTCCATTCCAAATTTCAGGAAGAAGGATGAAAGCCAAGTCGATTGTGAAGACACCCACACCCTTTAACCGTAGAAATGAGTGTAATGCTTCTCTGTTCCTAACGGGGAGCTTCTTCATTCGAAGTGGCATTTGCTAACTCCTGAAACTCCCTCAGCAGAGCTGGATAATAGCTCTGGTTACGAGTACATTTTGGCAGCTGCAGCAAAATGAACCTTCTCCTGACAGGCAGTGCTGATCGTGTCCTTTTAGACATGAGCTGTACGTTTACCTAAGGTGGCCTAAAGGGGCTTTGGAGCTGAATCCTAATTGTACAGCAAGTCAAGTGACTCCATAGAGCTGCACAAGCTGATTGTCGTAGTTGTCACCTGAGGCATTGTCATGATTGTCCCTGTGCAGAAGGCTTGTGCATTGTTCAGAATTAAAATGATGATGTCTTTTAAATTCTTAAATACTTCCTCAATTTGAATTTAATTTAAATTGAGATAGCAAACAGGATACAGAATTGCAATTTAAATTTAAATGTAAGAAGGTAGATTCAAAATGAACTGAAATTCAAAGAAATACATTTAAGGTAGAAAAGCAAATTGCAATATTGCAATGTTGTATTGCAGTCGAATAGGAATGGCAAAAGACTGAAATGGTTGGATTCCGGAGGTAAAAATCCTATTTATGAACTCCATGGGGAAATAGATTTTTAACGATAACTTGTAAACCGCTAAAGACAGACCTACGTGAGCTAGGTTGTTAATCGATGATATATGCCCACATTATTTCAACTTATTTTTTAAATAATTATCGTGTTTAACAGCAGGAATCCTGGTGAGAAATTACATTACCCATGATTCTGCAAAGAAATCTCAACCAATCAGTGAATTGAAACTAAATTGCACCAAAAGAACACTTTAATGCCCGCCTACTCCCATGAAGCTCTGCAAATGACGTAAATGAGTCAAACTCATTCTGAGTCTGCCGGACTACTGAAATAATTATATAGATGCATATTTTGTATGAAATGTAAAATATATTATTTATATATCTATAAAATCAACATATTTAAATCAATAGTTGTAGATTTTGTAATCTGTAATGCATCATAGCATTGTAGTTCTTTCCCTCATTGAAACCAGCAGTCAGTACTTTTGATTCAAATACTTTTTTGCTTCAAATCAAAGTTTGTAATGTCATAATTCACCCGTAGCTGATTCATGTCTTATAACTCTGTAATGAAGACTTGGGATCCCTATAAATCCCTATGGGAAAAATGAATGTAAAACATACTTTCATAACCCATGCTGCTGAAAAAGTGGGCGGGCACTGTTGCACTCTATTCATTACATTTCCTCTTTCTGCCATTCCAGTTCAAATTTCAGTTCAACTTCCTGTGGGGTGTGGCCAATTCAATTCATATCCGCACTCATGAACTGAAGAGGAGCCAATTCTTCAATTCAACCTAACTGACTTCTGAGAAGAGATGTGGCTGCTACCAAAGCGCAGTTTTTGGACTGCCAGCTCTGCGTTACAACAAACGCCTTCTGTCTGCACATCTGCATGCACCTCCATTCATATGTTGGCGATTGCACTCAGTGTATGTTCATTTCAAACGCTTTGTATTTCTGTGCGCCTGTCAGTATATTCTCATGGTGCTGAGAGCCTTAGAAGGCAGTGGGGGTGTCTCATTTTCAGGTTGACTTCTTCGGCCTTGCTTGGCTCCTCAACCCCATTGCCTCACTCGAATTCCAGCTGTATGAAATGGGGAACAGATTGTGTGCATGATGTAAAACGGCAGGCATTCTCCCGTTGCTATGGATAAGGTCATCTGTTGAGTAAACTCTGAGCAGATTAATACACATTATGAAAAGTAGAAAACTGAAAACACGGGACAGAACAATAAAAACGAAAAAAGAAAGCTCTTCTGGTGGTCTCTTGTAGCAGACGAAAAATAAGAAGTTAGTGCTAAAGGGTTGCGATAAGGAGTGGGCTGGAGACTGAAACTTGGCTCAAGGTTTGGAGACACTGAAAACTCTGATAAAGAACCAGAGCAGAAAGCTGGCTCTGGATCTTCAGGCCTGGGTGCCTCAATGGGCTTGGAGGAGATGACTCACAGGCCAGTGGAGGATGCCCAGACCAAAGAGGACTCTTAGCAATTAGCGGTGCTTGGACATGACAGTGTTGGGGGAAAGTGGCAGCAGGTTTGGATGGTCTTGTTGTAGGTTGTTTGGAGCAGCCATGCCAGCTGACTCCATCTGCCTATCGTTCAGGCGGGCAGTGTTTAGACATCTTTGATGGACAGCAGGCAAGCCGAGACAGGTGTGTGTTGGGCTCTGAACACTTGTGTGGAACCCAATCCCCCCGCGGGGAGATGCGCTCAAGGAATTGAGGACACTGAGTATGTGGACGGGAAAAGCATTTAGATGTAGATTTAGGAAGGAAACGTTTTAAGGGTTGCAAACAGGCTAGGCTACGTTAGCATTCTGATGTTGTAGCAAAAATGGCGCGTTTTCCACATTTGCTCAGTATCATTGTACTCGTTTAGATTTTTTTTTTTTGATAATGTAAACACAATCTTCCACTCTCATTAGTTTGCAGTTTATGGTGAGCAAAATGTGCTAATGTTGCTAGTGCAATCCCAAGTGTTTTTACTGAGATACTCAAAATTTTGCAAATGGAGCTCTCTGTGTTTAGTGCTCTCATATTATAAGGGACAGTGTTCATTTTCCAAGTTAAAGGACAGTTGAAGGATAGCTAGCTGGTTTTACCCAAGCTGAAACCATTTAAACTGAAACATAAATAAAACTATATTATGCAGGCATATATTATGCGATTGTTTTTTTTTGTATTTATATGCATTTTCTGACACAAGAAAAATGACTCATGTGAATTGTGTAAATCAGAGGAATAACATTTTTTTCCACCAAAATAACAGCTCTGTGGTTTAATGCTTGAATGCAAGGAAATTAAGAAAATAACTTAATTTATAAAATCTTAAAACATAAATATTGTAATTTTATGTTGTTCTGCCAAATAAAAATATTATATACAGGTACATCTCAAAAAATTAGAATATCATGAAAAAGGTCAATATTTGTTGTCACTCATTTCAGAAAGTGAAACCCATATATTATATAGATTCATTACACAGAGTGAAATATTTCAAGTCTTTATTTCTTGAAATTCTGATGATTATGGCTTACAGATAATGAAAACCCAAAATTCAGTTGCATTGATGCAGTAATTCATGCAAAAGGAGGCCCAACCAAGTATTGAGTGCATAGAAATGAACATACTTTTCAGAAGCCTGACATTTCTGTTTAAAATATCCTTTTTTTTTTGATCTTATGTGATATTCTAATTTTCTGAGACACTGAATTTTGGGTTTTCATTATCTGTAAGCCATAATCATCAAAATTTCAAGAAATAAAGGCTTGAAATATTTCACTCGATGTGTAATGAATCTATATAATATATGGGTTTCACTTTCTGAAATGAGTGACAAAAAATATTGACCTTTTTCATGATATTCTAATTTTTTGAGATGTTCCTGTATTACATTATTATAATTATTAAATACTTTTTTATTTTACATTATTGCAATAATAATAGCTTTCTGTATTGATTTGTTACATTTTTATGTAACTAATTATAATAATCGTAACGAAAATAATAATAATAATAACAATTATTGTATATTTTTATATAACAGGTTTTCCTTATTTTTTTGTCCTTGTATGATCACATGTATGATTAAGGAAACGCTGTAAATTATAAATATTTTAATGGCACAAAAAATCCTTAAGTAGACAAAACAGAGGCATTGACAGACATTTACCAAATGGCTTGAGAGTTTCGCTTTTATTATGGGGCAAACTGGGAATGTGATGATTGTGACACAACCTCTCCATCATCTTGCACAGTTTTCTCCTTTCTACTGATTCATTATTCATACTAAAGATAGGAAGGACAAAAGGAGGCAGAGCAGGGATCTTAAATGGGTCGTCCGTTCACAACGTACTGAATTATAGGGACCACTGTGTTACTCTTTTCTCTATATTCTAATGTAGATGACCATCAGTCACTGTTGTTTGAATCATTTGTGCAAGCCCGGAATTCACACCAGCTCCGGTTACCACACCAGCCTTTGGAGATTGCAGATGCACGCTGGGATACGGTGGTGGACATTAAGTGTGTGTTCGAGTGTGATAGAATTCATGCTCTTGTAGCTTAATTCAAGCATGTTTAGAAGTGAATTGATACATAGTGAAGGTGGTTTTTGTGTAGGTGTGCGACGAGCAAACATTTCAGAACATGAGCGTATTACTGCATGTGCATGTTGCCGCTGCATGTGCAGGCATTATACTTGGGTTAGTGTGCGTTCAGTATAACAAGCTGTTATACATGTGTTGGATCTTCTTGTATTTGGCTGAGCAGTTGTTTGGTTGCTTGCTAGAGTAAGTAATCTGGAACAATGTGCTAACTAAACATCCACAGGAACCTCTTGAGGATAGATGGTTTCGATAAATCTTCACAAACACAGATGCAATGGATTTGCAATGGAGTCTCAGTCCCAGTGTTAAATGCACATGACTAGAAACAATTAAAAATATACATAATCTTTCACAAGTGTGTGGATCTGACTGAAGTCTGTGTAGTCTGTGTAACACTTGAAATCATTTCTGCACTAAATTCATCGGCTGTAAAGCAGCAAACACTAAAGCATCTTTGGATTTTACACCTTCTCTCCGTTCCCCTGCAAGGCAAAGGCAACTGTTCTGTTTAAACGTCAGCAGTCGTAAATCAGCGGACTGTAACTCTTTTAAAAAAAAAAAAGATCTGCTGAAAATACCTTTTGATATTTTTATTAGAAGACATAACTCATGCAGCTATCGATGATGCAAACGCCAAAGTCATGAGTGTTAAGTGAAATGCTGCTCAGACTAGTTCGTTTTACTTTCAGTTTGCGAGTTTGAGTTCACGTTGAGAGAACTGTCTGTCAGAACGTGAGGTATTCGTCCAGAAATAACATTTGACTTATAGATTTGGTTTGTATGCAGCAGATTTATGACAGTAAATAGCTGGTTGTGATCTGCAGGGCTTAGGTTTGTGAAATGTGAGTTTAAGAAGCGAGTCACATAGGATTACAGACTCAGATGTGTCTTTTGAAACATCCCATTTTGGCAGTTGTGTCTCTTTCTTTTTTCTGTCCCTTGAGATTAACCATCTCCAAATGCAGTTCCCTCTTCAGAAATCTGCATAACACACCCGTGGAGTTGGCCTTGGTTGCCTCTTGAGTCATTTCCTCATCAACAGTGAGTCAGTGTCTAAGCTCATGGACCCTGCTTTTTTATTAATTTCATATGTGAAATGTAAGAAATATATATAGGTTGTCAGCCGGCTACTTTTGTTAATTAAATGAACTATTACATGAAATGGCAATAAATTGATCAAAATGACCACAAATCTGCAGAGAAAAGTCCACAAATTAATATAATTCAAAAGACATTGCACATTTTTGAGATGTTAATAGATATACACTACTGTTCAAAAGATGGGGACTGTGAGATTTTTTTTAGACTTTTGCATTGTTACAGACAATTTCTACTTCAAATAAATTCTTTCTATTCGTCAAAGAAATACTGAAAATGTAGCACAGCTGTTTTCAACATTGATAATAATAAGAAATATTAGAATGATTTCGGGAGGTTTTGCATCAGGAATAAATGTTATTTTAAAATATGTTACAATAGAGTTATTTTAAATGGCATATTATTTCACAATATCACAGTTTTTACTTTATTTTTGATCAAATAAGTGTTTTAAAAATGATAAAAAGAATCTTACCAACTTAAAACTTTTGAAAAGTAGTGTAGGTGGACTGCACATTTTTGAAAACAGTAATATCACACATTATTTTTAATATTAAAAGGATTTTTGTTTTTGTTATTTTTAATTATTTAAGTTGTGCCATATGTATTGTTTTTCAGCATCTTGCATCATGCAAAACGTGTCTTGAGATCCTTGCACTCTTTTTACCCCCTCAGCTGTTTTTGATGCAAAAATGCATCCTGTATGACTCACAAGAACATTAAGGTGGTATTTCAGTTATGAATTGCTCCAATGATGAATTTTACGCACTGGTCTGGGAGCATGATTTATTTATTTTTCTTAAATTGACAGCCCTACACATCTAAAATGCATAGATTACACAATTTGAGGCAAATATCCGCTCTTAAACACAAGTGGAAAAGCTCCCAGGAGCCTCTGAAAAAGTGAGGCACCTGGCAGGAAAGTTTAGACCCCCCTTCCCATCTCCCACCTCTTTTTTCATTCTTCGTCTTTCTTTTGGAGAGTTTAGATTCTCTCTGAGTAATGTTACCCCCTCCTTCCTTATTGGTGAGTTGGACATGTTGAATGAAGAATCTCTTGCGCTTTCCCTTTTATCGAATTGCCTTCTTCACTGTCTCTCTCTCTCTCACTCGCTGCCTGTTGTTTTGTCTCTCGCTCTGTCTTTGTCCCTCTGTGAGGTCTTGGAAGGGTGTGCAGGAAGGTCTTGAGAGGGTGAGAGAGAACATTTGGGAAAAGATGAGGACAGGATCCCAGCCCAGGCATCTCTTCAGCTGTTTGCACAGCATGGGCCCCATAACCATGGCGACGTCACTATAGATGTTGGGGGCAGGGGACAGCTTAGGTCAAACTGAGGAAAAGGGTTGGACAAACCCAGCACTTCTCAATAAGAGTGACATCACTGAAGAGGAATTCACTCTTTCTTCCAGATCCTTTGTTATTCTTTGGAGACCCTTCTATCCTTCCTCTGCTGTTTAGAGAGGCTTGTTGCATTGGAAAAGCAAAGTTGAATTGACTGAATGGATCGTTCACCCAAAAATGAAAATTCTGTCATTGTTTGCTCACCTTTATGTTGTTTCAAACCTGTATGACTTGCTTTTAGTCTGTGTAACAAAAAATAATATATTTTGAAATGTCTGAGCGTTCTTTATTGTTCATACATTGAAAGTCAATGGGGTCCAATACTGTTAAGTCTGTCTAAAATGCCCCATACAAATGTATGGCTCAGATTAGCTATATTGACAATGGCTATGCTATGTTCACAGGTAAAATCCCTCCGGAGAGCACTCTGATCTTTGACATTGAGATCATCGAGATCCGAAATGGGCCTAGATCACATGAGTCCTTTCAGGAAATGGACCTCAATGATGACTGGAAACTTTCCAAAGCAGAGGTTTGTCGAAACAGTTGCTTGTTCACGACTGTGTGTCAGAAAGCAGCTGTCCGTCAAGCAGGAGATTTATGATACGCTCTTAAAAATAAAGGTTCGGGGGGGGGGTGTTGTAGCAATGCAGTAGAAGAACCATTGTTTTCTTAGTGTGAAATATATTTCAATAATCTGAAGAACATTTTTCCACTATAAAGAACCTTTGGTGCAATGCAAATGTTCCATGGATGTTAACGGTTCTTCAAGGAACCATTGTTTCTGAAAAATAAACTTTATTTTTACGAGTGTATGGACAAAACTGTTGAAAAACATTCTCCAAAATATCTTCTTTTGTGTTACACAGCAGAACAAAAGTCACAGGTTCAGAACAAAGACAAAATTTTCATTTTTGGGTGAACTATCTCTTTAAGAAGACTTGGAAAGTGAGGTTCCCATCTGTCCTAGTGACTGCTTACATGGAGTAGTGTAGGCCCGTAGAGAAGCGTCTGGATTTGGAGCGTCCATCCAGCCTGACAGACTATAAAATACGGTTTCAAAAAGCATAAAGAGATTTGAATGGAAACTCTCTCTGAATTTCCAATCCCCATCTTTCTTCTTCCTCTTACTGTTCATGATTACATAAGCACATGCAACACCCCGTCCTTTCTGTTTTAAAATAAAAACACATTACGTCATCAGCAGCTGCCCCACAATATTTTCAGGGTCTGCCAGTTGCTGTGGTGATGTGTCTTATGTCATATGCCTGGACTGGCCCCCTCCCAAACATTCATGTAGTTATGAACATAACGGTGCACACTGACACCAACAGGTCCCACGTGTCCCCTGTTTTCATTTGCCCGTCCCCGCAGTCAACACTCATCTCGTAGTGGGTGCTCCATGTTGAAACAATGACCCATGTGCTCCTGTAGGACTCGGGTATGTGGAGGCTGCAATCAGCCACCCTTTGATGAGCAGACAGGAAAATGCGAGTCACTGAGGAAGGGAGATGACTTTTTTAACCCCCACACCCTTTTTTAACTCCTCCTAACACCAAATCCAGGAAACATCTGTAGCCTCATCCACCGGCAGGGTCGTATGTTCACGAAATCTCCAGGGCCGCTGTTGGACTCTTTGGAGGGAGGCAATCAGGAAGCTTGTCAAAATTTTCTCGTATTGTGATACGGTGTAGAGACGTTTCCTGTACAGTCCTGTACAGTGTGTCTTCTGAAAGATTCTCCATTTGTCCTAGCAGCTGGTGTCATTTGTCATGTGGTACGCAGCAGTTTAATTGGTTATTGAGCTTGCTGTGGTCATTTCTATGGGTTCAGAGTGCTGTCAGTCAATGGGTCAATCTATCTTTCTGCTTTAGTGTTGTGGGACTTGTGATCAGCGTTTGTGATCTACATGACAGTGCACTATTCCTGCCCTACCATACCTGATTTTGAACCAGATATTAACTGAATTTGTTTGTAGCAAGAAGAGATGGGCCAGAGTACTCGGAAATGATGAAACTATACGCAAATGTAAAAAATAACCATATTTTTTTATTTCAGGTTTGGTTATGGCGTCAGTACTTACCGCTCTGACAGCAATTTGCGCTCCAACACTGACTCTGAGTCTGTGGCAGCAGCAGCGCTCTGAGGAGAGAGTAGAGGGCGTTCACACAGGACATATTCTCCTTTTCAAACAGCTAGACAGAGCTGGAACTGATCACTGTGGTCTTGAGACACGTTTCTGCAGGACGATTTGATTTATCTCTCTAGTACTCGAGTAAACAAAATGACCAAAATATCTATCCATGCTATGAGCCACCATGTTTCTGTCCTCTCTCTAAATAATTAGCAGGATCTAGGCATTACCTCACTTTGCTGCACTATTTACCAGGTTTAACTGGCTCTTTTTTAATGATCTAACATTTCGTTCCATATATTACATGTTAATGTTTTGTACATGCTCATGCGGTCATGTTTGTCAATGTTTTCAGTAGCTAAATCACCAAAGAGGTGCTCCATCTACAAACAAGAACAAGGAATGAATGACTCATCTACTTAACAACTGTATAAAAACAATTTAGCACAAGAGTGAACAGAGCCAAGTAGGCATTCCCTAGGCAACTATATAAAACACTGCCCAATACCTTTTCTTAGTTTTAACTCTTTGGCTGTACTGGAAGCTGTATGTGTTTCCTTAAATGCTACTAGCACAAATCCAAACTTATTTTGAAATCAGACTGTGATTAATAGGTCTATTAGCTCTAGCCTCTGTGTATATATGGACGGACACCAAACCCTTAATTTCAGAAGCAGCACAGTGACTCACAGGGCCTGTATCAGAATCTAAATTTTTAACTGTCACTGTGTACTAGGGCTGTGTGGAAAAATGTTATTTCTGAATGTTTTTTTTTTATCCTTTTCATGATATTCATTATTAATTTTGTGGAAATTTAAATGTATTTATTATTATAATTTTGTATCAATGTTAAAGTGTTTACTGTCACTTTGGATCAATTTAATTATTTTTTTTTTTTACATTTTTGTTTGATCCATTCTCTCTCATTTACTATGTAAAGTTTGGTTACTTTTATATTGTCAACCATATAATATAGAAAATATTGTGTATATGTAAAATATTGCCCAGCCCTAGTATGTGTAATATTTCTTGGTGTGGACGTTGATGTGGCAGTGAGCTGCTGAGAGGGGTGTTTATGTGCTTAGATTGGTGGTAAAGCAAACTGCCCATCACTTTCAATGAGCTCCATGGACAGAAACCTAAACTTGTGTCAGAAAGTGACCCTTCTGTTTGCAGGAGGGAAGAAGATCCTCAGTGACCTCTTTCTTAACTCCTCCCACCTCTTCCCATATCCCGCTGAGTATCTCACAACAGACACATCACAACCTCTCCAGGACCTCTTCATTCAGACTGTCAACACAACACAAACTGTCTGCTTGTATGCGAACATAACTGTGCCGATGCAGCTATTTGGTATTTAACATGTTACCGGAGTTCATTTAATGGTCATTGTGTGTATGTTTATACCATAAAAGTCAGTAATGTTTCAAAACTGGTCCTCCATCTCTGGCAGTTGTTTGGCTGGTGTTGTCCACACCCTACCCCCTTCATCTCCCTGCCAAAACAATGGTGATCTCTGCTCTAATAATCTACCGCCCCGATTGGTCTGTCACAGATTACTCTTGGGCCGCCAGCTGTCGGGAGCTCAGCAAAGCTTTTTTTCCTTTTCTTTTTTGTAAGATCCCATCCATGATCCTGAGATTCCTCAATTTGAGAGTATTAACACGGCTTCATATAGCTAGTCTGGGACCGAACCCAATTATTTTCATGCTAGTAAACAATAGAAGGTTAAAAGGAAACCGGAAAACTCTACTGCACCGTGTTGATAAGGGCCTATTCGCTTCCCAGCCTCTTGGGAGCCAAGAGATCCTGGCTTCGGATCAGTCTAGTTGAGTTTTTTCCCTCTTCCCTTTTACTTAAAGCTTTTGTGGATTTTGTTTTTATTTCTGAATCTGAATGGCCACGCTTGACTGCCTCTCTTATGGTGCAGTGTGATTTAGGGTGGGTTTTGTAGGATAAATGTCCCAGAAGCACGCTTTCAGGCAAAATGTTATAGTGTAGAAGGATTAGTAACCAATCAGAGAACCGCAGTCGGTTAATTCCTTTAGAGTCTGCACCGAAACAGTAAAACTATGGTGAATGTATGTGTGTGTGCACGCATTTAACCTCATGTTCTGTAGAAGAGACTGTGGAATTGGAGTTAAAATGCTGATATTGTATCAGAATTAATTGAAAGTGGAGACTTTGGAGCGTCTAATGGAAGGCTTTCTGTGAATAGGCTGCCAAAAATAGTAGCATTGCCAGGCGACTGTTATTGCAGCTGCTCCCATAACTTCAGTCTGCATGTACATAGATCCATGGTATTTATATGGGCAGATGCTGTAATGCTGGTTGTTTGTCTCCTAACACAATGTCTGTAGTCTTTAGTGTAATATGATTGATAGCCCAGTGACTGACGGATTCACTCTCTGATAACATGACTGATACTTATCACTGTATGTGCCTGTCATACAAACAATGCGCTATAGTATTATATGATTTAGTTGAGTAAAAACAGAAAGTAAGTCTCCTGTTATCAGTGATTCCTGGTGTTGTTAGCTGATGATATTTTATGCTGCTTCTATGTAAGGAAAAAAGCATTCCATCAACGTTTTAGCTCCAAACACCATCAATCGCAAGAACATGCCGTACAACCTCAGTCTTACACCAGCAGTAGTAAAACAACTTTGTGTTACTGCAGAAATGTTTATGAGAGGTTCATGGGAAATACATGCATAGATAGATAACTATAGGGAGCTTTTATAATTAATATATATATATATATATATTTATATTACACACACACACAACCTTTCAAAACTTTGGGGTCTGTATGATTTTTTTGCTCACCAAGGCTGCATTTCTTTGATCATTATCAGTGATTCCTGGTGTTGTTAGCTGATGATATTTTATGCTGCTTCTATGTAAGGAAAAAAGCATTCCATCAACGTTTTAGCTCCAAACACCATCAATCGCAAGAACATGCCGTACAACCTCAGTCTTACACCAGCAGTAGTAAAACAACTTTGTGTTACTGCAGAAATGTTTATGAGAGGTTCATGGGAAATACATGCATAGATAGATAACTATAGGGAGCTTTTATAATTAATATATATATATATATATATTTATATTACACACACACACAACCTTTCAAAACTTTGGGGTCTGTATGATTTTTTTGCTCACCAAGGCTGCATTTCTTTGATCAAATGTAAAGTAAAAACAGTAATACTGTGAAATATTATTACAATTTAACATTTTTTCTTTTTGAATATATTTTAAAATGTAATTTATTCCTGTGATGGCAAAGCTGAATTTTCAGCAGCCATTACTCTAATCACATGATCCTTCAGAAATCATTCTAATATGCTGATTTTTGGCTCAAGAAACATTTATTATTATCAATGTTGATAACAGTTGTGCTGCTTAATATTTTTGTGTGGAAACGGTGATACTTTTTCTTTCAGGATTCTTTAATGAATAGAAAAGTTCAGATGAACAGCATTTATTTGAAATAGATTTTTTGTAACATTATAAATGTCTTTACTGTCATTTTTAATCAATTTATTGAACAATAAAACATCTTAACAAATTACCCAAACTTTGTGAACAGTAGTGTATAATTTATTGGTCATCTGACAATAATTCTTTAAAATATTTGTATATATTGTTTTGTTCACTAAATATGTGTATATTTCATGTAATTATTTTATGGTGACTTTATTTTACTATATTTTATTTGATGATATGGCAGTTGTCTTGAACTTACACCAACATTATTCATTTAATCTAAAAGAGAAAGCGTTCGAGAATAAGTATTTTTCAGCTGGTCATGGGATTTAAAAAATTATCTTTTTAAAGGTAAGAATTAAGTTGACATGGAAAATACTGAAGCGTGTTGGAACAATGCAGCAGGTTTTGGAAACCTGTTTTTAGTTTATTAGACAGAAACCATGCTCCTTTGGCCCTCACCTCATCACTGCATTGAGAAAAATGCCATTTTATTAATCACTTCACAGCACACTTTAGACAACACCTGTAAATCACACTGAGCTTAAACTGTAATTCTCTTTGTGTGCCTCCTTTAGGAACAACCGAGCGCGTCTGCTTGGTCCAGGGCACTGTAGAGGCGCTGAACAGTGTCCATGACTTCATCGCGGAGAAGGTGCGGGAGATGCCGCAGAGCGCTCAGAAAACAGAGCCAGTTAGCATACTTCAGCCACA
Source organism: Sinocyclocheilus rhinocerous (assembly GCF_001515625.1). Classification (NCBI taxonomy): domain Eukaryota; kingdom Metazoa; phylum Chordata; class Actinopteri; order Cypriniformes; family Cyprinidae; genus Sinocyclocheilus; species Sinocyclocheilus rhinocerous. The sequence continues at coordinate 1,996,071 of NW_015625590.1, read as the reverse complement.
GACCACCGTCAACCCTGACCGTGTCAAACAGGTGATGCCTCACTTCCTTTAACTCCTGTTTCCTGTTTCCTCTTGGTCCATTCATGGGATAATTAACTTCCTTTTTTATTTATTATTCAATTAAATCAGATTTTTTTACACTTCTTTTTTGATCTGATACTTAATAAGTTATAATAAAAAGCACAAGCCCACGCACCCATGAATATAGTCACAGAATGAAATGAAGTGAGGAGGGACATTTTGATTAGTTAATTCTTTCTAATAGACAGTGTTAACTCCGTCAAACAGGTCCCACTTGGTTTGGCCTTTGCGTTATGAGCAAACAAACTCTCGAAGGTTCTGAGTGTGTTTCAATTAGACAAGTCATTGATTGTGTACCGGCTATCTGTTTAGGAGATCATCACCACCGGTCACTCCATTATTATGGTGCATTGATCTGCTGGGCTCCTGCATTGTTGTCATCCACTTCAATGATTCTTCTCCTTTATTTATCATTTACTTAATTAAATCACCTTTAGGGCAAAGAGAGAGTTGGCAGTATTCTTGAATAATTTACAACATGCCACCATTTTCTGTTCTTCATTTTTAGTTAAGCCTGTCCATTAAAGAAGTGTCCTCTTTGTGCTTATTGAGCAGTCTCTGTGAAGACAGGGCCATAACCTGAATTCCTAGAACATAAGTCCAAGATGCTTACCCCTGCAGAGTTGCCGACCTAATTATTTATGCATGTAATTATAGGGCTTATCAGCGGAGCAACACATCTCACTTTAGTGCACATTATTGTCTCTGCTGGGAGAGCATCACTGCAAGCCCTCTCTGCATTCTCCTGCGTTGTGCAATATGACAAGCTATATTTTATACAGGGATGCAGAGAGATTAGAATGTGGAGATACATTAAAAATGTTCATGAGGTTGTACAGCTGAGTCATTACTAACTTCCTTGAAACATACTTAGGCCTATTCTGTTGATTAAACCTTTGATCGAGATTGCCTGATAGATAGGAAACTTTGCACAAACATATTGTTTGTTTAACATTTATGTTTAATGTATAATTAAATATATATATTCTATAATGAAATATTGTGTTCTATAATAAAACATATCTATAATATATAACTGAATATATTTCTAATATTTATATATATTACTATAAAATTACAATAAAATAAATATACATATATATATATAACATTTAATGATATAATTTTATATATGTATATGTTTCTTTTATTGTATTTTTGAAATATATATATATATTATTAAAAAAATAAAATAAACATATACCTATACATATATGAAAGTATATAATTAAGTATTATATATTTAT
>NW_015625590.1:1993305-1994592 GCF_001515625.1 Sinocyclocheilus rhinocerous | reverse complement strand
TATATATATATATATATATTATAGATATAAAGATATTACAGCTGTAATTCAATGATATAATTAAATATATATATTGTAATTTAATAATATGTATTTAGAAAGAAAGAAGAATATATCATATTTTATTTTGCACTAAATTATTTTATTCTTCACTAGTCAAAATTGCGATTTTTTTCGATTGTGAATTAGGTCATATGATCTTGCACTGCCATTGCGTTCTTTTCCAATCGTCACCACACGTGCGGCTGTCGTGGCTTGTATCTTATTGCAGTACACACAGATTGAGAGATAGAGGGCAAGAACTGAAGTCATATTAAGCAACAGCTGCTGATTTCGGGTCAGGAACGTCAACCGCTGAGCCTGCAACCAAATGGTCAGGGCAGGAGCGCGACTGACACCTAACTTAATCCACCCGCCCTTCCACACCCACCCGGCAGCACAATCAATCTGATCATCTAGATAGCTCATTGTTATGGACGCCTCATTGTTTCAGACAGTGTTTAACTCTAAACTCAGATGCTAAAGAGCCAGCCTGCTTCCTCTGGTCTGTACAGGTTTCCTCTGATCTTTTCCTCTGTTTCCCACATCCTGTTTGTTCCCATCCACACAGGAAATGGACCATTAATGCACAGGAAGACAGAGTCCCTGATGTTGCCTATAGGTAGACACAGTAAATCACTGCAGTTGGGTATTTGCATTTTCGTGACTAGACTTGTGCCGGTATTCGGTAATGCGATATATCACGGTAATGAATATGCACGATATTGTTATCGTGGGCACTTCTAAATACCGTGAATAATTATATATTACAAATTATTCAGAATTTTGAATGCATTTTAAGAATACTTTTCCCATAAACTGGTCAAAATGCACAACACCGCTGTATGCTGCATGAAAGATGCCTGCGCACTCTGATGTAAACAAGCGCGGACGAGAAGCACATGGCGGAACATGTGAGAGACGCTCTGGATGAAAGCGCACTTTCACTCTCTGACAGCAGATGGCGCTAAACTGCAGAAATAATAATAATAATAATAATAATAATTTTAAATGCAGCCGTTACCCCGGAAACCCTGTAAACAAAGAAGCTGCACTACTTTCTGTTTCTGAATCGTGTTTAAATGATTTAAACAGCCATTCAGATTTGTGTATTTGCTATGATGTTCATCACAGCGCCAAATACTTAAATATTTAGACTTAATAGGCTATTTATTTTCAAACTTTTTTTTACATTTTAATCTGGACTACAACATGCCCTAGATATTGTTTGAAAGTGTTTTGATTATT
>NW_015625590.1:1990390-1992175 GCF_001515625.1 Sinocyclocheilus rhinocerous | reverse complement strand
ACCACACGTGCGGCTGTCGTGGCTTGTATCTTATTGCAGTACACACAGATTGAGAGATAGAGGGCAAGAACTGAAGTCATATTAAGCAACAGCTGCTGATTTCGGGTCAGGAACGTCAACCGCTGAGCCTGCAACCAAATGGTCAGGGCAGGAGCGCGACTGACACCTAACTTAATCCACCCGCCCTTCCACACCCACCCGGCAGCACAATCAATCTGATCATCTAGATAGCTCATTGTTATGGACGCCTCATTGTTTCAGACAGTGTTTAACTCTAAACTCAGATGCTAAAGAGCCAGCCTGCTTCCTCTGGTCTGTACAGGTTTCCTCTGATCTTTTCCTCTGTTTCCCACATCCTGTTTGTTCCCATCCACACAGGAAATGGACCATTAATGCACAGGAAGACAGAGTCCCTGATGTTGCCTATAGGTAGACACAGTAAATCACTGCAGTTGGGTATTTGCATTTTCGTGACTAGACTTGTGCCGGTATTCGGTAATGCGATATATCACGGTAATGAATATGCACGATATTGTTATCGTGGGCACTTCTAAATACCGTGAATAATTATATATTACAAATTATTCAGAATTTTGAATGCATTTTAAGAATACTTTTCCCATAAACTGGTCAAAATGCACAACACCGCCGTATGCTGCATGAAAGATGCGTGCGCACTCTGATGTAAACAAGCGCGGACGAGAAGCACATGGCGGAACATGTGAGAGACGCACTGAATGAAAGCGCACTTTCACTCTCTGACAGCAGATGGCGCTAAACTGCAGAAATAATAATAATAATAATAATAATAATAATAATAATAATAATAATAATAATAATAATAATAATAATAATTCATTTAAATGCAGCCGTTACCCCGGAAACCCTGTAAACAAAGCAGCTGCACTACTTCCGGTTTCTGAATCGTGTTTAAATGATTTAAACAGCCATTCAGATTTGTGCATTTGCTATGATGTTCATCACAGCGCCAAATACTTAAATATTTAGACTTAATAGGCTATTTATTTTCAAACATTTTTTACATTTTAATCTGGACTACAACATGCCCTAGATATTGTTTGAAAGTGTTTTGATTATTGTTCGGTCACACTTTACATTAGGGCTTCATTAGTTAACATTAGTTAATTCATTAGTTAACAAACTGCCAATGAAAAATTCTTCTGAACATTCATTAATCTTAGGTAATTACAATATTTAATAACACGTTGTTAAAATCGAAAGTTGCAACTGTGTTATTTAATGAGCTAACATGAACTAAGACTTGTATTTTTTAAACAAAGATTAATAACTTCTGTAGCAAATGTAGCTATTGCTCATTGTGAATGTTAATGCATTAACTAAGGTTAACTAATGAGGTCTTATTGTAAAGTGATACCTATTGGTCTTTATAGTTCTTTTGCACTTTAATCTGTGTAAAACTTTTAACTTTATACATTTTTCTGTATTGCTTTATTGCATTTAAATGTTCAGTTATTTTTGTTATAAGAAAAAAGTTATTAAACCTGTTATACTGTATTATGACAGCACTTTTTTAAAACTAAATTTCAATATCGTGATAATACCGCATACCGTGATAAAAGCATTAGCAATTAATCGCAACATGAGAATTTGATACCAGCATATCCCTAACTCTGATAAACCGTATATTGCCGTAGTCGTGTGTTTATTAGTCACGTTGAATCAATGAAAGCAGTTGAATCTTCTGTTTATTCAGCTGCAGCGATAGGCATTTTCTGGGTTTCTTCTGCGAGGCGTATTTGGAGT
>NW_015625590.1:1961640-1990172 GCF_001515625.1 Sinocyclocheilus rhinocerous | reverse complement strand
TTTTTAAACTAAGATTAATAACTTCTGTAGCAAATGCAACTATTGCTCATTGTGAGTGTTAATGCATTAACTAAGGTTAACTAATGAGGTCTTATTGTAAAGTGATACCTATTGGTCTTTATAGTTCTTTTGCACTTTAATCTGTGTAAAACTTTTAACTTTGTACATTTTTCTGTATTGCTTTATTGCATTTAAATGTTCAGTTATTTTTGTTATAAGAAAAAAGTTATTAAACCTGTTATACTTTATTATGACAGCACTTTTTTTAAACTTAATTTCAATATCGTGATAATACCGTATACCGTAATAAAAGCATTAGCAATTAATCGCAACATGAAAATTTGATACCGGCATATCCCTATTCGTGACTACTAGTCACTGAAGAGACACTGTATATGTGAGCAAACATTGCACTTGCTGCGTTCCCAAACACATCAATCCTAATGTAATTTATTCACCTGAAAATCTATAGTACTGCGTATGGAAATTACAATAATTATCAAATCATTGAGGAGTAAAGAAATTCATATTCTTTACTTGGAGGATTAAGGCTGAACTATGAAATGACTTCTGAAGCACATTCACATAGTTTTTATGAACATTTTGACTGGAACACCATTAATGGTTCCTCCTGCTTCGCTTATGACTCTGAAAAGTGGAACAATTTCTCTGTAATCTCTATTTTTCAACATCAAAGATAAAAGAATGAATTTCTCCATGCATCACTGGCTTTTCTGTAATAACCCACAGCTTTACTTCTATTATATTGATCAGTGGGATTGCCTTAAGTGGCTATGCTGTTTCAAACCATCCTTTCCCTTCACAACACCACCAAAGCCAGCCTATTTAATTATCCTGCATCGTGAATCTAATAAAAGTTCTCATTGGAGCACTACGCCCACACACACACAGAAACAGTCAAGTGAAACACTGCTGTGTTCTCTGCTCGTCTCCTAAATTAAAAGTGACATCAGGAAAATTGCTATAACGTCTTAAATTGAAAAAAAAAAAACTCTCACCCAATAGCCCAACCTTCCCTTCTCTCCCTTCCCGCTCCGCTCTCTAGAGGGATGGTGACTGGCTAAAATATTTTATGCCTTTTTTAACCTTCAAATCCATCAGCCGGCCAGGAAAAAGGTCACTGTCTCTCCACGGAGTATCAATCTCATTTCCAGAAGAGCCAATGGAGAGGGAGAGTCTTACACAATATTGGTTGTTGGACAAGGAAGGAAGTACATCCTCTAATGCCGGGCATCAAATCTCGTTTGGGTGAAAGAAAGGACAGATGCCATCTGTGTTGTGTGTCTTTAGTATTTGCAGACTCTGTTGGTGGTTTGTTTATACAGTCATAGTGTATTTGTAGAAAGTATGTGTAGATCTTTCATTCACTATCTTATGATTTTTACAGGGTCATGGAAAATATGGAAATATCAGGGAACTGTGGGTTCCAGGCCCTGAGAAGTCATGGAAATGTTTAGAATGAATACATTTTTTTCTGTTAATTTATAAACTATTTTATATATATATATAAAAAAATGTATTTATCTAATTAAATATTTGTATTAATTTATAAAAAAGATTTAATTAGCTAGAAATTGTTTTTTTGAGAGTGTAATCTCAATAAAATGATTTCTAAAAATTGAACAAGTGAAACATTTCTTACATTTTTCTTCTAGATTTGTGCATGTTTAAAATTTTTGTTCGTCTTGCAATTGCTCTTTATAATTTCAAATTAAATTTGATAAATGAATGCACTCACAAATTGCACTTAAATTCCATGCTAAAAATATATTCATTATAAAAAATCGGACTTTTTCTGTTGTTTGTGATTAATAATTTCAAAACATATATAACCACTAAATGTGATAACATTTGTCAAAAGAGGTATAAAAATATTGTTTTCACTCTATATGCAACATAAAGAGCTGAAATAGCATGTCCGATGGATGATACAAGGGGATATTAATAAGTCAGAATGATGAGCTTTATTATCAGGGATTATATTATCGGGTATTTTTACACTTAATCAATTCATTGTTACACTATGCATTTTAAATTCGGTTACAATTATTTATGACAAGATATAATGTATTACAATGCACATAATAATTATAATGCATTACACCCTTTAATAATAATCCTTTATAATGCATTATACATAAAGGCTTTAAGTAAAGTGCAACCAAATTTTTCTTCTAGTTTTGTGCCTCTTTAAAATGTTTGTCTTGCAATTGCTCTTTATAATTTCAAAACTATTTTATAGTTATTGCACTTACAAATTGCACTAAATTCCATTCCAAAAATATATTTACTATAAAAAACTCAGACTTTTTCAGTTTTCTGTGATTTATAATTTCAAAACTTTATTTTATAACCATGAAATGTGATAACAATTGTCAAAAGAGGTGTAAAATTAAGAGGTGTAAATATTGTTTTCACTCTATGTGCAACATAAAGCCCTGAAATAGCATGTCCAATGGATGATACAAGAGGATATTAATAAGTCCGAACGATGAGCATTATTATCAGGGATTATATTGGCTATTTCAGAAGAATTGACATGTCTATATCAAGTCTCACAGCGAGTGTCACACCTACCTTAAAAGCAGGTCGTCCCATTGATATTGGACTGTGGTGATCTCATATTGTCTATGTGTGAGAGGATGTACTCTATCCGAAGCTCGCACATCTCTAATCCTGAGCCGGACCCCTGGAAATATGAGTTGTAACATTCTTTGATGGATGCAGGACTTGAGCTGTCTGAAATGGCATAAAAATCAATAATAAATTAGGTCTTTATTAAATATGCATCTGTAAGGGGCGCATACTTCATTTGGTGTTGCTCTGCGTTTGGGTTCTGGAGAGAACTGTGATGTCAAGGCTAGCGGTTCAAGGCTGGATGATAATGTTGAGATGGATATTTTCTGATGCAAGTTTATTTTATGTAGATATCCACATTTAAAGACCTTTAATCATGCAACGTACTGAGCTTATAGGGATAGTTTTCCAAATTCTGTCCTCATTTACTCACCTTCATCGACTTACTTTCTTCTGTGGAACACAAAAGGTTTTTTGAAGAATGTTTTTTGTCCATACAATGAAAGTCAGTGAGGTCCTAAACAACATTGGACCCCATTGACTTCAATTGTATAGACAAAAAACACTGAAACATTCTTTATTTGTGTTCATACAGGTTTGGAATGACATGAGGGCGTGTAAATGATGATAGTATTTTCATTTTTTTGTAAACTATCCACTTAAATTAAGATGTTTATGTCACATTCTAGATGTTTATACAAATTAATGTCAATCTGAGACTTAAAATATGAATTTGTTCTATTGGAGAGAGCAGCACACGATTTTGGGGAGATTGAGGACCCTATTTTAGTTTACAATGAGCTCGGCCATTACAGGACAGACTATTTTTGGCCGCGTCACCCCTTGTGATTTCACTTAGGGTTATTTAATGCAGTCTAGATAGCTGAGGATTAAAATTGTTTGTTTATGGAGGAAACTGTTTGGGATTTGCACTCATAAATGCATGTTTATTGCTTTGAAATGTCTCCAAATATATTCTTTTTTACCACCATCATGTCTAAAAGTAGGAAAAAATGAAATTTAGTAACATGATTTAATAAGCTGAAATAAATTGGTGTAGAAACAATTTTCACTCAGAAATTGCTAGTAAATTTCACAAATAATTACAGCAAGAAACATTAAAAGAAATGTGCATTTGAAGTATAAAGACTGAAATAGTAATTTCTTTTAAAACATACTCTAGTAATCTTTTATTTACAATGTCGAAAATATATTTTTTACAGTGTACAGGTGAAATTAGTTTACAGGCGCTACACACTCATTGAGAAGCTTGTTGCATTTTGCTCTTGTGCTCAAAATAGAAAACGACAATGAAAATCAGCCATATCACAAGCTCTCACACAGCCTGACCGAAAGAATTATAGGGAGTGAAAATTGAGAGTCAACCACTCGTACAGGACCCTCGCTAGCAAACAACAACCTTTCACTACAGTCATAAGACCAAGGTGAGGAGGAGGAGGAGGAGGAGGACAGGGTGTTATTTTTAACTCGTGTGGAGTCTTTTTTTTTTTCTTTGTCAATGCCAGCAGCCAGAGCACACAGGCAGATGCTGTACAGAGATGGGCGGCTAAGCCCGGGATCAGGAGACAGGCGATTAACCCAAAGGCAAGCGCTTAAGACTTCAAAGTGCTAGGCTCTAGAGTCAGGCACTGTTCCGGGGACAGAGGTTGGGATGGGGGGGGGGCAGTTGCTGCGTGCCCGATTTTTTTGGGATGGCATCAACCTGCAGGAACACGTTGTCACTATCAGCGGGGAGCCCGAGCAGAACCGCAAGGCTGTGGAGATCATTGTGCAGAAGATCCAGGAGGACCCCCATTGTTTGAGACCCCTGCCACCTTCAGGACTGGGTGCATTTTGCTGCCGCATCAGTAGAAAGAGTTTAGAGGAAGTTTAGAGTTTGAATTGCTTTTTTCACAGGCGGAATGGTTTTTATAATGTGCACCCGGATACAGACTCCTGGGGCCTCATCGGCCCGTTCAGCAAAAACCCACACAGAACGAGACCGTATCCTTTGATTAATTTCTGCTAGTCTCAGATGCTGCTCTCATTATTTTCCTTTTTTTTGTAGCAGTAATAGAACAAAGTAACACAGTCTGCATAAGGAGTACATATATGTCCTTCATGGCTGACCAATCTTTCATTGCCCATTACCCACAACCCCCTGCAGCATCCTCCCGACAATTCATCAAAGACTTCTAGACCCAGATGACTGGTGGCGCAGCGGCAGCAGGCATCTCTCTCTTTCACTCACTCTCTCTCTCTCTCTCTCCGTCTTGCACTCTTTATTTCTCTGCCTCAGCCTCCCTCTTCCGTTCACTCTTTTATAGATAGACATAGCAGGCATCCACCTCCTCTAGCTCAGCACTTGGATGCATTCAGTGAAATTAACCTGCATATGTGTCAACGCTGCTCGATTCCTACCCAACAGGCTCATTTCTATCAGCACTTCTTCTGCCAAATGCCATCATTGAAAATGATGGTATCATAAAGAAAGAGGAGGAAGAACTGGGTCTGCTAAAAGCAACAAATGTTACTTGCTAATAGTTGCTAATAGTTATTTTAAAAAGAATCATCTTATTGTGGATATTTGGTGTAAGTGTAAGAGTGTTTGTTGATAAAACTTTTTGGATAGGCAGATATATACTGACAGATATATTGACGAATAATGATTACCGTCTATATATATTGACTAACGCTATATATATATATACACTACCGTCCAAAAGTATGGGGTCAGTAAGATTTATTTATTTATGAAAAAAAGAAAGAAATTAAATTAATCAAAAGCACAAATGTTTTCAACATTGATAATAATAATAAATGTTTCTTGAGCACCAAATCAGCATATTATAATGATTTCTGAAGGAGTAATGGAGTAATGGCGTAATGGCTGCTGAAAATTCAGCTTTGCCATCACAGGAATAATTAAAATTTTGAAATATTAAAATTACATTAAAATGGAAAACAGTTATTTTAAATTGTAATAATATTTAATACTTTTTTTTTTTATTAAATGAATGCAGCCTTGGTGAGCATAAGAGACTAGTTTAAAAAAAATCTTGCCATCCTCAAACTTTTGAAAGATAGCAAATAAATATTGGCATTATAGCAGCCAGGTGACTATGTCTTTTTAGTTGAAATAATTATTAAATAAAAAATAAATAGGAATATTAAATAATAGTGTGTATACAGTCTACTTATTTAATAAAAGATCTACATGAACATTTGGTTGGGTTAATTAAGGCCTTCTGAAGCGACGTGCTGTCTTTGGAAAGATCCTCATTGATATGAATATCCATATCCATATCAATATCTATATCCATTATAAAGCTTTATAATGGCAGTGAATGGTGGTTGAGATTTTGAAGCCCCAAAAATGTGCCCCAAAAGTTTGAGAGCACATTAAAATCTGATTCAGTTTAAGTCTGAAAATTTGTGAATCAATTTATGAACTCCTTTTGAACAAAAGGTCACAAGTCTAATCTGCTAATAGATAATTTAGCAAAACAGATGCATTTTCACTGGAGGTCTCAGACCTTTGGACTGCACTGTATATGTACTGATCAATCACAGTACGTCTCTGGTGCCAAAAACAATCTGCTATCCATTGCATTAAACGGTAATCGTGAATACAATTATTTTGCTCAAAACGTTCCTTATACAAGGTTCTGTTTATTCTAACAAAATAAAAGGTGAATGTAGGAGTCCATGAAATTTCCTGTTGGCAGTTTTTCATTTCTATGCTAATTCGGCTGAATGAGAGTTCGAGCTACAGTGGCAAGGCTAAACAGCCTCTGTAAAGACATGTCTGTGGGCAGCGAGCTTCAGCAGACCTTGAGGCAAAGAGTGAAAAGAACGAAACAGCTCACAAAAGAAACAAACGTAAAGGCTGAGCCGATAACCACCCCCTCCCCAACCTCTCACACTCTCTCTCCTTTCCTCTAGTCTCTCCTTCGCTTTGTTCATATACACACACACATACAAACACACGCCCCCACAGACACACACATCCTTCTTCACTCACATCTACCCGCTCCTCTCGTCTCCCCTTTTTATCATTTTCATCTCTCTATCTGTCATTTTGACACTGCAAATATTCTGAATCCAGCATTGTCAAAGCTTTTCATTATCCAGAGTGATTAACTGTCAAAGCGAACACCACACCGCATATTTTGTTTTCTCACAATGCTACGGTTTGTAGATGTATCCGGCAATGATCAAAGAGATCAAGCGCTAATTTGTCGGTTCAATTAGTGAGTGAATATGTCAAGTTACACGGACGAAATTCAAAAAGTGTGTGATGTTTTCTTACAGACGGCCGAGTATTGTTAGGTTTTTGTGTATATGTGTGCACATACAGTATTATGGCACAAGTAGCTGGTGGTTTTAAGTGAATGGTTGCGACTCGCGAGCATATAAGGTGGGGGGTGGGAGGGTGGTTGGTTGGTTGGTTGCTATGCATCATTCCGACTCCCTTTCAGTCCCCCTTGAATGCTGGAGTTGAGTTTCCATGGAAACACTGACCCCTGGGAGTCGATGCTTTTCAGGAGGAGCCTTTTTTTACCTAGTGATTCACAGCTCAGGAAGTACAAGAACAAAACACACAAGCATCTTTATATTTACCTTCTAATACATAATTTTCTGGGCTCATCAGTGCCGCAGTTTTCCTCTCTTGCAATTTTTTTTTAATAATATAATTTTAATCATTTTTTGTTTCCTATCTCATATTTGTTTTTATATTCTTCTTTATTGTGTTTTGTATCTCAGATAAACCAGTGTCATTTTAGTATTATTTATAGACTATTATAGTATTTATGAATATTTTAAATTTTAAATTTTAATTTAATTTTTAAGAATTTTGTTATGTAGTTTTGCCATTTTTATTAGTTTTGTTTTTAAATTTTTTTTTTTTTTTTTTGTAATTTTAGTACTCCAACATGTTTAATTAATTGCTAAGGCAAGGTTTATCTAAGATGTATATTTTATTTAAGATATATTTAAATTAGCGAAAATGTTTTTTAAGTTTTAGTTAACAATACCAACACTGAGATAAACTTTTTTTAATACATTTGTTGTATTTTAATGTGATATTTTACAGTCTGCCTAATGTGACACAATCTGAAAAAAAAATGTAATAGAAAATTCTAAAGTTCTAGAAACAAAATTTCTCTAATTCTTTTATATTATTTTCATATTTTATGAGCTCAAAAAGGTGACCAATTATAGCACCTAAAATACATAGTTACCCTTACACATTCACATAACTTTTAACTTAAGATCATACTATGTAAACTGCCCACATAGAAACAAATTCAAATACTTTTAGGAAAGAAATCCTTAAAAAGAAATTTTAATGAACACATTTAGTAACAGTGCTTTCAGCAACATTTTAACAAGATCAGTATGTTCTGTGTGAGGCTTTGGTAAAATAGTACCAGCATGAGTCACTGCTTGATCAGAGGAGCAAACCTTTCTAAGTTTGGGAAGAAACCATGGTAACCACTGTTTACACTTTTTTCCCTCTATCAATGAGGAAACTGTTTTTCGCAGACATTGTCTAAAACTTACTCGCTGAGAACACAACATTGCTGTTCTGTTAAATTACCAGATTAAACTAATCTGTTAGATGTAACTTGATTTGTGGTTTAATGATACAGAAAATTATGAAATGGCAACTTGAAACAAAGTAATTACTATAAAGTCTAAAAGCAAGGCTTTGGTTTTCAATACATATGGGTACAGTTGGCGCAAAAATAGTTGTTATGTTCAAAGAAAGACATTGATTGTGCTACCAATAATGGGCTCCCAGTGGATAAAAACCATACTTCTTACTTTTAAATCCCAAAACTGAGAAATGGTGCATGCTAAACTAGCACAAGTGTGCCGGTTTCACTAGAGTGACTCATTAACTGACACCGGCCTCTCTGCTTATCTTCTCTTCAGGCCAAGCTGATAGTGCCCAACAGCACGGCAGGGCTGATCATTGGCAAGGGCGGAGCCACGGTGAAGGCCGTCATGGAGCAGTCTGGTGCCTGGGTCCAGCTCTCACAGAAACCCGAAGGCATCAACCTGCAGGAACGCGTCGTCACTATCAGCGGGGAGCCCGAGCAGAACCGCAAGGCTGTGGAGATCATTGTGCAGAAGATCCAGGAGGACCCGCAGAGCAGCAGCTGTCTGAACATCAGTTACTCTAACATCTCTGGCCCTGTGGCCAACTCCAATCCCACCGGTTCCCCATACGCCAACTCTGCAGAGGTAATGCCGGCTGCTGCCGCAGCGGCGGCGGCGGCCACGGCCTCCAGTCTCCTGGGGCAGGCCAGTCTGGCGGGAGTGGGCGCCTTCCCCACCACCATGTCCAGCTTCTCAGGGAACGACCTGCTGACTATCACATCCGCGCTGAACACGTTAGCCAGCTACGGATACAATACCAACTCCCTGGGCCTAGGGCTCAACCCTGCGGCTGCCTCAGGAGTCCTCGCTGCTGTGGCTGCAAGCGCTAACCCTGCCGCAGCCGCGGCCGCCAACCTGCTAGCCTCCTATGCCAATGACGCGTCCGCCAGCTCCGGCCACCACGCGACCAGCCTGGGAGGCTTCACGCTAGGCTCGCTCGCCGCCGCCACCGGAGCCACCAACGGCTACCTGAGCGCCGCTTCCCCGCTGATGGCGAGTTCACTACTGGCCACTGAGAAGCTGACCGAGGGGGCCAAAGATGTGGTGGAGATTGCGGTGCCGGAGAACTTGGTGGGCGCCATTTTGGGGAAGGGAGGCAAAACACTTGTGGAGTACCAAGAACTGACGGGAGCCCGCATCCAGATCTCCAAAAAGGGAGAGTTTGTTCCTGGCACCAGAAACCGTAAAGTTACCATTACCGGATCGCCAGCCGCCACACAGGCAGCCCAATATCTTATCAGCCAGCGAATCACATACGAGCAGGGTGTGAGGGCCACCAATCCGCAGAAGGTGGGCTAAAAACAGGGAGTATGAAAAAAGGAGAGAAAAGAGTGGGGGATGGGGAAGATACAGAGAAAGATGGAGGGCGTGAATATCAACGAAAATCAGCCACATTCTTTGTGGGAAAAATCTCAGTATTAAAAAAAAAGATGGAAATAATTCCTCTCAAAGTGGAAAATTTGAAAAAGAAAAATGTGTAAAATGTAAATATGGGTTTAATCCTTAAGTTCTGGATTTTTATTGGTTGATTTTTTTTTTTTTTTTGTGCATTTTCTGGACAGCAGTGAATGGCATTTCAACCTGGCATGCTGCCTCGCTGCAGTTCCCAGCAGGTGGGCAAGGTGGTCGGATGGGGGACAATGGGGTGGAGCAATCCCAGGAATCAGCCCTTTCCCCACCCCCATCCCCTCCTAGCTGACTGATTTTTGTTCTTTAATCTTTTAGTCCTTAGTTTAACTCCCACACTTTCGCCCTTCTCTTTAAGAGGGCCTGAGACTGATTATTTATCCCCCCCCAGTCTGTGACACCCCATATCCCACCCCAGCCCCCCTCACCCCAGCCCTCCCGATCCCAGCCGGCCCGACCCTGCCCCGCACCGGGCAGGATAGGGCAGGGGATGCGAGGCTGCTGCAGGGTCTCTCAGCGCCACTAGACATTGACCTGGGGTTCCAGTTGGACCAGGTGCATGCCACTACCGATGTTGTTAGCATAAGGGAAGCTTGTAGATCATGTTGCGGACATAGGCCAGGACGCAAAACGCACCTGAATCTTTCGTACCAGAGCTCCTAGAAATTGTGGCATTTGTCTATGGGATTCGAGGTCTGGTGTTTATACAAATACTATTATTATTATTATTACTACTACTATTATTATTATTATTACAAATTATCATCTCCATCAACGTTATTTATTAATATGATTTCACCCATAAGGACTGAAGTATTTTCTTTTGTTTTTCTTAATCTGTGAATTCAGGTTGACATGAATGTAAAGACAATATTTTGGATTTAGTTTTTTATTTAAGTACATTGAATCGTGTGTCCATGTAATATATGTGTTATTTAACGTCCAGTGATAACTACACCATCGGCACCAACAGAGAATAGGGGCAGATGTACTGTACAGTGATATTAATACAAAAAAACACACAAACACACACCCTCAGCAAACTATTACCAGACTTAAATGCTGAAAATGCAACTAAACACAGACTTGAAATCACAGTGGGACTAGACAATTTATTCACATATCTACTGAATGAGAATGTAGGTCTTTGCACAAGTCCAAGGGAGTGTATCAGAATACGACTTTATATAAAAGCCCATCCCTTTCTGTAACCTCCCAAAACATATCCCCGTCTTTACTCTACGCTGCCCCTCTGCAGCGCGAGAGACTGTGCACTTTGAGCCGCTGCAGTCGAGTATCTGCACAAATCTGCTGGAAAATTTGCGTAGATATTCCATATCAAATCAGAAAATTGGCCCTCAGAGCTCTGAGGCGTTTCATGAACACATACTACTGAAAGACTAAGAACAAATTCTGATCTGCACAGGCTGCTTAGTAACATGGTCTTCTCTGGAAATCCCAGGTTGTGTGTTCTACTGTGGCTATACATCCTGAGTCACCAGTAAATCTAATTCTAGAACGGGCTACCCATGTGAAGATCTTTCTGTGCAGATCCGAACTACCCATGTGCGACGTATGTGCTGCTAATAAGGTCCTATTTCCTTTTTGTTTTGAATCTGAGTACACTGAATTTCGTCTTAATGCACTGTTGAAGTGTGGAGGCCGTGATGGAAGGCCAAAAAAAGTCAGGGTTTCTATATCGTTATTGCATCGAAGCATCACCATGATGGAATGTACTCATGTGGAACGTCTCATATTCATAACAACCTCCATGGAGTCAAGGTATCGCTTACCGTAGGGTGGAAAGGAAGCCTGGATGGTTTGTTAGGTTGAGGTCAGACAAGTTTTTTTTTTGGCATCATGTTGCAGTATCCAACCTTAACTTTCCAAGTGTGCACTAACTAACCGCCAGCTGGCCGTGTATATTTATCGTGAAGGGGCAGAGGATGGTATATTCTGTACGCTTAAACTTTAGGTGTCCTCCAAAACTATTCTGTGTCTAAACAACTGTTATTGATTCTTTACCGGCTGGAATGAGCTGAAAAATACCAAACTCATCGAAACCACAAGACTTTAGCACAGAGAGCATTTCCCAAAGAATAATTAGACCAACAGAAAAAGACAGAGTTTGTGCTCTCTCTCCCAATGACTAAAGTAATGATTCTTTCCTCTCCTTTGCTATTGGAGCACCAGGGAGAGTAAATCTGAACCGATTGGTAAGGAGGCTTCTTTATTCTCATCTAAAAATCATCACCTCCCCTCACCTCTTCTCAACACCCTTTTTTACCTTCGTGCACCCCCATTCTGACACATCAACCCAGAGACCCCCTTTTCTCTCACATCTCTCCATGGGTGGCGATGTCTGGTGTAACAGTGCATGTCTGCTTGCCCTTTCACGAAACAATGATGGTGTGAAAGGGAAGATGCGCCTACAGAGTAGAACTAGAAGCTTGCAGTAGATCATGATTGCACACATCACACCTTCAAAAAGAGACTTACTATGAGCCATCCATGTGTTTTGTATGGTGTGCATGTGTGTGTATATATGCGTGTAAAGGTGATAGGTTTGGATAGATATGAATGTGTCTAGCAGTTGGGCCCAAGGTGAGGAGGTCTAACAAGCGACTGAAACAGCAATGACTCAAGGTACTCTACTATAAGATAGTTGCACGTTTTTTTTTTTTGAGGTGCAATTTTCAAACAGTAGGGCATAATAGTTCAGATTTGAAGATCAAGACGAGGAAGTGATGGCAATCGAGCGCCTCCGCATTTTAGAGTGCATCTATGTGTTTGGTTTTACCCATGATGCAGTACTTCATCAGACACTTCAGAGCTTGAACGAGTCTCAGTAGATCCCCCAGATAATTTTTTTGTAAAAAAAAAATAAATAAAAAAAACCTTGGTTACATCGCCGTTTGATCTAAGACACATAAAATACAAGATATTACTGTGAGAATTCAATGTGAAAACTATAAAAAGGTGCCAACATAGTGTCAAGGAGCAGCTTTCTGTTTTGTTGTTTTTGTATTCAGGACTAAAAGTACATGGGGGGGGGGGGGGTTGGTTTTGTTAGTAACTGCGAAAATAGATCAAATGTGATGAGTACTGAAAGCAATATACGTAGTAGCATGTCGTCATGTCTTGTCCTTTTATTCTGTCTGTGTAGGAGCTTTGGATTTACCTAGATGTTGAGTAGATTTGCATATACTATTTTTTAAGTTGTGAAGATGCTGCTATTGAATAAGTAATGTACTAAAATTTAAGATTAAAAAAACATATCTGGTCAGTCATTTAGCAGGATGTGGTAGTCGTAAGAGGTGTAACTAAATGCTACACTGATAATGAAGTAATTGCTATATCAATGGATTAAATAAACCTGTGCCAAAATAGATCTTTACAGATTTAAATGTGATTTAAACACCATTAGTTAAGAGCAGACATACTTTTGTAATTTAAAAAAAGAAAAAAATGTGAAAAGTGCCAAATAAGCCACAGTTAAGATATAACTAGCGGGGTGACTAGAGAAGCAAAAAATAGACATTAGCACTATAAGGTTGAGAGTTTTCTACCCCTTAAACTAACTAGTCCTTGTAAAAAAGAAGGGTGGGATTCATCTCGTAGGCCAAACAAAAGCAGGGTGCCATGTGGCCATTAACTCATCCCTGGGGCTAAAAGACTGCCGAGTTAGCTTAGCATGGTTAAAGTTTTATAAGTTATCAGCATTCTTAAGTCAGCCTTTTATAGTTCTGAATATGTATTTTGTGAAGATAGATGTTATAGCGAAGACAAAAAATCGTACAAAAAAAAAACAATTAGGCAATGTGCATTCATTATGAGGACAAAACTTTGCATGGCAACAACAGTTCGAGCTATTAAATTAGCTTTTTCACATTTTTACCTTTTTATTTTTAGTTTTGCTAAGACCAAGCTGGAGTTTTTGTTGTCCATGAAAACTAGGCCACAGAAACCAAAACCATTCATAGTCATGGTCACATTCAGCATCGTAACTATAGCACTCATTTTGTATAGACTTATCAATGTTTTGTGATTATTTATAAGAAAAACAATGGGAAAAGTTGGGAATGGAGGGTTAATTTAGCAACATTAACATGGCCGTGAATGTATTCACCACTACATAAGTTTGCATATCACTCTTTCGATCATGATTTTAGGGCTTTTGTTTGCTGTCAGTACTAACATCATTAGGCTTCTGTTCTTTAGCTTGTTCTGCCATCACTGCACATTAAGCTTGACCCATTCTCACGATAATATGCACTTTATACTTCTCTTACGCTTCACGCCACCCCAGATAAGAGCAGCCCTGTTTCCGCTAAACTGCTTGAATCCTTTACCTCAGACCTCCACGAATAAAGGAAAGGGGCGGGACTTCCCGATGACGTCATAACGCAATGTTTGCATGAGAAAGGATTGGCCAGATGTTCGAAGCTGACCAAAAACAGCAGAATAGTTTTTACAGAAATCGTTATTTTGACAGTGTTTTTTATTATTACTATTAATGATAAGTGCCAAAAAAGGGCATGTTGTTGTTTTTTCCTCTCTCTCTCTCTCTATTAAGGCCATGCTGAGACTTCAATATCAAAATTGCACTGTGCTTAGTCATGGTTGCTATGTTTTTTTGTGCGTAGAGGAGATGGCGCAGTTGTGTTTTTGTGCACGCGTCTAGTAGTTTCTCACACGGTCAAGTTGAGATGAATGCAAACTTATGGTTTAGCTGATGTCGAGAGGGTCATTGCTTTTATGTGGGCGCACAGCTAGAGCTCATCGCTCTTCCCAAACCCCACACGCCACCAGTTCAACCCCACCCCCGGCTCCCCCACGCCATCAGAAGATGACAACCCGGGGTCACTCTTGAGCTCGTACCCATTATAGCACCAGCAATGTTAGAATACATTTGTCATATCACTGTTCTGTTCTCTTTTTTATTTTCCTGTTTTTATTTGTACGACACTCTCTAACCTAGACCAAGTATAACAAAAATGTCATTCATATGTATCCTGTTTACTCTCCCTTTTTCTCCCTTTTGCACTTTCACTGCTCCCCTTTTTTCCAACCACTCCCCACTCTTCTGCCGACCTCCCCCTCACACCCTCCCAGACTTTCTCCTGAGTGCCAAACAAAAACAGTACCATTCCAAACTTTTTGAGTTCTCTTGTATGTTGGACATCCATTGGACGCACCCATGAAGCCAGCATGTTTCTCCATAACATGATGTCAGTCATGACGCCTCAACATTACCCAAAAAGCGAGCAGTAAAAGCAAGACCTGGATTAACACAGTAAAACACGGCTGGCTACCTCTCATAAACTGCTTTTCCTAATTCTGTCATCTCTTCAACCTCCAGGACATCACTGATTGTGTGCCATAATGTTGGGGGCACTGTCACTCTCCTCACCCCCGAGTCTCTCCATTTGATTTTCTCAATGGAAAACATTACGCGCAAGCAAAGAAAATAAAAATCCATTTTAATGGCAGGTTTTTTTTGTTCCTTTAGCATAAAAAATGCTAAAAAAAAAAAATCTGAGGAGTGTGTAAACATCAGCCGTGCAGCCATCTTCTGTCTTCTGAACTTTGAACTTCTCACCCCTCATGAACTTTCACGAGACAAAATTGTTTCGCTGTGATGCCGAACGATCATTTTCATGCGTCTCAACCATGCTTGAGCTCCACATCTAATGTTTCTATGCTGCCAGCTTTGTTTTCTGATAACCCTTCATGAGCTTATTTATTTTCAAACTACTATACACTATTAATAAATGGCATCAAGAAACTAGACAAAAGGGAATGACTGGAAAGATGAATTACTGTTTTGTTTTTAGTATTTTAGTGGTTTCTTTTAACATCATCCATTAACTGACTTAAAAAAGTATTAAATATTTAATGTAACTGTAGCATTGTGTTTGTACAAAAAATAGTGAGTTGTGTTTCTTGACTTGTGGATTACCAGTGAAGTCAGCAATTTAGTGCTAATATCTATTAAGTCGTTCCTTTTTCTTTTACTCTTTTTCTTTTTTATTTAAGGGTTATTATTTTCCGACAGCAACAGCAGTCATTATAAATGTTCATTTTACCATCACCTGTCTTCTGTTGTCTTATTCTTCACCTCCCACTACACTCAGTTTCATCAAATAACACATTGCAAGTTCGTGCCTGAAACCATGTGCTCGGTCTTGGGGGAGGGGCCATGCTGCGTGAGTGATGCAAATGAGTGAATGTACGAATGCGACTGCTTGTGAAAGGCTTGGCCGGGTGGGTGTTATGTCTTTTGTCCACCTATAGCTAAAATCTGTTGGGTTTCCATTTACCAATGGAACCTGCTGATGTTATAGCTGAATCCCATCATGTAAGCCTAGTTGATTTTGATCGTCCATAACTCCCCCTCCTCCGTTTGCCAACCACTTTCCACCACTACCTGTACCCTCCCCCGCTTACGAGCCATTCCCTCGCCACGCACCTCCCACGCCATGTGATGTTCTCCATCGATAACATACTACTCGACCAGACCCACATTAACCCTGTTCTCATGCCTTCAGAGAAGGCAGTTGCCAGTCAACCCACCCTCCGCTCATGATCTGCCACCATCCCTTACCGGCTGCCGGGGCCAGGCCCAAATTATGAAATTATAAATTTTTTTTTTAAAAATTTAAAAAAAAAAATCAAAATACAGACAAGTGACTCTCAGGGTGTTTATGTAATCTACCTTACTCTGTGAACTCACAGAACCGAGACCCAGCTCTCCCTCAAGTTATTTAAGGAGCCCAAAGACAATTTACCATGTATGATTGCTTATCAAGTCTTCTTCTTTAAAAAAAAATAAAAAATGACAATAACATCAACAGAATGATATGCACCAAATTAAAGGAGCAAACAAAATGCTGTAATGTTTACAACTTAACGAGACCAATGCTGTTGAAAGAATGTGTAGGAGTTCAAAGACAATTCTTTAATAATTACGTAATTTCAAAGTGACTTCATTTTAAATGATCATTTCTATGTGACATGGAGTTATGTGTTAACTGAGGCATTTTGGAAACATTGCATGTTCCTCTTTTTTGCAATGACTTACATTTTTCTAAATGTGAGAATGGCTGGTACAGTGTAAAGTCAGAGCTACATTTAGTTGCTAATAATAAACTACATTGATGTCAGTGTTCATCTCACATATCTTGGAGAAAGTTCCGAAAAGGAAAGCAAAAAATATGTGATTGCCGGTACTGTATAGAATTTGTTCATATTTGTATATGGTGACAGTGAAAATAAAGGATGTACTGGAAGTATCAGGGACACGTGGGTAGAGTTTGAAGGGCCACTTACAACACCGACTGTAAAGCTCAGTCATGAGGTAAGTTACATGAGGGGGGAAAACTATCAATTTTGTTTTTAGATTTACAGATTTTACCTTTATTTAATATATGAATATGAAATCCATTACATGGATGTTTTAATGGAACTGGCATCTACATGTTAGAGTTTAATTATTTAAATAAAGCTAGTAAGAAAAACATTTTGCATAGTGCATCAGTGCAATAAGCCTGAAAAAAATAATTTTAGTATGGGTGTCTTGAGTGTGACTGATATGCAAATGCAGCGCGTGTGATGTAACACAATGTAATTTGCCATCACATGCTTGGTAAAGCAAAGCCAAAGGTCGTTTTTGCTCTTAATGCATGTGGTTTCAGGATTAAGTCAGCTCAAGATTATCTCAAAAACATGATAAAGTCTCTTGTTCATTGTCATTTACCTACTTTTTCTGTGCACTAATTCATCCAACTTGCAAAAACCACCTTCACCTTCCCAACATGTCTCCAAAGCCAACACCAGCTAAAGACACCGTGGATATCCCAATATAGCCATCGGTCAAAGAGGTTGACCGGTCTTCATGTTGGCTTCCAGCACATTGATCTGTGGTGGAGACCCCAGGGAAATTAACATTTACCGCATGATTTAAAACCGGTCTCACCAAATCAACCATAAACTAAAGAAGTTTCTCCGGTGTTCAGACAAAATGGCTCAATTTAATAATTTTTTCAGTGATGGTCTTTTAAACAGCGTTCAATTCTAATAGGATGTTTTGCTCAAATTTGGTGAACGTTGAGGGATTTAAAAGGCAGCTTTTAGATATCTTGGATGGATAAACAGAGTCGCTCTGGCAAAAATCAAATGTATGAATGTTTCTGTCATGCATTAGTAGTGATTTTCAATCTAGCCACGATCCTGTGATATCTATATCTGCATCTATAACTCGGCCCAAAGCTCTGAGCTTCTTTTTAAACATGGAAACTGTCATGATGAATAATTAGGTCTTTCAAGTGGAATCATCACTCCCTCTCTCTGTCTCCACTGGGAATGGTGAGCTGGTGTAGCCGAAGCTCCATCATTTCAAATGTATCCAATCTTGCTAATTGTGCACCTTTACCAGCCCTAGGCCATGATTGATTTTCCCCGCTCCAGCTCGGTTGCTTCCCCTCACCTCAAACCCAACAGGCTTTTCCTCGTTTCAGCCCAGCTGTTCCAGAAAGCAAGCCTAACTGTTTCTGTCCTCCCTCCTCTCCTTGGAGGGGGCGTAAAAGGAGTAAGAGAGAGAGCAAGAAGCAGACAAGAATATGCTCTCAGCCCTCATAAATCCCTAGAGTTGGAAAGCAGACCTGTGGAACATGTGCAAAGATCTCCAGTCCTTAGTCCAGCACTTAAAGGGAGAACGCACAGTACACTGTCCTGAGATCGTGTCGGCCACTCTCAGCTGTTTTTATTAAGACGGACTGTCTTTGCATTTTCCTTGAATGCTGTATGTTGAATGTGTGCTATCTCTCGCTCCTTTTTAAGTCAGATTAGTTACAGTGGCCCTAAAATGTATTTGGACATTTAAAATGTATGTAATATGTAATTTCATTACATTAGTTATTTATATATAGATATATATTTACATTAGTTATAAACTATAAAATTGTATAAATATGACTGTATTATATTAGTTTTATATTTTATAAATTATATACTTTTTATGTGTTATATACGTTTTTTTAAATATATTACATTGTGACATTTTTAGCTTGATTATTTTATTTGACATTTTTCATTAATTTTAACTGGGCTTACACTTTTTGGGGCCACTGTACATTGGTTTATAGATTTGTATGTAAAATTACTAAAGTATTTCGTTTCTACAGATGCATTGTTATAAATTGCAATTATGTGCAGAAAAAAAAAGTTGAAGCCTGAAAATAATGACAGAACATCTGTCACTGCAAATGTGTAAAAGTAAATCATTTTGATTTGCGGTTTGAGCAACCGCTTTCTGGCTGCAAATAGGCCTCAGGAATGCATGAGCCGCAGTTATAAACGAACAGCGCTGAAGTGAACAGCATGAATTCAGCATGAAATCTGTACTATTAATAGGGCTGACTCTTTAAAAACAGCTAGGATACAGAATCAGTCAGTGCGGCGCAGTCTAATCGATTTAAAGCTGGTGCATCTAGGATACATGAAGGCTTGTGCTGATACAGAGAGTAGCTGTCACGTCAAAGCGAGGTGAAATCTGGCCCACAGGAAGGCTATAAAACGAAAGTCAGCAATTGAGTCGCAGTAGAAAATCACTTTGTCCTCATTTCCCCCCAGATTACTTTGTGTACATGTGAATATATCAACCGAATATACAATATATACTCCCATATTGTCTAGTCAGTGACTAATGCTAGTCTTCAATGTACAAATCTGACCATAAACTGTTGCTAAGACGAAACCAAATCAGTTGGTGGTCCATAAGAATATGTACTTTGATCAGCAATAATGTTCAAAACTTTATAAGCTACCTTTTTATGGCTTTGATATGTTTGTTTGAATGTTGCACCATGTATTCACTGTATTTTGACAGAAGTAGTACAAAAGTGACAAAAACAATTGATAAATCATTCTAATCAATGTACATTTTTTTCTCAGTTACTTGATTGTGTTTAAAAAGTGCAATTTAAAAAGCAACTGTACTACGCTGTAGCAAGAAAATGCTTTCTCTTTACTGTGAAAGAAAACTGCAGGCTTCAAAGAAGACTTCATCCTTCAGTCATAAAAGGCCAGATTTAAACTCTATATTCTAATTTAATTTTGCTCCCCTTTTTCTTTATTTAAAGAGTATAACATTTCCTTAAGTGGGAACACCTGTGATTGTTTTTGACAGACCAAAATATCCACCCAGTTCCATTTCACTCAATTCAAACTGGTTTCATCGTCAACACAAAAACCACTGAAAATGATTGTAATAGTTTTGTATGTTTTTTTTTGTTTCTTTCTGTTGTAATATTTCTAACAAATGAAGCTGATAAATTATCCTAGAGTTTGTTCGTAATATAAAGAATAACTTTTAACATCAGTGTTTTATGAGTATATGTACATAAGATAAAGAAATAAATTAAGAAAGTTGCAATGCAAAGCTGTGATTTTAAAGCACTGTAGCGTGTACAGTGATTTGTTTTTTATCAATTTTATGGTACATACGATATGTTCTGCATTTCTGCAGTTGTTTCGTTTTGTTCATGAGCATATGCTTTAATAAATATGTTTTTTACAGTATTGCTGAGGACCAAGCCATTCTTATGACAAATTACAGCAGTGAACTTACAAAGCAACCTTATATAGGTCACTGTTTCCTTATCTTTCAAGTGTGTATTTTTTTTCTAATTATCCATGAATTCTTGCTTTTATCTGTAATTAGCTTTGGTGCTGTACATGGAAGTCTATCTCAAAAGTCTTTCATATGTGATGTACATTAGCACCGATGAACTCTGCTGGGCTAATGAGGGATATAAATGCACAAGAGTCTGTCTACGCAACTGCAACTTCGCACCTCTAAGGGGCTTAATTGGGTCACTGCTTGCCGCAAATATGACTGGAGCACAATGAAGACAACAATTTATGCTCCCAAGACACGAGATAAAATAAGAAACGTCTTAGTTCTTGTATAAATTTCTCCACGGTTTCTGTGTAGGTTGACGGTGCGAGACACCAGGCACGCAATGACAAATACACACGTCTGTGGAGGAGGGTCTTTGTGACAAAAATACTTACTGAAATGTACTAGATAGAAAACTGTAAATTGAAATATATATCAAAGTGCATACCCAAACCAAATAACAACTTTTAATAAGGTGAAGTGTCACTTTTTTCTATTCCAGCTTAATGTGCAGAGACAACCAAGTAAATGAGCAAACAGGGAAAATATAAGATTATAAGAGAAATTCACAATGCATGATATTAGCGATAGATAGATAGATAGATAAATATTGAATTGAATAGATAGATAATGTACAGTGAGAAATAAATAAATTATATATATATATATATATTTGCTGGTTTACTTGGTTTGCTAGTTTACTAGGTTGCTTTTCAATAACAGTCAGTGAAAAAAAAAAACTTTTTGACTGTGAAAGTCTGTGTAGCCAGCAGAGGCTAACAGAGCAGTCCATGCTAACTGGCCAAACTTTTACCCATACAGGGGTGCGTTTCCCAAAAGCAACTATGGTCGCAAATTCTGTTACCAATAGAGTTCAATGGAACTTGTGAGCATAGTTAGTAGAGAGATGTAACGATTTACTCAACTCACGATGCGATATGATTCACAATACTGATTTCACGATACGATTTCCTCACATTTTTTTAAAGAAATGGGATTTAAGACAATTATGAATAAAAAAGGTGTCCTTTCATTATTTCTCAGACAAAATGCTGCGCATTTCTTTGTGAAATTAAAATGTCAAATAACAAAGCTACATCAAATAAATAAATAATACAAATAATAGAAATATACTAAATAATTGAAATATATATATATTATATATATTTCTAAACTTTTCTGAAGACAGTCTGTTCCCTCAGAGATTTAAATCTCACATATTTTTATCGATTTTCAACCGGCTCGGGGTGCATTGTTAAATCACTAATAGTTAGCTAACAATGCTTTTGGGAAATGCACTCCAGACGTAACACTGAATCAACCAATGACATGATTTTAGGGTGGGACTATCTGTTTACCTGCATTAGGGCAAACACTGTTACCTTTTTGAAAACAGTCATTATTTTTCAATTCCATTTGGTTGCGTTACTGGCAAAAATGACACACTTTACCTTTAATGTTTATTAAAAATTAAACAAATTGGGTTTGAAATTGTATTTTAGTGTAATTTGTAGGATATACAACTAACATAGCCATTTCCAGTAGGCTGAAATAAAATATTGATTTATATTAAAGCCATAATTGCAACAGTAAACAGAACACATCATAAACACAACAAGCTTTTATTTAATCACCATAGAAACTGGTCAGAGCCTTCTGACTGAGCACAATATGTCCTCTGATGATAAACCCTCACTGTGGACACTCAAGTCTCTGGTAAGAGGACTACAGTATTTAGCCAAGACTCACTGATGAAGATCCAGCACTGAATTTCTTCCAGCATCTCATTTTCCTAAAAGCTCATTTAAATAAACTGAGCTCTTAAACTCAAACACCTACTTGCACCAGTTGCATTAAATAAACATAATCATATCTTTGACACTGAGGTGACATGCTGCTCTACAGCCCGCCTCCCCAACTCCTGTGCTCCAGAAGACGTCAACTGCAAGGGTAACACAGGGAACCTGCCCCCCACCACCACAACAACAACATTGTTTTTTCATCATTTTTTTTTTCTTGCCCCCCCGACTCAAGAGTCAAATGTACCCCATGCCGAGGGGAGCCATTTATCTCTTTCGCTCATCCACAAGGGGACAAAATACACATCTTGTGACCTTTCTATGCAACTCACCACAGCACTCTGAAAGACCATAGAAGGAACATTTTATGGTGAGTTGAAAGGAGGAACGATTCGCCATGCTCTTGTGCTGCAGAGTTGAGCAGACGAGCGCCCTTGAATCTGGTGTGTGTATGTGTGTTGTAGGTTTTATGATGGATTTTAGTACCACAGTATCGCTGTGAAAATCCAACGCACAGTAATATCACAGCTTGCTGATGAAAAGGAACAAAAGTATCTTATGCAAGTCCTTATAATCAGTTGTGGCAGCATAAGCTTTGTGCATGTACGTGTAAAAGTACACTTCCAGCCTTACACTCTTAAAAATAAAGCTTCTTTATTGGCATGTATGATTCCATGAAGAACCTTTAACATCCATAGAACCGTTGCATTGCAAAAAAGGTTCTTAAAATATTCTTCACACTAAGAAAAAAAAAAAGGTTCTTTTAAGAACTGTTCACTGAAAGGTTCTTTGTGAACCAGATATTGCATTGCTGCAAAATGCCCTATTTGCAGTATATATTTTTTATAAGTGTACTTGTTTTTAAAGTAAAAAATGACTAAGTGTTTCTATTTCGATAAATTGTTTCTATTTATATCCTGTTTAATTCT
Organism: Sinocyclocheilus rhinocerous; assembly: GCF_001515625.1. Classification (NCBI taxonomy): domain Eukaryota; kingdom Metazoa; phylum Chordata; class Actinopteri; order Cypriniformes; family Cyprinidae; genus Sinocyclocheilus; species Sinocyclocheilus rhinocerous. The sequence goes on along the minus strand of NW_015625590.1, from coordinate 1,967,088 downwards.
GAAATATATCACAATGCGGAAGTGAAATGCGTTTGCGAATGCTATTTCTAATTGGTCTTTTGCTTTCCTAAGTTATGAATATGCCGGAACGGCGAATAAATACAGGGAATAAAGAGTTTTTATTCTAGACTGCTTCGCAAAAAGGTTTTATTTTGAAATACTGTAACATTCTGGCATGCAGTGCCACCATCCACACAACAACACAGGGCTGCTTTTCCCAAAAACATCATAAGCCTAAGTAGATCAGAGACTATCAGTGCCAATGGTTTCTACAATCTACTTAGGCTTGTGATGTTTTTGGGAATTGCAGCCCGGATTTATATTTATATATCCAAACTCGCACAAATGACAGAAAAAGTTAAAGCAATCACAATCCCTAAGCAATGACAAGGTGTGTCTAAGCAACAATTCTGTACAAGAAAAGGGAAACCCTCTCAATTTAATTTGAACCACAAGTTCGACTCAGCTCCCAATTAGCCTACTTTACCAACATCTTCCCCCTGTTTTTCCATAGTTTTAGCAACAGCAGCTAGCACCTGAAGGTTAAATCTAACAACAATTCCATGAGGTTATAAAAAGCTCTAGTGACCCAGTTTCCATCTGCACTCCCCCTTTTATCTCAACAAGTCATGAAAAAGAGGCAGAAATGGAGATGATGTCAGAACCTCGCAGAGGGAAGAGTGCGTTTGGCACCGGTGGGAGTAAGTGACCCTTGGACAGATGGAAGCACAGCATGTCTGGCAGAGCCAGTGTCGGCCTACCCTAACGGGTCATGCAGTCGCCACCGTGAACCCTGGCCTCAGACAAAATAAGGCTTGTTTGGGCAGAGAAAGAAAATGGCATATTTTCAACAAATTATCAGTTTTTTATTTAAACTAAACTGAGATTATAGCCTTGCAACATTAGTAACAGCCCAATTTTCACACAAATGTGTTGTAAAACAATATGATACAGCAGTAGACACTTCAGATGGAGAACAGCAAAAAAAAGTAATAAGTTTTAAATTAATTTGTATAATTTATATAATACATAAATATATAACATTACACACACACATACATATATATATATATATAACACAAAATGTTCACATTAGGACGGCAGCAGTAGATGCTTGAGAAAAGCAAAAAAAGTAATAATAATAATAATAATATATAATTACTAATTATATATATATATATATAAACACAACATAAAATATTTATTTGTAGGGCACAATGAGCTCAGGCATCTGTTGAGTTTGGCCGATCTCCACTATTGCCGTTATCATCCCAGCCAAAAGTTGTTTTCAAAGGCTGTTTTAATTAATTAATCAATTTATTTATTTTGTATAAAATTAAAAAAATATTTCAGGCAGCACATCTTGGTCAGTGACAGAAACCGAGTCACTGAGTGCTCTCATGATATGAACACATTTATAGAGGTGGGTAAGGAAACAATGAGGAAAAATGGCATTGTGGTTGTCATGGCAACCAGCTGAAAGACCTGCTGCTTTTATAACATATGTCTGACTTGATTTGGGTGTGCACATTGCAACAGTAGAATCACACTTGTTTTATTCTATTTTTATTTTTTTAATGCAATGCAGGAGCCAAATCCAATTGCATTCTTTGCAGGCTTCATCAATACAATCAAACACAAAATAAATAAATAAACAATCCTATATTTCTGACACCATCTATATTGAAATGTAAATGAGAGGCTTATAAGGTGAAACTGCACTGAAAAGCTCCCTGAATTCCTTGCTGCTGCAGAGGAGGCTCAATGACACATTTTGGAATCGACTGCTTTGAAGTGAGTGAGTCATGTCAACGCATTAGTATGCAAACAAATTTCTGGTGCAGTAATTTATCCCAAACAAACACTTCAATAGGACTTATCAAGCAGAAATATTGACTACTGCGTCTTGATGTGAAGAAATTGTTGTGTATTCAGGTGGACACTGGTGCTTCTTCTGTCGTCTCTAATTTGGGGAAGGTATCTATCGATGTGTGCCGAAACCCATTCCGAACGCGGCTCCGTAGTCCTTGGCAAGTCCGCGTTGCTATGGTAACTCCCCCGACCCCCCTCCCCAAATGCTGCAGGCCGCATGGAACACGCTGAAGAGTGAGAGAGCGAATGAGTGAGAGCCCCCGCCTCTGTGATAAAATCACAGGTGGTGACAAATCACTTGTCTCTCTGTGACTCAAACTCAAAAAATAAATGCCAAACGATGCAAAGTGTGGGTGTTGGAAACAGGTCCACATAAAATAATACACGCATTTGAAGTTCTTTACTGCGCGCGCGCGCACACACACACACACATACATATATATATATATATATATATAGTATATGTGATGATATATATCATGTTTAATTCACAAAAAGTTCTCACTGAGAGTATCAGCAGGTGCAGCGTAAATACCTGATCAACGCAGATGTAAGCAGCGCCTGTGTGAAATTCCTCTCATGTGATCCCATTGGACTCTGGGATGTTGAGCTTCACCTGCATGTGCGCAGTGGGAGGGGCAAAGAAACCGAATTTGCAGGCGGCAAACGTGCCGGTGCTCATTAGAAAACATGACCATACCTCAGTGCAGAACAAGCGGCGGCCCTTCAGCGTTCTCTCCGGCAGAGGGAGATCTCACGCCACCTACCGGCGAACCGCAAGTACTGCAGAAACGCAGTGTTTAAAGAGAAAGTTCAGCTAAAAGTTAAAATTGCCATTCTTTTTGTAGAACACAAACAGAAAATATTTTGAAAACCGCCTTCACAATGAAAGTCAAATCCTAAACATATATTATTTAATGCTCCACGGAATAAAATCATTCAAGTTTGGAACGACATAAAGGTGCGTGAATGTGAATTTTCATTTAATACCTGTATAGACCTCTGAGAAGCGCCATATTTAATTTTTTAACAGGAATAAAAATGAGGATGTGAGGGACAAAAGTACAGTGCGTTCAATGGATTGTACTGTTGTTTAATAACATACCGATTGTTCAGCTGACCAGATGTCTTTCTGGAAAGGAAAAAAAAACTTTCAGTAGACAAAAACTCAATTAAACAGTTCAAAAAGTTGAGTTGTGAAAATTTCACGATTAAGGTCTATTACATAAAATAGCATCTCTGTGATGTGCAGTTGCTTGAATGACAGTAAAACACACACACAAAAAAATTTATATATATATTTTTTAAGCAGAAGAATAAATCAATGCATAAGGTAATTATGAACACTGTACAGAACTTTTGAATTACTTTATGACAAGACAGCTTCTCCATTATATTTGACAGTTAAATATTACAGTAAGCATTTGTGAACATGACAAATTGATAACGCATTTCTTATGACAGTCTACTCGTGTCGACTACTCTTCTTTTTCTTCTTTTTGGTTTTCCCTGGTGTGTCAATGTAATCATATGAAGGATCCAGTGGCTCTGTTTTGGATATTAAACTTGCATCAGTTATGTCTTCACTATGTCTTTCCTTCTCTTTCTTCACCTTTTTCTTCTTCCTCCTCCTCCTTTCCTCCGTCGGTTCTTCCTCCATAAGCTCAGATAACTCTAACTGATCACAGTCAATCTGTGTCTGTTCTTCCTTGATAAAAACTGTGTCACTGTCCTCTTGCCTCTTGTCTTTCTTTTTCTTTTTCTTCTTTTTCCGCTCCTCGCCCTCAATCGGATCCTGACTGGTTCTTTTGGGAGCAGTTGGAGAGACTACGGTGACTTCATCTTGCCTGTGAGCTTGCCTGTGAACTACCAAAAGGCTGGAAACGTTGCTTCAGACCAGCTGGGATGGATGGAGCTGGAGTGGCCGGGATGGGAACGGGACCTGGGTTCTCACTGCAGTTTCCGTAGCTCTCTGAGATCTTGAGGACACCACTGAAGCCAGAGAAACAGAGAAAAGGCTTCCCTTTGGAAATGAACAGATGGAGGTCTGATGGTGCTGTCCTGCTACTGAGGACGCTGTAGATCTGAGGTGTTGTGCCACAAGACTGGACCATTTCCAGTCCTGATAAGGGAACTTTGAGCTTTTCAAAGCTGCAAAGGACACAAAACAATGACTATTAAATTGATAAACCACAATTTCATTTATGCAATATTTAATACAGGGTTTTGTTTTTTCATTCTAATTTTAGCAATGATTTCTTGCAGTACATTTAATACATTCAAACCATTTAGCCAGTAACGTACAGGCAGTTACCCTCAATGGACAGACATAAATTACAATGTTGCCATGTTTTCATTCATTCTACAAATTTACATTTACAAAGAACAATATCTACCTAAAGCAATATTTCAGAACACAGCATGACTAGAAAAATTTATATTCACAGTAGAGTGTTCCGTGACTTTTAAGACAATCACAATTTTGATATTTCAAAACAGTAATATTTCCAGATTTTCCATGACCATTGGATCCTTGTCAATATTTTAAAAATAAATAAAAACCAAACCAAAATTCTTAAGGGATTTAAAGGACTACTAATAGATTTTCTGTTATTAAAAAATATATTATTATTACAGTGATATTGTACAGGACTGCTGGAATTTACAGAACTCCTGTAGATTTTCTATTTCTATTATTATTTTAAGTATAATTAAATATCACTTGCTACTTGCTATTACTTGCATAAAAATACAATTAAATTGTATTAAACAATAAACATTTTTATTACATTAATTTAATATTAATAATATTTATTATTATGCGTGACCTCCTCAAAATTGGTCCCAAATTATGACAGAAATCATTTTAGCAAAGCTGTACATTAATCCCAATATGTTATTTAAAACAATTAGCTATTTCCAGAGTATTTTGTACCATTTAGGATCAAAACGAGCTGGAGCTTTGATGAGCCACAATTCCTTCTCTTCATCTTCGTCCCATAAGGCGCTTACAGAGGAACCATACGACATGGGCACAAAGTCACCCGGACATTGGTACTTTGAAACTGGGGGTAGAAAATAAGGTTAGATACTTTCTAGGCATTGGACATATTTGAGTTTACTGTATGTAGTGAAGAGACTGAACAGTGTTAGTTAGTTAGCACCCACCTCTCTTCTTTGCTGCCGAAGTCCGTTCACAAGCTTCATCTTCACTGTCCGACATATCGGCGCTCTTTTACTATAACAGTCTGTAATAAATGTATTCCGATGTCAGTGTCACCAATATTTTACTCCGAATGCAAATGCCCATGTAAACATGTGAATCACATGTGGATGGAAGGGAATCAACTTTGATCCGGAAGCACTTGTAGCAGTCGTTTACATATATACGACAGCAGAGGACGCACATATAAAGCTTTTCTATCCCGCAATACTGCAATACTGTCAATGGACAGACGCCAGGTTTGTGAAGAAAATTAAACGAATTTAGTTAAACTTCGCAATAAACGTAAATATTTAAAACTGTTTATTATGCTGAATAGGCTGTTCATTAGCAAGTTCCCACTGTGACATTAT
>NW_015625590.1:1928616-1961450 GCF_001515625.1 Sinocyclocheilus rhinocerous | reverse complement strand
GGCTGTTCATTAGCAAGTTCCCCCTGGGACATTATACACTGTAAAAAAAAAAAAAAAAAACGGAAATATTCCGGCAGCTGGGGCGCCAGAAAAAATAGTGAAATAACGGAAAATATCCATCTTATAAAAATACAGTAAATTTTCCATAATTACAATACAGTTTGTTCCTGTAATTTTAATGTTAAAAAGATCATAATGCTGTTCAGTCACATTTATTACTTAACACTGAAATATTAGCTACATTCTCACATTTTTGTGCACAATTTTTACAGAATGGGCATTAAATATCGTATCACAATGTGTCGTCAATATAGCAGGATGCATACTGAGTAATTTCACATTTCCAAAACCAGTAGGCTATTATTTACTGTAGTTTTCATACCATAAACATTTTATCACATAGATTAAATGTACAATGAAAGTCCATCTCCTGGTTTAATTATACTCTATTCAGGTTCAACTTGGAAACACATGGAAATGTAAAGCAAATAACAGAATTTAAAAGCTCACCACACAGACATCCTATGGCTTTGACAATTAAGGTGTCTGGTCACATCACTGAATACACATCACACTGAACATCTAAGGCATTTGGATTCAAATTCCTATTGAATCCAAAAAAAAAGTCAAATGCACAAACAATTTATCTGATTTGACCTTACTTTTTAGGTGACCACATTTAAAGACAACTTAACCTCTCTTTTTGAAATGTGAGATTTCATATGACATAATATATATAAAATCAATTAACTTTCTTGACAGTTCACAAAAGGTTCACATGTAAAGGATCCCTGTAGTGGCTCACACAGTGACACAGACGATGACTGCCAGCAAACATGACATTTAAAAACACTGTAACTTCTAAATTGAGACTTGCAACCTGCTATATAATGTGCATAACGTGCCTCATTTCTGTGTAGCCCTTATACATGATCTTTTCGAGTTTTTCACAGAAACACCACAACGAACATAATATAATGTAATATAATATAATATAAAATATAAATGTAATCTTAAACATCTTTAAATGATACAATCCAAAGCAATATTAGTATTGAAAAGCATCAATGTAAGCAGTGAAATCAGTTTCTGTGATCCTGTTTCTGTGTGCCTGTGTGTGCTTCAGTGAAGGCAGTGCATTAATTTAGAGGTGATTAAAATGACTGCATCTACAAGTGCATTCTGATGCAAATGTGTTTGAACGAACACATTTAAACAATTACATTGAATTACATTTAAACAAAAATAATCTTTAAAAAAACGTAAATTTATGGTTATGCAACCTGCTATATAATGTGCATAACGTGCCTCATTTCTGTGTAGCCCTTATACATGATCTTTTCGAGTTTTTCACAGAAACACCACAACGAACATAATATAATGTAATATAATATAATATAAAATATAAATGTAATCTTAAACATCTTTAAATGATACAATCCAAAGCAATATTAGTATTGAAAAGCATCAATGTAAGCAGTGAAATCAGTTTCTGTGATCCTGTTTCTGTGTGCCTGTGTGTGCTTCAGTGAAGGCAGTGCATTAATTTAGAGGTGATTAAAATGACTGCATCTACAAGTGCATTCTGATGCAAATGTGTCTGAACGAACACATTTAAACAATTACATTGAATTACATTTAAACAAAAATAATCTTAAAAAAAACGTAAATTTATGGTTATTCAGTTACAGGTTTGTCCTGTTATTTTACGGTCTACTTCTGTAATTTCAAAAATATGAAAAAAAAAAAAAACTGTAAAAAAAACCAAACAGAAAAATTCAGTAAAATTACATATTTTTTTTAATACAGTGTATTATACTTCAAAAGGCCAAACAAAATATCTATAAAAGTAGATTTTTTTCCCTCTTGACAATAATGGTGGGAATGTTCAATAGCAATAGACTTTAATATGTGGCTAGTATTTTATTTATTTATCCATTTGTTTTTGAAAAAGAGAAAAGATCTACATAAAATATTAAATTTTAAATTACATATTTTAGTTGGCATATAAGATGCCTATAAGATGCATGTGATTTCTTCTTAGAAACGTTATTATTTTTATTATTATTAATGAAATATTAGTCTATTTCGTTGGAATGGGCTTGGTATTCTTTTACGCTTCTGCGTTTATTTGACCAAGTTCATCTCAGGTTCAGTACTGTGGGAAAGCACTCCAGTGCAGTAGAGCACATTAGATTCAGTTTGTAATTGGAGATGCTCCTCACAAAGACTCAAAGCCTCCTCCAGTGAGATCCAGTGAACAAGATGATTACAACAATATCATACATAGCAGGTCACTGAGCAGGTCGTAGAGTTCATACAGTCTGAGGGTCAAGACTGAGAGGTAGATCTGTAAATTGAGTTGATGTTGTAGTGTGTATTTTGGCTGGACCGAACAGATTATGTTGTCCTGGTTTAAATTTAGAACACACATGAAAAGTAAATAAAGGAATACTGAGCAAAAATGCATGTAAACAAAATATAATGAGGATTCTCATTTTTGATTGCGTGGAGAGGCCAGTATTTATGGATATTTATTTATTTTTTACAATTATACATTAATAATAATACATGTAATTATTAATTATTATACATTGTAATTATTATATACACTATACTAATATATACTTGTAAATATACTGATATATTATTTCATTTAACATAAATCAGTTCGTGTTAATAATGCCAATGTAATGTTGTCCAGGCTTGAATCCAGTGGAACATTTGGGACAGTGAATCCAGTGAGAACTGGAACTTTCTGACATGATCTAAACTGTGAAGTTCAGCCAGATGACGAGGTGCTTAGTCTGTGGTTACTTCCCATCAGCACAAGCACATATTGAGTTGTTCCCCCATCTTTGGTGTTGCTCTTACAAGGGGTTATTCACTTAGGGGATGGGAACATGGGAAATTCAACCACATCCCGCCTCTCTTGCCCCATCCCTCTAGACCCACAGTAGTCCAGTCAACTGGGAAAGCGTCATTTCACTGACCCTCTGTCTCGTCCAGGACCCCCAGCAGACGCCATGACATCAGCAGGACAGCAGACGAACCCTGCAGCGGTCATCTTGCACCTCCTGTCCTCAAACCACCCCGCTCCCCTCACCTCAGGAGGGCTATGAGATGTTTGATACTGATCACATGGTAGTGAGGGCTTCTTCCGCGACCATGTCTTTTTCCATCATTGATGGATTTTCCATCATATGTGAGTGTCAGGCAGAACTTGGAAATAGTTAATTGTTGATTATTAATTTCCTTAATATTTCCCTACATCATAGAAGCATATATTACATTTATGTTATGAATATTTACATTTTTGTGGTTTATTAATCACATTGATTAATAAAACACATATTTGACATAAACAATAAACATACACATTGATTAATATAAAAATATTATATTAGTTAGCACCCAATATTTCTATATTATATTATAATAACAATTAAAATTTTAATATTTACTTATTTTTCTGACATTTATATGTACACTATTGTTCAAAAGTTTGAGGTCAGTTAGTTTTTTAATTGTTTTTAAAAAAAAGTCTCTTATGTTTAGGACTGTATTTATTTGATGCAGTAAAAATATCTAATATGCTGATTTGGTGCTCAAAAAACGTTTCTTATTATTAACAAAGTTGAAAGCAGCTGCTAGAAAAGTTCCATAAAACAAAGTTCAAAAGAATAGATTTTTTAAATAACATTATATTTATTGTCACTTTGCGTCAACATAATGCATCTTTGCTGTATAAAAGTAAAATAAATAAATACAAATCTTACTGACTGGTGTATATTTAAATATTTAATTTAAAATATATATTTATCATATTTATTATAATATATTTAATTATAAATATACAATTCTTTACATAAACAGCTAATTTATATTTATTATGTATTTTATATATTAGTTCTACATATAGAGTTCTAAAATAGTACAGATATAACCCTGTTACAGTATGTGGTCACATTGAGTGCAGTCTAATAAACACAACAGAGCTGAAGGTGAACACAAGGTCACATCGGTGAACCATGATGCAAAGTCCCGAAATATCACTTTACCATTGTTCAAAGTCCAGCAAAACACATTTGATTATAGTTCTCAGTCTTTCAAGCATGAATATGAAAAGAAAAACATCTCTTTGTACTGTACACACTGCCTTTTTCTCAGAATACACCAGCATATGCTTTCCCTAACAACATAAGCCAGACCTCGTGCATTTAAAATACCACAGTGTTTTGGTGAGACATCCCATCCTCTAGTCTACAGTGTTTAAAAAATGCATCACCACTTCAGCCTTTCTCTTGCAATTTGAATGACACTCAGCCATGTTTTAGTACTGGAAATGTGTGTGCTTTGGTGTGAAGTAAGTCCTCTTTTCTTGGTTGTATATTCCTCATAAGGATGTTGTGAGTGGGAGACAATCTCTTGTGAAAAATAAGGGCTTTGGCTCCTAAATTTCTCTGCTGAATACCGACATACAACAGCAAGCAAATAAATCACACTGTGACTTGTAATGTGCAGATTACGCAAGTGCATAAAGTGAGTGGGCTCTAGAGGTTTTATTTTGCCTTCAGTGAAGATTAATGAAGAAGCCTGTATTTCATTATAGTTCAATCCAATGTCTATTGTCACTGAAATATGATAAATTACAAATGGCATCATACGCAATATTATACCGTTCCAGTGAGAACTTGACCTATGCTTAGATAAACACGATACAGTTCAAGTAGCCCACTTCACCCTCTGCACAGTGAGTATAGCACAAATCTAAAGACAGCAACAACATCCACTATAGATCTCAAAGATATTGTCCTGTTATTTATTCATAAAGAAGTTACATCACACAAAAATGACTGAAAAACATCATTACACTTATATAGTGACAAAATAAACAAGAAAAACATGTACATCACACATTTCACCAATACTTTAATTAGTACATTAAAATATTAATTATAATAATTTGAATAATTATACAAAAATATTTTATGAAAATATTCACTAATAATTAATAATATCTTGAATTATTTTAATATTTTCTCTTAAATGGAAGGTCGGAATATGTCAAGGAGCATTATGCAGACATGTTTGTACAGTCTGACACTTTCAGATAAGAACCCATTGGCATTGCTCCTTTCCAGGTCACTGGACAGCCACACCGCACCGGCGCAGAGCTGAAGTGCCAAGGCATTGTGTTTCACTCAGGAGGAACGTGACCCAGTGAACACTGTCCTTGGACAGATGGGCAGTCTGCTGCAGTACACTGTTGAATGAGGGAGCATGAAGTCCTGACTTCAGTCACACAGATGTTGAAATGTAAAAGTAAATGCTGGCAAGGCACGTGCTGTTGAACATATAGATGAATTTGCATATTTTTCTTTTTTTGAAAAGACCCGTTTTATTCTCCCGTGTTATGAACATAAACGTCTGAAAACTATTACACTTCTGTTTATTTAAGGATGCCTATTGCATTTAAGACTACTTACTGTGTTATCATTATAGGAGTAATGTCCTAAAGCAGGGGTGTCAAACTCAATTTCTGGAGGGCCGGAGCCCTGCAGAGTTTAGATTCAACCCAAATCAAACACACTTGATACAACTAATCAAGTCCTTCAGGCTTATTCGAAAATGGTATGTGTGTTGGAGCAGGGTTGGAACAAAACTCTGCGGGGCTCCGGCCCTCCAGGAATTGAGTTTGTCACCCCTGTCCTAAAGCAACTATGCATAGTTTTGTATATTTTTGCGACTTTGGAGCCTACAGTTAAGTGAGTGGAATTCACTGTTGTAAATATATCACTGTCGTAATTACAGTAGATAGCTACACGTGCGTTTGTTGCTGCCGGAAATTCGTACCCACTCATCAAACTTATTCCCCAACAGATGTTTAGGGGGAGTGTTGGAAAGAAAGAGAATGTATTCGCCTTATTAGAAGTCAGTGTACCATCAGAATGATATTGAAACTGATATTTCAAGTAAAAAAAAACAACAAAACATTAAATTGTCATTTTTAACACTAACGACAGAAAAACAGATTCCTAGTGCAGAGAGATTTCCTGTGTACAACAAGCAGGAATTAGCCAACTTAGCATACATAAATATTTTGGAGATAAAGTCTCAGAAGGCCCCCCTGAGCATTTTACTGGCAGCTAGTGTTCCGCTCTATTAATAATCTGACACACTTCACAAGCAGCTTGATTCTTCTCTACAGTGGCTGGTTGATAGCACATCTTTACGTAAATGGCCATGTTTACACATATGTAGGATTTTTCCTTAATGCTGTATAGTTTTTTCCATCAAACCACATGGCCACATGTGTAAACTCGTGTAGTTTAGGTTGTAAAACTTAGTGCCATTGCACTTGATCGCACATGATGTCATAAAACGTTGCCTTTTTTATATCACTTTATCACTTCCTTTCACAACATCTGTTGCCAAATATAGAATTTATCAGAAGTATCTGAAGAAAAGAGCTGAGAACTACACAACAGAAGAAAGACCGACATCATATATTTTATTTTGGCATAACAGCGAATCCATTACATTGCACTTTCTCACTGCTGACATTCAGGACTTACAGTTTGGTAGGCTGAAAGAGGCCAACTGGAGAACTAATGAAGAAAAAAATGTAAACAATAGCAAAGCCTATTGTTTGGAAAACGGTTTCCATTTTGTGTATCTGTGGGCCACCGAACAGAAAGTATGTCAAACAAGAGATGGCTGAGAGTCTCTTGTTAAAGACTTTATACAATGTATTAAGATGCATATTAACACACGACACCTGAAACAGCCCAGACGGTATTTGTGTTGACTGTGACAAGAGTGGGGAAATAAATAATTGGGTTTGCTTAAAATGAGCAATAATGTCAAAATAGGGATAGTAGATTCCTGCAAAATCTAAAAGAACTGACACAAATGGCAGGCATGTACATATAAAACATTCAAAAATAACCCTGGACCACAAAACCAGTTATAAGTAGCACGGGTATATTTGTAGCAATAGCCAAAAATACATTGTATAAGTCAAAATTATTGATTTTTCTTTTATGCCAAAAATCATTAGGATATTAAGTAAAAATCATGTTACATGAAGATATTTTGTAAATTTCTTACCGTGCATTGCTAAGGACTTCATTTGGACAAATTTAAAGGCGATTTTCTCAATATTTAGATTTTTTTGCACTATCAGATTCCAGATTTTCAAATAGTTGTATCTCAGCCAAATATTGTCCTATCCTAACAAACCATACATCAATGGAAAGCTCATTATTATTTATTCAGCTTTCAGATGATGTATAAATCTCAATTTCAATAAATTGACCCTTATGACTGGTTTTGTAGTCCATGGTCACAAAAGGAGAAGTGATTTTTGACATCAGCATTTCGCTGACAGTATTGATGAATTCTCATCTCCAAGTTAAAAATTTTATCGTAGACAGTGTTTCTGTGTAAAACTTGAGGTACACATAGGTGTTGGTATAGTTATCATCAGAAAGTGCACCTTTATATACAGCGGCCCCCAAAAGTAATTACACTTAAAAGGGATTGGTCACTCAAAATTTAAAATTCTGTCATTATTTAATCACTATTATGCTGTCCCAAACCTGTGTGTGTGTTTTTTTTCTTTAGTGGAACACCAAAGAAGATAGCATACAGAATGTTTAAATTGTTTTTGTTCCTGAAATTTTGTTTTTGTAATGTCAATAGGGTCCAAAAAAAACCCTGTTGGATCTCATGAACTTTCATTTATTGGACAAAAACAAAACAAAACACTGAGACATTATAGAAAATATCTTCTTTCGAGTTCTACTAAAAAAGTCATACAGGTTTGGAACGTGATGGTGAGTAAATGATGACAGAAGTTTCATTTTTACGTGAACTATACCTTTAAGCCACACTTAAATGCTGAATGTTAATGCATTATATAACAAAATCAAATCAAGTGGCATTGTTTTAGATAGACAGAAAGATAATACAGATAACACAAGCACAGTTTTCAAGCAAAAAGAAAAAAGAAAAACAAGTTTGTTGTGTTTTAAATTGTAAAACAAGAAATATTGTTCAAAATTAAGATAAAAAAGTATTCTGACTTTTTCTGGTTGTTAAATGTTAGTAAGAAGAACTACATACATCTACTAAAAATCAACTTGATACGTAGCTTCATCATCATAACACGTACATACTGTAAGCGTGCAGCTCGCACATGCACCTTGAATTTTTCTGCAGCAATTAGCTTGTCCACAAAGTGGAGACAATGCCTCAGTCCGTTGTTTCACAGTCAAAACAGAAAAAAAACTAACTGGAGACAGCAACAACAAAAGATGCTTTTGTTGACAAGCACTTGTGTGAGGGGGTTAAGAGATACACGCAACTCTAGTTTAAACAAGTACAAAGACAATTTTATCAGCCATAACTTCTGGAGAGAAATAGCGTAGACACTGGACAAGGACAAAACTTCATAGTGCGCATGTGTTGAGGGCCGGTGTTCGAGCATGCTATCAAACACAAGTAGCTAGGCGCTCGTGTCAAAACCTAAGTATACTTTGGGCTTTAAAAGTCACTGACAAAATGGCTCACAAAAACTGAAATTATTTTTAACAAAAGATCCAGCAGCTTTTGCGGATGCCACTTGGTTTAATATTTTGCTCATTTCAATAAAAATTCAGTTTTAAGTGCGCACATAAGTGTCCACACACTTTAGGAGACCGCTGTAGGTTACACCGACATTTAACTTCACTTTTTAACACTGAGAATGGTCATTTGAAGGCACTCATCTTTGAGCACTTCAATGTCAGTTTTATAGGCATTCGTTTTGACCTCACTGTAGAAATCGGGCTTCTTCATAGCCAGGGGCGTCTCCACGCTGATGGATGCCCCCATGAGCGCCTCTGGGCTTTGGCCCCGCTGGAAGAGACCGAAGAGAGTGGCCAGGCCCCGGCCCACATCATGACGGGCCCCTTCATTGATAAAGCAATAGAGGATGGGGTCTGCCACGCAGTTGAGGCTGGTGAGCGCTAGAGTCACATGATAAGCACCAAACAAGTTCTCCTCGCCACCACAATCGCAGGGGTTGCTGAGGAAAAGCACGCTGCGCCACAGCAGGAGGACGTGGTAGGGAGCAAAACAGAGGAGGACGATGAGGATCAAACTGAGGGCCAGCCTCTTGATTTTGGCTTTCTCTTGGCGCTCGGTCGAGACGTTACTGCGCACGGCTCTCAGGATGCCTCTGTAAGCAGCCAACATCACGCCCCAAGGCACCAAGAAGCCGAGGAAAGTGCGGTAAAGGTTCATCCCAGCCACCCAATCCTGCATGGGATACTTCTCGAAGCAGAAGGTGTGGTTAAAGCGGTCCTTGAAAAGCTCATCGTGGAAGAGAGGTGCAGAGTTGGCCACTATTTCAGTTACCCACACAACGGCACAGACCAGCAAGGCTGTTTTGACCCTGCGGACTTTAGCAAATTTCAGGGGATGAGCCACCGCCAAGTAACGATCCACAGATATGCAGCAGAGGAAGGCGATGCTGACGTAGATGTTGGTGTAGAAGATGAAACCGAACATCTTGCAGGACACTTGACCGTGGATCCAGTTGTCGTGGTGGACAAAATAGTCAATCCAAAGTGGCAAAGTGGCTATATACAAGAGGTCAGCCACTGAGAGGTTCATCAGGTAGACCCCCAACTCATTCTTCTGTCTGACCTGCATGTATGCGGCCCACAGGGCCATGCAGTTAGTGGGGAAGCCAAGGACGATGACGATAATATACAGCGCCGGCTGGAAGAACTGGTCTATGTTCGAGTCAACATCGCACGAGGTTGAGATGTTACACATGGTCTCTTCGCTTCCTCAGAGACTTATATAATCATCGAAATTGGCTGAGGCTTCTATGGTTCCAACTCAAGCCATGTTTAAAAATAAGACAAGAAAGTATTGTATCGTATCGTGTCTGTAACACTGTAGCCCACTACGGTCTAGCATGGTGGGCCTGACGTGTCACATGTCTCTACCACATTTCATGGCTAGTGTTTTAACCTCTCGGAGAGCTCAGAGGTCAAAGATGTGTCCACAAGAGAACATGCCATTAATCCTCATTAAACGATCACCTTGGAGTGGTTTCAGGTGGGGTCAAGGTTTTTTTTAGCAGTATGAAACAGTCACTTCCATCTCTGAAGGGCGCACAATGACTAATCTTCTTTGGTCTGTCCAACAACATCCATCTGCAAAATAGAAAAAAAAACAATTTTTGAGGTTTGGGAGTCATATGACTCATTATGTATGATCGCTGCAATGTTTGCGATTTTTGTTATTGTTGAGAAATGTCCTTTCCTGAGCAGTGCTGTGTATTTGTTTGCACTGTGATACAATGAGTGTATGTTTTCCTATTCCCACCCCTAACCTTGGTCACCCTCGCATTAGCATCTGTTTGTTTGGAGTTCAACTGAATTAACATTCATTACAAAGCTCCATCTTGTTCTTCAAGGTTTGTATCTGCTGGTAGAGAATCTCTAGGAGGAATTTTTTTTCTGAACAGGTGTTTGTGCAGATCTTGGTATGAAGGAGGTTAGATCAAGCAGATTATATACCTTCTAGAATGAGGAAATATGATATAAAATAAACAGAGCAGAACATTATGGCTTGACAGGTGACCTACATGCTCCTCGCACACGCAAGCCACTTTTATAAAAACCTTTCAGATTCATACAGTATTCCCTAAAAAAGAGGTTTGACTAACACACACACACACACACACACACATATATATATAAAATTAATTTAATTTATATTTATTGAATAATTTAGCAATTTACAACTTCTCATTTAAACTGTATAATTGTGTTTCTTTTTTTATTATTAAAAATGATTTTTTTATTAAACAAAACAATAATACAAATTATTTTCATTTTCACTTCCATCATTTGTCACATGTGCAGTTCCTGTGCACTTATCAAGGATAACAAGTAGCCTTTTTGTAAATGGTGTTGTTATTTAACCGTAGTGATGTGGCACAGCCACAGTGCCTGGAGTGAGTGACACCAGGCTTGCTGTTTGCTTCAGACTGCATATAGATTCATAGAGAAACTGTGACTGTCCAGAAGAGATAAATGAGAGATGCTAGTGTGGAAACTAACTGGGTGGCAGTGCATGTGCAATACGGTAAAGAATCATAATATTTTACAAATGCTTCTTGTGTAATTTGAAGTTTTTTTTCCTAAAGTAAATGTAACTGATTTTATAACTTCAAAGTAAGTCAGTGGTATGACTTCAGGCTCAAAGGAAATAGCTGAACAATGTGGAGAAATGACTCAATGTGATTCAGACTCGGGGGTGGGGGGTGACAACATCCCAAAACCATAAACCATATCAGTTCATTCTCTGAACTTAAATAAGTTTGAAACTTATACCACTGGGACTTTTTACATTTCAGAATAACTAAGAATTCAACATGTTCCTTAGAAATGATACATTCAAATGATAGCTGCCTTGGGGTATTACAAATACTAGTGTACTGATTTGTTTTAAAGGGACTTTGTATATAGAGTCATACTGCTGTCATTATAAGATTACAGCATATGTGTCAGTGTTGCAAAGCCAAACTCAAAATGGACTACTGTTATACAAAAGATAAAAGACAAAACTAAAATGAAAACCAATTTTGCACTGATTGAGGAAATAGATAAAAACTTTACTCTAAACCCAATGCTAAATATGACCTGCACTCTATTTTGATCACTATAAAAGGTCTGAAATTGAACCAAACAGTTCAGTTAGTGGAATGACAGAGAACTTCCCTAGTGTCACCAGTCTTAAGATATTGCTTGTGAACTTGATGCTTTTCAATCAGTAGGAAATATGAGATAACAGCAGAAGTCCGCTGCCCTGCCTGGGGCCAGTAACGGTGACCGATATGCCAACAGAAGCCTAAAAAACACTGGCCTAATCCAATCTGTCATTCTGCTCCAATATTAATATCTCATAGTGGCAGATAACAATGTATCCTTTAATAGAGAAAAGCACAAAGCACCACAGGGAACGAAAGACTTAAAGATGATGGAATGTAAACCCCTGGAAAGTTGTCAACCCGACTTCACTTTCATCCAGGTTGGGCGATAAGTGTGCGGGAACATAACTGGCAGTGACGATGTAAAAAGATATCTCAGATTAAAATACGCAGTTTGTGTGCATTTACAACTTTTGATCATATCAAAGTTTGCATTACACAAAAGAAGAAGATCTTTTAATGCAGTGCAAATAAATATAGCTGGCCTTTGTTCATGATCACTGTGGTAACATAAACACACCTATAGACAGGTGGAAATAATGAACAAAGCACACGGATGTCGAACCCTATCTCCCATAACCCTGGAAATGAGGCTATGTATAATCAGGGACACCTGCGTTGCAGTAGTGGTCAGTCCATCACGCTTGTGATTGGCACTCTGGTCCCTAATGAGACTAGAAATGGCGTTGTGTCATGAAGTCATCAAAAACACATATCGCAGAAGAAGACTGCTCAACAGAACTGGAACGAATGACTGAAAAAACTTGCATAAAAGATATAACAGTATAGTTACAGCTGCAAAAATAACTGAATATCAAGATTGCAATTACAGCTGCCACAATTAAGTTTCCAGAAAAAAAGTGTCGATTACAGCATTCAATTTTAGATTACTGTCAATGCATAATGGCTGATTAGAGGTGTTTAAATAAGCCTACACCTTATCAGTAATGATAACCGGTACTAATGTGCATTTTGTTTTACTCTTTGATTTGTGTTGGCACAAAAACAGTCATGTGAAACTCTGCATTCTTCATGATAACAAAATGATAAGCATTCTAATAGCACATCAACCTGAAACCTGTTGCATGTTTGACAAAACACCAGAGTGAATAAGCTCCCATTCTAACACAATGGACATGGCTTGCAGCTAAAGCTCACACAAAATGTATGGGTCATTTCTGGTACTCTGTTTTCAAACTCAAATTCTTGGCTCTCCTTAGGTTACTCATTAGTTAAACGTGTTTACGACTGTAAGGGTGGGTCTGAGTGTTTAACTTAAAATTTAGGACATGTGTTTAACATAGGATCTGTTCCTCTAATGCTCTCAAATGTAACAGTCTAAAAGTAAAAATGTCCGCTATTTTTTCCAACTGTCAGCACCAGTGACTACACAGTTGCTTGCATCATATTTTTTTCACCAGAAACAGAGGGACAGTTTACGAAAAATGGAAATTCTATCATCATTTACTAAACTCATGTTGCTATAAAAATGTATGTATTTCTTTTTCTAAAAAGCACAAATGTTTCGGACAGACAGAGAGACAGACAGACAGCCAGACAGAGAGACAGACAGACAGATAGATAGATAGATAGAGCACATCAACCTGAAACCTGTTGCATGTTTGACAAAACACCAGAGTGAATAAGCTCCCATTCTAACACAATGGACATGGCTTGCAGCTAAAGCTCACACAAAATGTATGGGTCATTTCTGGTACTCTGTTTTCAAACTCAAATTCTTGGCTCTCCTTAGGTTACTCATTAGTTAAACGTGTTTACGACTGTAAGGGTGGGTCTGAGTGTTTAACTTAAAATTTAGGACATGTGTTTAACATAGGATCTGTTCCTCTAATGCTCTCAAATGTAACAGTCTAAAAGTAAAAATGTCCGCTATTTTTTCCAACTGTCAGCACCAGTGACTACACAGTTGCTTGCATCATATTTTTTTCACCAGAAACAGAGGGACAGTTTACGAAAAATGGAAATTCTATCATCATTTACTAAACTCATGTTGCTATAAAAATGTATGTATTTCTTTTTCTAAAAAGCACAAATGTTTCGGACAGACAGAGAGACAGACAGACAGCCAGACAGAGAGACAGACAGACAGATAGATAGATAGATAGATAGATAGATAGATAGATATATAGATAGATAGATAGATAGATGATAAATAGATAGATGTTAAGTAGTTTTTTGGGTTAGTGGCTGGGTCATTCTCACTGACAGCTGAAACCATACATCAACTTTGTTACCTCCTTTTGATGTAGTTTTTGTTTTGTTGTGTGAAACACACTTTTGCCATACTGTGACAGACATGGTACATGCAGGGAAAATTAATAGGAAAAGGAAGGCTGGACACTTGACCCCTGAATGACCTGATCTCCCAAGGCACTGGCTCTGTCATGAAATGACAAATGTTGTTATTGTCCAGTTTGAAGAGCGAATTGAAGTTTTCTGCAAAGTAACATGCATTCGTACAACAATGCGAATGCGGAAATACCTGTTGCATACATAATGATATAACGACTTGCATTTTTTTAGTAACTGTGGTTAGCTAAGAGTAATGAATTAGGCCCGGACCCTGCCAGATGGATTTTATCAGAGCTATTAACAGCTTACTGTTTTGTGATAGTTGTCCCTGTGGTTCAGTGGGTCATGCTAAATAATGAGTGTAAACATGACGGCCTTAACAAGACCCTCTCTGCCTTGAACCTCACCCCTTTCTGGTCTGATAGGAAAGACCCCAATGTTATCACAGCAGCCTCACAATAACAAATACAGTTAGTATTTGAAGAGAGGAGCCGGCAGATTTCCAATCAGGAGGTGCCGAGAGACAAGTCTTTCAGCTATTTCTTAATTAAAGAGCTGGAGAGAGACAGGAAGAGAAAGGAAGAGAAAGACAAGAGTGAGAGGGAGGCATCCAGAAAAAAGGCTAAATCTAAAATAGAAAGACTGATTATTAATTTATTCACTCATTAATGGGAGATCAGATCAAGGATACAACAGCCAGGCCTGGCAAAACTCCTGGACGTGCAACAGACACCGGGGCCAAACAAGGTTTATTAAAATGTCCACAGGAAGGACAAAAGGACAGCTAGATCTAAAGCTAGATATAACCTTACTAGACATGAGGCATATTTCAAACGTGACAACAGATGCAGATATGTTTATAGACACACAATGACGCAAATCTAAATATATTTTTCATATTTTCCAATAATTCCTGTGTGATAAGGTTTTTACAGCTGTGGTACAAAGAAATGCCCGAAAATGGCCTGTACTCTATTAAAGAAAGTGAAAAGTTCTGCAGCAGGCTGAGTGATTCAAAATTGTTCTGAAATCGCTCAGCAGCATGAGCTCCGTCAAGAGCAGCTCTTAGAAACCATTTCTTTCCAAGAAAAGTCATCCCATTAAATCTTAAGTCCTCTCCAGTTCTCACAGAGAAGACTAACAGGTTGTTCCCTTTCAAACGATCTCTCCCGTTGGGTCATTGACGCTTCTGAGGAAACTCCTGTTTACTCTGATACTGAAGCCTGATTTGTTCACATTCGTGCAACTGCACGAACCAATGGCTCTTCAACCTGACAAAAGGGGAGGAGCCGCCATTTTGTCAGAATTTTTCTCCTTCAGTTATGAAGATCATCTCCTCGCTGACTCTGCAAGCAAGAAACCGTAGAAGAATAAAGAAACTCAGCCTGCTGCTCGTCACCGTGAGAAGGAGCCCCCAGCAGTGGAAGAAGCCAGAAGCCTTCCTCTGCAGCCATCTGGCGCATTTAAGAGCAAATTTCTGAGTACATTTCTGAGCAATTTCCAGCGGCATTGTTTGAAATTTCGCGCCACAATTGTGGCTGCAGATGGGCACAGTGAGTGCGTCCCCTGTCTGGGCAGCGCCATGCAGAGGCTGTGCTCAGCAGGAAGGGAATGCTCTCACTGCGAGAGCTGGAGTCTCGCCCTTCTCCGCTCACGGATTGCCTTCTTTAAAGCCCATGCAGCCATCTAAGACCTGCAGGACTACCTCAGCCCTTGCAAACAGGGCTTATTCAGTGGCTGGCCAGTATTCCAGGCCAAACTTCTCCGCACCATGGACGAGTCCAGCCAGAATTCTGATGCCTTCAAAGAGCTGCGCACAGCAACTGACTTGGCTATGCACGCTTCTAAGGCCACTGCCCAGGCGATCGGCAAGGCCATGGCCAACTTGGTGGTGCTGGAGTCCCACCTTTGGCTAAATTTAACAGAGATCACGGACGCTGACAAGATCACCTTCCTAGACTCCTAGGAAGTCTTCCTAGTCTCTCCCAAGAGACTGTTTGGACCTGCCGTGGATGGATTTGCAGAGCGGCAAAAGTCAGGCAATGTGTCACTTCCGGCCGAAGCGCTCTGGGCGCTTCAGGCTTGGAAAGCTATCCCAGATGTGTCAAGTTGGGTTCTAAAAACCACAGAACGAGGCTACTCGCTTCAGTTCGCTCGCAGGCCACCTCGCTTCAGAGGTATAATTCAAACTTCAGTACTGAACAACAAAGCTCACATTCTCCGGTCTGAAGTACAAACAATGTTTGCAAAAGGAGCCGTGGAAATAGTTATTCTAGCGAACAGCGAGATAGCATCCAGATAGCCCCCCATCAAAGACCGTTCTTGAGATTTGCATTCGAGGGAATTCAGACGCTCACTCCTCCTGGTCGCCCCACTCTGGAAGAATCAGATGTGGTTCACCGAGTCGATTCAGATGCTATCGGCAGCCCCTTGGCTGACACCACTGAGGAAGGACCTACTCTCGCAAGCAAACGGCATGATATGGCATCCCCAGCCAGAGCTGTGGAGTCTTCATGTTTGGATGTCTCTGCCTTTGCAGCTCCGCCTGAGTATTACTAATACCATTTTAGAGGCTAGAGCTGCGTCTACATCTTTACACCCTTAAACGGTCAGTCTTCTCTCACTGGTGTGCTGCATGGAACCAGGACCCGTCACTGTGCAACGTGTCCTACGTGCTAACCTTTCTACGAGAACTGCTGGATAAGGGGTGCACCCCTTCCACGCTCAACTTCCATTCTCTTGTGGCTGGCCAGTCAGTTGGCAGAAACAATCTAGTTGTTAAGTTTCTGAGAGGAGCTCAGAGATTGAATCTGCCTCTCTCTCATACTTTGCCGACTTGGGACTTATCTATAGTCCTTTGGGCCCTGCAAAGTTCCTCGCTTTGAGCTACTCCAGATGGCCGAGTTGTGGCCCCTGTAGCTTAAGACCACCCTCCTTCTGGCTTTAGTGTCTGTCAAGTGAATGGGTGACCTGCAAGCACTGTCAGTCAGTGCTTCCTGTCTTGAGTTTGGGCCTAACGACTGTAGAGTCATCCTCAAACCGAGACACGGCTATGTGCCAAAAGTGCTCTCCACTCCGTACAGAGCACAAATCATCACCCTCCAGGCACTCCCCAATTCAGAAGGTGAGTGCGGTCCTAATCCACTCTGCCCAGTTCAGGCTCTTAAGAGTGTATGTTGAGTGCTCTGGCCCATTTAGGCACTCAGAGCAGCTCTTTGTATGCTTCGGAGAGAGCTCGTAAGAGAGTTACAAAGCAGAGATTATCTCACTGGATAGTAGATGCTATAGCCCTGGCTTACGCCTCAGCAGGCTTGAAGTGTCCTATAGGTGTGAGGGCCCACTCCACCAGAGGAATGGCCTCCTCCTGGGCATGGTCCAGCGGGACTTGGATGTCCCTGCCTTGCAGGCACTGATCTTGTCCACTCAATTCAACCTAATCCCCTTTGTAAGTGGAGAAGGTTATGTTATGTAGTCCTCAGCCTAAGTGGCTTGGGTCTCATTATTGGCTCATGCTTACAGGAGCCCTCAGTACGGGTGCTCCGGGCTGGGCTCGCAAAGTGGCTTCATTCTGCACTAGAGCTGCACGATAAATCGAATGCGATTGTCATGCGCATCTTGTCAGTAAAGCCGGTTCTGTGATCAGTAGTAAATCTCCATCACGTGCTTTCAGATGGAGCAGCATTTACTACACAGAGCCGTAGTTCACTGACAAGGTACGCAAAACCACATTCATAATCGCAGACGATTTAATCGCACGATTATGAAATCAAAGAAATCGTTCTGCAATTATGAAAGCGGTTTGCGTAGCTTGTCAGTGAACTACGGCTCTGTCATGTTTTTACTCCAAACTCACTTCATATAATCAGTCGAGTGTTTGAAATAAATCCTTCTGTGAGATGATGTGGCTTCTTACACAAAATTAGGCACACAACATATTTCATAGTATTCTAAGCAGTGATAAAGGTTATGTCGATTAGCACTGCATTATTATATACTTTATTATAATAAAAATGATAATAAGACAAACTCAGATAAACCATATTGTCGTAGTCATGTGTTTATTAGTCATGTTGAATCAATGAAAGTAAATCTTTTGTTTATTCAGCAACCGCTATAGGGATTTCCTGGATTTCTTTTGTGGGGCGTATTTGGAGTTTCCACGTGAAAGCGCCCTCTGGCCTTCGGATGAAGCTTTACTACTGATCACAAAACCGTGCTTCCCTGACAAGATGTACATGACAATTGCAGCTTTTGCCTAATTGCGATTTAATTTCGATTAATCATGCAGCCCTATTCTGCACTTGCTTATAGCACAGCGCTATTAGATGTGTTCCCCATAAGCGTCAGCGAAGCAGCGGAAGAGACTGTTTGAAAGGAAATGCTCTGGTTACTAACGTAACCTCGGTTCCCTGAGATAAGGGAATGAGCAATGCTATAAGGCTGCACGCGAATCGATGACTGTCACTTCAGTCGAAAGATCCTGACAAAACAGCACTCACAGCACTTATATAGTGGTCGGCTCCTCCCCTTTTGGCAGGTTGAAACGCCATTGGTTCGTGCAGTTACACAAACATGAACAAATCAGACTTCAGTATCAGAGTAAACCGGAGTTTCCCCATAAGTGTCATGCAATGCTCGCCCTTATCTCAGGAAACTTTTTTACCACAGTAATTATATGATATTTTATTAGGGAAAAACACATGCGAAAAACAGTAACTGTAAATCAAGAAATGCAGGTGAGAACAACTCTCATATATTGCATTTTCAGTGGAAAAATAATCATTTCTGTTTTCAACTTTTTTAGTTAATTCTGAATAAATATAGAGTAAAATAAGTGCTCATTTCCAATATGTGTGCATCTCATTTACTGTCATTAGAGTGCATGACATACCAACATATTTACAACTCTCTAGGTATTGGTCCATTGGACCATCAAAAACCCTATTTTGTTCAAATATATGAAAATAAAAAAAGAAGCACATTTGTCCTGTATAAGGCTAGAACATAGAAGCACATAGTCCTATACTAAGGCTACTGCATTCACTGCTGTCATATCAGGTTCATGCCTTGCCCTGGAGAATATGACAAAGGGGAGGTCAAGTCCTGTTGTTAACTGCTTTTTCTAGATTGTTGACTGGTGAGATTTGACACCTTTCCCTGCTGGTATCCAACCAATTTCTTCATCCTTTTTAACACTGATACATTGCAAAGAAATAACAACAGTGTAACTTTTAAGAACCAGTTAACCATTTAGTAACTCTGTCATTTGAATATCTACACTGTATCTGTATTTGTATATGATTTTTTATAATTTACATACTATATTCAATCTAAAACTTTATTTTAAACAGTATTTTGATACATTTTATTTTATAATAAATATTATGCAATCAAATCACATATGACCGAAATTGAATATTTGATATATTTTTACTATAAAAAATTCATTAGACACATCAAAACCATATAATTGAAGGCATAAAGGTGATTAAAAAATGAAATACATTTAAAGAAATGGCCAGTTGATATACACTTTGAAAAAGGTGAGCTTTCCCTTATACATTCATATCTATTTTAATCTAAAATCCTGATAAAAAGATGTCATTTTTATGATACATTTTTTTGTCATTTATGATAGACATCACACAGAGCAGGTTTTCTCTCATTTAATAATTTCTCATTCAAGCTTTCGAAATAAAGCCTTCCATTCTAAAATTATGTAACACCATGCAGATCTGGTTTGGCACCTGCTACATATTTCCAAACTATGAAGCTACAAAAGCCATAACGGTTGTACATGTAATGACACGAATAACAAAAGGAACAGTGACTGTTTGTACTGGTCTGCCAGTCCACTTTAATCTTACACACACACACACACACACACAGGTCAACGTGTCTGAATTATATTTAGCAATAGAATGTATGAATATATTCCTGATGTTATCAAGACATATTCTTCCTCCAGCAGTCTTTCCTGTCCTAAAGTGATGTTTAGTGGAAAAAAATAAATCATTCAAAGATAAATGTAATTACAGACTTACAGCATTCTGGTCTTGTGGTCTGCATTAGCCAACAGTACAAAAGAGCTGATGAATGTGTCATTACCAGTGATGATATTATGGTCTTTGAAACCTGGCTCCTTAAAAATGTGACATGTCGACTTCCGTATGATGGTAGTGGTGCAAGAAGCCCAACTAAACTTTTTTTTTTACTGCCAGGACGCACCTGGCTGTTCAAACAGCAGAGGCTTTTAACATGAGAACATTGGGCAACTGAAAGGGAACTCATTCAACTGGGCTCCAAAATGCTCAGCATGATGAATAAGCAGGTAGCTAGGCAGGACACAAACTCATGGTGTCTACCTGAGGGCATAAGCAGATCATTCACCACACCATGCCAGTGCCCACGGATGATGACATTATGCATTGATAGATTGAAAATTATTCAAATTCAGCAATGGTGTTTGCTGTTCACTGATGCACAGCTAGACAGACAAATCAAGCTCATCAGCTTTAATTATTTTAGTTCATGCATCTAGAAAAGTATAGTCCCACTTCAAAAATGTAAGCTTCACATTTCAACTTTTAAACTCTCTGGAATGTTGGCTCGCTATATATCCATTGTAAGTGTGTTACTGTAACCACTATTAAAGGAATGGTTTGCCTACAACAATGAAACAAAAGCGGAAAGCACGCACTGACCAGGAACTGTCAAGCTCCAAAAAGAACACCATAAAAGTGGTTTATAGTACTCATGCACTATTTAGGTCTTCTGAAGCCATTATGATTTATATGCATTATGAGAGGAACAGACAAATATTCAGCTTCCTTTCCGCCGTAGCTCTCAAATGTCACTTGTGCTTGCATGTATTCAAACATAAATAGATCTCATATGTCTCATCACTGAAGCAAGTTTGAAAATGTGCCAACGAGAGTGAGATTGAAATATGAAATATTATTATAATTTAAAGTAATTGTCCTTTATTTTAATACATGAGAATGTAATTTGTGACAAAGCTGATTTTTTAGCAGCTATTATTTTAGTCTTCAGTGTCACATGATACTTCATAAATCATTTTAATATGCTGATTGGTGCTTATAATTATCATTGTTGAAAACAGTTCTGCTGCTTTATATTTTTGTGGAAATTGTCATACATTTTTTTTGGTTGATGAATAGAAAGTTTGAAAGAACAACATTTATTTTAATTAAAAGTCTTTTGTTACAGAACTGTTTACTGTCACTTTTGATCAGTGTGTCTCTGCTAAAACATTTACTGAACCTAAACTTTTGAACAGCAGAGTATATAGAAGATAAATCTGGATATTGTACAGAATATCAGTTTTTGTGGGTGAACGTTTTTACTTATTTAAAACCCCATATCTCGTTGTATAAGCTATGCATTACTTAAGCGAAGAAAATAAACCCCAACTGACTTCCTGATATGTCTATTTCTTATGCGGACATGCACTTACGCACACGCATAGACATAAGCAAATGCAAACATTCAGAGATACACAAAATGAAACTTCTTAACCTCTGAATTACACACAAATGAACCTCTGTGCTTGAGGTCATGATGATAATAAACATCAGTTATGGGCTTCATTAGAATACACTTTTATGAGAATGTCGGGTTTTTCATCCATATTAATTAAACTAATTACTGGCTTATATTCTTATTTTGTCAAATCAGATCACTAGTAAAACTGTTCAATTAAGCAACTTAAAATCTTCCTTTGGAACCACTAAGCATTGGTCCTTTTATTTGTTTTCAGATAACAGTTTCTGAGAGGAGCAATGTGCTTTACAAGGAACGGTCCATTATACCAGTACACCACGTTCACATAGCAGACTGACCATGGCAGGTGAGCTGCCCGTCTCCCTTGGTATTGATTCAGGGCAGGTATTTAATCCTTTCCTAACTGTGTTTTATGCTCCAGTTGAGAGGTGGCCGTGTGTCTCTAGAGAGACCAGGGCAGGCATCCTGCAAGGCGAATTAATGACTTCAATAAAAGTGGCACATTTTCCACTCAAGTCCCCAGTCAAGAGTTTTATTGGTAAATTTGGCTTAAACCAGCCGGCTGCTTTAGGCAAGGTCACAAATTCGAATCGCCTTTACCACGAATCGCAATTAGAACAGGTATCAGCATGATGATATATTTTCTGAATGCAGAAACAGGGAGAGACAGAGTGAGAGAGTCTACCACTAATTTCACTTCAAGCTCACTAGGGCGGCTTCATGCTGTTTTTTTTTTATAAAGCTCAGAGGAAACACCTCCACATCTCATCTGGTGCATCTGGTCCACTTCTGCTATTGTTCTGTTTCATCTGTGATTGTGTTGACAGGCTGTAACTTGGCAGCAATGCAGCACAGAAGAGGACATTGCTGGCACCTGCTTAACAAAAAACCAGAGCGATGTTTAAAAGGAAACTAGATGCAGTGTCATGCTGAGAAAAACTTCAAAGCAGAGAAGGATTAGTTTATGTGACATTGAAGTGGCCAAATAGTTTAGCAGGGTCAGGATAGGGTAAAGAGTCGAAAACTATTATGAAAGAATGAAGAACCACAAGAAGACTCACAACATTCTCACAAATGTGTATTCAAATGAAGCCCATAACTGAAAGAATGTTTACTGACATTATGTCCTCAAGCAAAAACGCAATTTGTGCATATTCAGTAATGTTTGTAATTGCTTGTGTGTGTACTTTCTGCTTTCCTACACTCTAAACAATTAAGGTTCAGGGGTCTTGCAGCGATTCCATATAAGAACCATTTTGGTGTTCCCAAAGAACCTTTCAGTGAACAGTTCTTAAAAGAAATTTTTTTTTCTTAGTGTGCATTCACATTTACTGTTGCTCTGCAAAGTTTCATGGATGAAATCCAGTCATTTTAATAGGAATCCACACAAGCGGGAGATTCGTATAAGGGTGAAAAAGTTCCCATTGCAGATTTGTTTCGGATTCAAATCGATCACGTGAATATGTAGGGTGTTGAACAACAGAAAGCTGCTTCGTTTGAAAGTGACTATGCATGAAGGACCGTTCACACATGGCTACAAATTGACAATGTTGCCCACATAATTTTGCTAATGTGACCACACCTTCAAGTGTGTTTTAATATTCTGAAGAAACTTTTTCCACTACAAAGAACCTTTTGTGGAATGGAAAGCTTCCATGGATGTTAAAGGTTCTTTAATGGAACCAGAGATGCCAATAAATAAATTGTTGATAATGCTGATAATAAACATTAACTTGACAATAATTAACAGGACCTTTGCCTGTCAAGGAAAACTGGTCAAAACAACTTCTGAGCCCACACTACACAAAAAAGCACACGCAGAGAGCGGGATTGTTACAAAATTGTGAACAACACATATAGTAGAAGCTTATCTGAAGATATCATCAATCACCTACTGCATTCCTCAACATTTTCTTTTCAGCGATCGATGAAAGCCTGTTAAAAGCTGTAGTTGTAAGAGCCTAAGGAAAGGTTTAAAACGCTCTGAGCCATCTAAATTGTTGGCGATGACCAAACCTCCGTATTTTATTCTTGCACGTCAATACTGCCACAAATGACTACACTAATAACTTTACTAAAAGCTTCTAATTTTGTCCGGAGGACCACAAGGGGCTGAAGATTACCAGCCAATACAGAACGTGTTGAGTTACACCATCTAATGTGGAGAGAGACAAACAACAACGTGCTTCATTGGAGACCTGGTGGACTGCTGGCGTTGTCACTTTTTACATAATACATTTAACATGGTGGGAATGTTTACACAGGGTTCTACTAATCCAGCCATTCAAAAATTCAGCCGTGTTAATCATGATCCAGATCGAGCCTCTGGCTCTAAGAAGTGAGATGCGTATGCAAGATAAGCATATGTCTGCTGGCGTAATATGATATAGCTTGATGTATGGTATGTTTCTGCTGAAGTCAGTGTCAGGTTGCTGACCAGATCAAACCATTCAATAGATCTCACTGATACGCTTAGCATGCTGCACACTTTACATCGGCACTAGAGGCCTGTGTTGTTTCCATAAAACTGCATTGCATTTAAGGTAAAAAGACTGACCACAAAAAGCCTTATGCAAATAGCTTCAGTAGCCATTAACTTCAACCTTTACTGTGAACCGTTGGCACAATAAAATCTGCTCCTACTGTAGGTGTTTTAAACTACAAATTACTCCACATATTTAATTATACACTTAAATGCTATGAGTTAATTAGTAAGTTTGAAAACAGCCACTTGTGGGGCCAGCATGCCACTGGGTTATTGCTTCTCTCACACAATCTGGTGCTCAAACCAGACATTACCCTCACAAAACACCCTTATTAGCTCAGGCGGGTGGCACTGGAGCAGACACCTCATTGGTTCATGGGAAGATTACTCTTCTCTTCTAGTCATGCTTTTAATGTTAGTTCTTATCTCGCATCCCCAAGAAGGCAATTACTGTTTGTTCAAAAGGAATGATTAAATGTTGCACTTGTTTCCTAACAAAACCAAGAGAGAGACGGCATATCGGCCAAGGCACAAGGGAACATTACAGAAAAGCGTTTCACATGCCACACTGCCCTTTGCCTCTAAAAGATCAACCATATGCTGGAGATGCTGCAAGAAACAAAATCAGCCCCAAATTACAGCAAGGAGAAGAGGAGAATACACGCATCTCAGGTGCCAGGTTTACATGTAGAGCCACTGTATTGAATTCAGATTGTATTACATATAAAAGCCAATGAACTAAAATAAAATATGAAACAACTACTGCAGTATTAGTTTTCATATATTTTTATCATTCGCTGCAAATGATGCTTTTATATGACAAATGTGAGTGAAAATATATTGTATTGTACACAATGTAAGTAACATGCTGTAAAACACTGCCAAAGGCCTTTTATAGCTTGTTAAATCAAGTTGTACCCACTATAACCCACATGTGTTCAACAGAGGAATTCAGTGGAAAGAACACTCAAGCATCAAACTAAATGCATTAATACATAAGCTATTATAACTAAAGGGGGACTGCTGTCCTTTACAATTATGCCTAATTGACAAGGTTAACATTATGGCTCATTAACAACATCTGAAATGCAGTTTCCTTAGTCAACGTAAATGAGTCATTTATTAAAAAGGGTGTCTTTTGTGTCCCTCATGAATACATGTGTGAATAATGACATTTAACAATGAAAAAGCTGAAACCAACTTTTTTTGTTATTGCCGACACTTTTCTTAGCATAAAGAAAGAAAGAAAGAAAGAAAAAGATTATACTTTTTTTTGGGGGCCTGTCACAGTGTCCCAATCCTCTATGCTGTTTTAACACTGCTCAATGAAAGCTATTCTAACTGTATATATTTAGATTTATGTGGACTATAATAAAATATTCTATTAAAGTTGTGTAAAGACAAAGTTGTGTAGAGTGCATTTCAAATAGCCTAACTGTCTCTTCTTTTTAATTGCTTTACTATATATTTGGTTAGGTTTGTCACTTAGGTATAATCTTGAATAGTCAACACCATTATGATGATTTTGTAAACATCTGCTTACCAAAAAACTAGAAATCTGCATTAAATTCTTTTTCTAACACTGTAAATGTCATAACCTCACAATGCTCGTAATTACTAAATGAACTGTAAAACTGTAAAAAAAAACACAAAAAAAAACACTGATACCATCAAACCTGTTACCAAGATTCATAGCTATTTCCCCAACATATCTTAATGTCATAACCTCACAATGCTCGTAATTACTAAATGAACTGTAAAACTGTAAAAAAAAACACACAAAAAAAAACACTGATACCATCAAACCTGTTACCAAGATTCATAGCTATTTCCCCAACATATCTTTAAAAATATCCTTCATAAAATGGAAAAAGCACCTCGTTGAATGACCCCAATACCTTTTATTATGTCTATGCATTATCGGCTTAATGTCTTGTTATACATCACACGCCTAATAACATATTATTAGGCGTGTGATGTATAACACGCCACATAATATTAGATCTCGAAAGCATATTAAGACGTGGCAATAAGGCAGAAGTACAATTGTGTTGCAGAATTGTTCAATTGTTTTGTGACACTTCTTTTTAAAGTAATGAAAGCACGATTTGATGACGATTTAAAACGTCAATATCAAAAGATTTATATAACCGAAGAAAAAAACTAAATGATGACACTTACATGATAGTGTGTCCGCAGGTCATTTAATAATAGCGACACTCGTACTGCCAGTGATAGAGGTGATGTTCTCTGTATCTCCAAACCGCACACGCAGCGACAAACCCAACAAAAATCTCCTTTCCCTCGTTTGAACGAGGATCCGGGCAAACATCGAGCACAATTTAGGTGAAAGCAGCCGTAACTTAGGTCTGTAGTTTACATCACACCAGCGGACAAGCCGAGAGACACTTGCGAAGTTGCAAAGACCAAACTGAAAGTGAGCAGCTGGCGGAGGTTGAGAAGAAATGTGACGTGCGTTATCCAATACTGACCGTCCCATTTGAAATATTGGCTGGACGTTCGAGATGGGATTGCCATGACATCTGGATATGATGAAACTTGGTTTCAAAACGTTCCGATTTGTTCGTTTATCGTTTGTTTTTATAGAGCCATATCAGTTTATTTGCTGTTCCTGCCAAAAGATGTCACTTCTTAGTCCATAGCAAAATGTATCAACTAATAACTCCACAAAAAATATGATCATGTAAAATGTGACTAAACCTATTTTTATGCAATACTTGGACACTGGTTTCTGAGAGAAGAAATTTTAATTTTTACAGAAATCTGTTGGAGTTCGTCTCGCGAAACTAGAACTTTTAGCCAAACGTCAGTCGTTTAACTCAATACTTTTTAAACAGTGATATACCCACAACGTAAATGTATACTAGAGTGATAAACAATTAGCCTACGTTTTGTCACGTAGCCTGCTAATCGATACGGATTCCTTGCATAAAGCGCTCGAGCAACGCGCTGTTGCTATGGTTACTTAAATGTTTGAAAACCTTTATGTACATTTTAACAAAATTACAGTAGATGCAAATTGTTCAATAGCATGTGCTTCATCAAAGAGAAATGTTAAGCAAATTGCTTGTCTTACTCTACTGACAACATCCAACCAACGCTAACAAGACCAAAAACAATTATGAAATATAAACACAGACATCAACTAGTCAACTATTCACAATAACTATTTTATCAGATGATGCCAACCCTGAAACAACATACAGTACTCGCCAATTTTGCTATAAGTTTAACTGCATCATATAATAATTGCTGTTAATAGTGTTCATGGTCTGTTTGATTAAGTCTTTAATTGATTTCTGCCATATGTACATTAACTGACAGTCACCACTGATTTGCTACTACTAAATATTGTAGAAATGTAATTTTCTGTAAAGTTGCTATGCAACGATTTGTATGTGAAAAGCACTATACAAATAAACTTGAATTGAATTGTAACAATTAATTTACCCTAGAGCAGGGGTCACCAAACTCAGATCTGGAGGGCCGGTGTCCTGCAGAGTTTAGCTCCAACCCTAATCAAACATACCTGAACCAGCTAATGAAGGACTTACTAGGTATAGTACTTGAAACTTCCAGGCCAGGTGTGTTGAGACGAGTTCGAGCTAAACTCTGTAGGACACCATCCCTCGAGGACCTGCAAGTTTGGTGACCCCTGCTTTAGAATGGACCCTTTTCACAAGACTGTGATGATGCGTTTCAATGGTCATCAGCATTGTAAATCCTTGTAAAAAAAAACACAGTAAAAGTTTTTTTGTATTTTCATTTTTTTTTTAATTTATGCACATTTATAACTATACTTTGTATTATATTACCTTTACATCAAATTACAAAAAACTAGTTAACACTAATGTGAGTCTCTCTCTCTCTCATCTTTTTTTCTTTTTTTGAAAGTCATGAAAACACTATCATGGAGTTTTTCTTTTGCTATTTGAGCAAATAGGAATTCAAAAAATGTGGTATTCTCCCATTCACTGCTATAGAAGTTTACCCAACTATGACGACTTCTGCTGCGGAGAAACCAACGTTTACAGTTTAAAACCATAAACACTATACAACAATCAAGTAAATCTTTGGTTGTTTTTTGCCAGTATTATCTACTTGAAATAAGAATTATTAAGAAAACAATATGGAATCCCTAATAAATGGATGTAACACAATAATGCTGTAGCTAATAATGCAGTGACAACAACTGTCTTCAACTACACATATTATAGCAGTCACTTAAAACTGAACTTACCTGCAAACAGGAATGAATCACCTCCATGTACTGTACATCACAATGGTTTTCCCCAAGGTCTAACAAGCCCATTAGAGTCCATTAAAACTCATGCCTAGGCCTCCCCTAACTGCACTCTCTTTTAGAAAACATGATTAGAGGTAGCGCCAGGCTTCAGAAAAACGTCATGTGCCTGAGTATAAAAGCAGTTTGATTGTTTGATGAACAAACAAAGAATGCATCACTCTAAGGGCGTTCCAGGTCAGTCTTGGAAACACTTGAATACTCACCGTCCAATCACTTGCTTTGAAATAATCCTGACAGTTACTTAGGTGGTCCAGAGATGTTTTTTTCATCATAAACCTTTCGTGTTACACTCATTTATAAGTTCATACAACGATTTGTAAATTATTTAAGATTAATAATAATATTTATATACTTATTAATGAGCAAGGACTCGTCCATTTGAAAGTCTAAAGTGGACAATCTCTACATCTGGGCTCCATAATCCACGGTCACATGAGGTCACAATAACTCTGTAATGAAGCAGTGCTACATCAAGCCAACGTGCAGCTGTGACAAATGGTGTGTCAAATGCATTGCACAAACAAGCCTGATAAACAAAGCCAGTAAAATCTCCAAGGAGATAAGAGCAACAGAATTAGTATTTGACAGCTTGAAAGAGGAGATGGATTCATTGCACTAGCCTGGTTTCAACTCAGAAACATCTGGACTTGCAGTGGACCTTCCTGCTCAATCCTTGTATTGTTCAATATGACCGTATCATATTAGATAGAGTTAAATTTACCTGCAGAATTAAATTTGTTGTGGCAGAGAGTTTCCAAATCATAGCCTCTTAGTGCTCCATCCTTGAAATAGCCTGCACGTAATTCTTAACAATGCAAGCCTGTTCCCTGAAATGTTCCATATGTTAATTCCCTACATTTCCTGAGGACATCTACAGGGTTGTTTGGCTGTCTTGATCACAAAACATGCACCATACACCAACACTGCTTCTAACTTTACATTATAACGTAAACTTCACAGGTTTACAAAAATAGCATTTAAATGTAAATTTTTCATTCAGTTTACTCAAGGTCCTTGCTTGCTTCTTCTATGGCAGGTTAAAGTCTGAATGTCTATGAGGAATGTATACTGCAAGGATGGTTCCTAAAACAACAAGAAGACAAATTCACTGAATTGCAGTTCAAATAAGTGCAACAAAGGTAATGCATTCTGTGAAATTGGAAGTGTTTTTCCAACCACATTTTTTTTCAGTGTAGTTAATAAAAACACAACTGTTCATTGTTAGTTCATGTTAGCTCAGGTCCATTAAAAACATAACAGATACAACTACTGTTTTAATATTGTATTAGTAAATGTTAAAATTAAAATCGATTAAGATTTAGAAGTATTTTTCTAATGTTTGCTAATGTTGTTAACTAATGCGAACAAATGGAACCTTATTATAAAGTGTTACAATTTCTTTGACTTTAAATTAATTTTATTTCTACTTTCTTGTGTTCAAATGAAATTCATACAGCATATACGCTCTGTTGTAAGCCATTGTATTGTTTTCACCCTGTCCATCAATATTTCTGAAATTTCAGTGACAATTTCACCTTTCTGACTTAAATCTAATGTAACATCAATCAGCACTGATGTTCTGTACCAGGGCATGCCGTGGAGCAATCCAATTACACTATGATCAACCCCCAGTGTCACATCCATAAAGTATCTATGGTGTTTCCATGCAGGCAAAACGTGAGAGCAAAAGTGCATATCAGAATGGTGGTCAAAAACAGCATGAGATGGATTTGCATTTTCAGCCACGAGTTGATGCAATCTTCAAGTCAGGGAGAAAATAACTGTTGTGTCAGCATATCTTTCACAGCACATATAAATCAGTTTCCCTGTGCTTTGGGAATACGTAGAGGGGAAGGAGAATGCATATCTGTGGTCAGAACCCAGTACAC
The DNA here is from genome assembly GCF_001515625.1 of Sinocyclocheilus rhinocerous. Taxonomy (NCBI): domain Eukaryota; kingdom Metazoa; phylum Chordata; class Actinopteri; order Cypriniformes; family Cyprinidae; genus Sinocyclocheilus; species Sinocyclocheilus rhinocerous. Next base: position 1,931,136 of record NW_015625590.1, on the reverse strand, counting down.
ACTTGCATTAGGACACTTTTCTGCAGTGTGTTTAGGGACATCTTAGACGAATTCCCTTCCTCCCTGACGCTGACTTGCAATCCCAGATGACAGCGTTGTTTATTTTCTGTTCTGTCACCTCGTCTCCAAGGAGCCGACTTAAAACTGTGGGTTCAGAATGAGACAAGGTTGGAATGTCAGGTCACACACTGGAGTCTGGGTGGCTACAATGTCTGGATGTCTAAAAAAATCCATAACAGTGGCCAATATTCTAGAAACTGGACATGTCTATATTATATAGCAATTATATTTAGCATATTCTGTGCCAAACAGACAACACATTTTTGAAATATGTTTACTACTTTGTTAACCACAAAGATAACAGTGTGGCAAAGTAATCCAAATGTTTTTGATATATCAAGTAAGCAGTGTTAATATAAAAGGTTATATGAAAATGAAAAGAAAATTACTTCCTTCACCCTCTGCCTCACTCTCTGTTGATAAACAAAGACTGAATGCCTCTTTGTTCTGCATCAATAATGTAAACAGCATGAACAGTGAGGCACAAAGCTGACATGGAAAATATTTTTTGGCTCAATAGTCATAAAAATTCTAACGGACACCATTACTGCTGCTAATGCTCTATAAATAAATAAATAACCAATGTCAAATTACTGGATTCCAGATAAGTCCATTATCATATTATTGTATTGGATTGCTTTACACAGACCGCATATTTGCATTCCACTGCATTTCCATTGTTTTTCTTTGTAAACGTGCGCTAGATGGACGTGTGTGACCATTGCACTCGTCCCCCCTCAGTCCGTTTGCCGTGGGGCCCCCTCAAGCGCGCACCAGTTGCACCCCCTGGGAATGTACATCGGATTGCATTCATTCATACTATAACGGACGCTAATAAATAAGTCAGAAGTGTGAATATCCGAGTTGAAATGTCCTACTTCCGACCTCAATAACACAACAAGATGGCCCTATGAGTTAGCAAGAAGAATTCATGTTCTGCCAACTGTGGCAAAATTATAAATTTGAGCAATGTTCATACATAATAAATAAGTCAGAAGTGTGAATATCCGAGTTGAAATGTCCTACTTCCGACCTCAATAACACAACAAGATGGCCCTATGACTTAGCAAGAAGAATTCATGTTCTGCCAACTGGCAAAATTATAAATTTGAGCAATGTTCATACTGTTCTAAAATCAGCATATTGTCACTGCTTATTCAAAACTATCTAATGTCAAATGTAATACATTATTTCAGACATAGTAGGTACTGAATAAGAAAAATAGAAACGTAAATTAATTGATACACAAACAATTATAATAGTAGGCCTATTGTGTATTGTAAGAAACATAAATGTGTATTTTTATGTTCCACATAAACAAGCACTATGCTCGTGGATCGCCGCTATCTTGGAAATGACGTCAAATGATGCTTCATGCTGAGGTCGGGTTGAACTGCCACAAGTTTACAAGTCTGTTGTCTAACTTGGAGCAGCGTTTGAGAAATGGGTAGGAGGTGGGAAAAACCACATTTGTCTGGAATGCAGCACAAGTTCAACATTTTAAAAACCAGTGGTGTATAAAGTACCTGAAGGCCATACTCCAGTAAAAGTACAGATATCTTACCAGAAAATAAATTACTTTGGTAGAAGTTGAAGTCACCGTTTAGAATATCTTAAAATGTCATCTTGAAACGTCTTAAAATATGTGATATTTATTGTACTTAAGTACGAAAAGTATATTTTAAAATCTTAAACGTACTTAAGTATTGAAAGTAAAAGTACAAGTAAATGCAAAATGGAAATAAAGCAAATAAATATATATACAAAAATGTTCATTGATTAATTCAAACGACTGATTCATTCAGGAACAAAGCATTTGACCAGCTGCGTCCGGAACGGCCTACTTCTCTACTATATAGTAGGGGAAAAGCAGTAGGCAAGCGAATATGTATGTCCGAATCCGTAGTATTCATAAAAGAGTAGGCAAGAATTACCTGAGTGACGTACTAATTCTCGCGAGATTCGGACGTGCATCTACTTAAAGTGCGCCCGAATATGCCTACTTACCTAGTAGGAGAAAGGAGTATGTGAAGAAAGTAGTATGTCCGAAACCTCGGTAGACCTATTCATAAAAGAGTAGGCGAGAAATCCCCGGATGTCCTACTGCTTCAGTTCAGATTCTGAAGTGCTCATCGATGGATACTTTTCTATCCCAGGAGGCCACGCAAGAGGATACGTCATCACCGAACGTGAAGGAGAACAGCGACGTGGGTGTTTACAAATGTGAGTATTACAAATCAAATACAGGGTTCCCTGTATTAAAATAGCATTTTTAAGCTACTGTAAACTGTTCAGTTGTTGAGGGTATAAGATGCTAGACAGTATAGTATTTGTGATTTAAAAACATAAACTGTAAAAACATGTTTTATTACTTATAATAGAACAGGGGAGCTCCAGTAAGCACATGTACCTCACCAAAGTGAATTTACATAAACCATATACATCTTAAAGACGATTACC
>NW_015625590.1:1924936-1928220 GCF_001515625.1 Sinocyclocheilus rhinocerous | reverse complement strand
CTGTGCATTTGCTGCAGATCTTTTGTGGTGGAGCAGGACCTGCAAGGCAAGGTGACGGAGGCATTTGTGGGAAAAAAAAGGGAAAACCTGAAACAAAAATATAAAGTAAGATCATTCTGTTACTTCTAATACAGAAATCAAATGACATTGTGCTGTTAAAATGACTGCTTTTGTATTGTGTTTGTGCATCTTTGCAGGATCTGAAATTTCTGCAGACTGGTGTGAGCAGTGAGGATGGAGAAGTCCACATCAGTATCCTGGAAATGGTCCAGTGCCATGGATGAGACGCTCCATCTCTCCACCTCTTACTGCCTCATCTGGACCGGATGTTGCTGTGGTCTCTCTAACCCTTTAAACCCCCCAAAAAGAAACTGTATGAAATATATGCATGCATTTATATTATAGTAGTACCTTGAAGAAACAAACTTTAAGAAATAAGCAGCTTTATTGAGCGTTTGTGCCCAAGACACAAAAAAGGATTTACAAAAATCACATTTACATTTATTCATTTGTCAGACACTTTTATCCGAAGTGACTTACAGTGCTCTTATTACAGGGACCCTAAATCCCTCTGCAGCAACCTGGAGTAAAGAGCATTGCTCTAGGACACAACCAGTGGTGACGACTGCAGAGATTGAACCAGTAACCTTCTGCTTACCCTCGATGTCCCTTTCCCATCCATGATCAGATTCAGTCTGACTGCAGCAGAGAGGGTCGTGATTGACGACAAGAGAGAGGTGAAGGTGGACACGGTGGTCAGCTGCAGAACTGGCACAGCGGTGTTGAGATGGCAGTAGGATGTGGATTCACCGCCTGTAAATACATGTTTGTTAGAACAACATGTTTGAATAAAGCTTTGTTACTGAACTTGTATAAAATGATTATTAAATGTGTTATCATGCTGATATCTGCAGAAACGGTACTCTTTGCGTGATATAGATTAAAACTATATTAAATATAAAAAGCATACAGAAGCAATTTTGCCGTCTACAATTTAGAATGCCTGGAATTTTGAGTTTTAATAGACTAATAAACAACAAGAAAAAGAGGAAAACAGGAGATTTAAGCCGGTTTTGCTTATGGAATGAAAATTTAGCACATAAAATAAAGTAACAACATATTCAAGAGATAACGATTTTGGGGTTTCGTAAGGAAAAATAATATATTTAAGGATTAAAATGTGGGTCATATTAGTGGGGTTAAAAATATAAAAATTTAAATCAACCCAAAATTTATTGGTTATACTACAATCACAATAAAAGGGCAGCTGTTTCTTCAACATTTGGCTGTAGAGTACCTACTCTTTTAGCGCTCGTTAAGTAAGTACTTATTGAAATTATACCTACTAATTGAGTAGGCGGTTTCGGACGCAGCCAGCGTGTTACTGAGTGAATCACTGAATCGTTCAACCGATTTAAAAATAGCTAGATTTTTGCTAGGTGCTTTTGGAAGAAAAAGTTGCTAAATCTAGCAATAAAGTTGCTAAGTTGGCAACACTGAAGGTGTTTTTTAGGAGTCTAACTTGCAAACGCCAGACCACTGATTCGTCAAACCTGCTTTCCTGCAGTCCGTGTTCTTCTGACTTCTGACTATTTTGTAGTTAAGTAACGAATGTGCTTCGGGAAAATGTATCGGAGTAAAAGTATACATTTTAATTAGGAAATGTAGTGGAGTAAAAGTAAAAGTTGGCTGAAATATAAAAACTCAAGTAAAGTACAGATACTCCCAAAAAAATACTTAAGTAGCCTACTGTTAAGTACATTACACCACTGTTAAAAACGCGTCCCATTTTTCCCCATTCCACTGCCTGCATCTCACGTCATGACTGTAGGCCTACTGGATCCCACGCATTAGGTGGCTACTCAAATAAATGTGTGGAGATAACATATTGATTCGAGCTGAAATTACTTTATAATCTTTACCTGTATATTATTTTAGAGCTTCCGCTTCTTCTTTCAGTATAATAAGCAAAGGCGATAAAACTAGGTACAACACATTTATTGGACAAATGCCGCCACTTTTTATGACTTAAAAGCAGGTCTATTTTGAGCTCCAATTGGCTTAAATCTTAGGCTGAAAACACTTGAAGTAACTGCTCATCACAGCGGTAGAGCAAGCTCCATCCGGCTAATTCTTCTCAAGAAGTGTTTGTCTAAAAAGAAGAGGGAAAAGCTTTTCATTTCACTAAGAAGCAGATATTACTTCCCCCTCCATTCAGGAGCTGGAGAGCTGTGGATTAGCGCTCCCACACACGAGGGTTTTAAAAGCCAATATCTACTGTTGTTGCTGAGCAACCAATCATCCAAGATTTGCACTTCCTCTTTGAATGCTGTTTGCTATTAATGCTAGGAATATTTTTTTCTTTTCATTCTAGGACACTGTTGTGTGTGAAGCATGTCAAGATAAAGGCATTCCAGCTTGTTGCACAGCGAACATCAGAGAATTTGATTTCTGCAATGCTCAACTAATTATTAATCAACAGATAAAATCGGAAATTAAAAGACAGAGGCATTTTCTCGTGTAAACTGATGCCAGAGCTCACTCTGCCTCCATGCTGTGCTCAGCTGTAACAAGTAGAAAAGAGTGGAGGAGTGTAAAGAATATTGCTGACACTTTCCCAATTCAATTCCAAAGACACTTACAGTATGATTCGAGAGGAGGAAGAAAGAAATGGAAGGGCAGATGTTCTGCAGTTTCATCATTTGCCACTGCAGAAAGCAATTCATGCCTCCAGGAACTACTAGGACAGTCTATATGTACTACCCCACATAGCCTACTTGGAATGAGGTGAAAGTACTAAGTATGCTTTAATTAACACCAAATAACTATGAACAAATAACTATTATTTACCCAAAGCAGGGCCAGATACACACATTGCAGAGTTTATGTTCTGGCCAGAATCTCAACACTTGAAATTGTAGGTGATGCAGGTGGCTGTTTATGTTTTAAGGTTTTAGCCGATGACCTTTCTGACTGTCTCCATGTAACTGTTGGCTGTAAATACAGTTCATACTCCTAAATACACATCTACTATGAGATAGAATAGCATGGACTAAAGAAAACAGCAAGAGAGCTTTACACTTGTCATTTTGTTAATAGGTCATAACAAATATAACAGTTGTTATGGTGTCTATATAAACTATTATATATATATATATATATATTATTTTTTTTATTTTCATTAATTTAGTTTACATATCATATAGTATACATGTGATTATAAACTAAAAATTCAAATGAAATCATTTTAAATCTATATATTATTGAAATATATATTGCATATT
>NW_015625590.1:1897439-1924505 GCF_001515625.1 Sinocyclocheilus rhinocerous | reverse complement strand
TATAGTATTTAAATAATATATTCTAAATGATTTAAGTCAGTATATTCGAATTATATGTTCAATTATACATATATATTCTGAAATCTTCTTATATCAGATGTGTTATAAGATAAACCCTTCAAGGATTTCAAGGAAATTCATTGCTATGTGAGAAACTTTATTAACAAATAAAAGGCAAAGCACAGCATAAGTTCACCCTTAGATGCATCAAAAGCCAAGTGCCACAACTTGTACTATTTTGTACTTCCAATATTAAAATACAACCTCCACTAAGTGACAGCATTATATATTTCTATAGGCGTCCGCAACACAAATAGCAGCTAAAACCCTTTAAATAGACTTAAATAGTGTCAACAGTAGACAACATGCTTCTTCTCCTGCACCAGAGCTCCTTCTGGTGGTAATTCAGCAAAGTGTACAATTCACTGACTAGAGCAGGGGTGTCAAACTCTATTCCTGGAGGGCCGGAGCCCTGCAGAGTTTAGATTCAACCCTAACTAAACACACCTGATCCAACTAATCAAGTCCTTCAGGCTTATTTGAAAACGTATGGTATGTGTGTTAGAGTAGGGTTAGAACAAAACTCTTTAGGGCTACGGCACTCCAAGAATTGTTTGACACCCCTGTACTAGAGTTTGCCAATTAGCACTGATTTAAGCTCAGTCTCTACTCCTCAAACAATCATGGTAAATACATCTGGACAAGAGACAAAACTGACTCTGCACCAGCACGTAATGAAAAACCTAATAACATAGTACACAATAAAGGCAAACAGGACAGCAGAGAAGGGAATTAGGCACAGCAGTGCTGCCCTCTAGTGGGCAGGAGTCTACAGTGAGGTTGCAGCAGGACGGCTCAGATGTGACTAAGCGAGCACCCATTGAAGAATGCTGGTGTCCTTCCCACCAGTAGAGATAAGATGACTGTCATCATGGAGAAAGGCAACGTTGGTCACATGGCTGCTATGCCCACCATAGATATGGCTGGGAGCCTGTGGATGAAGCGAAAACAAAGTTTTATAAAGTATGATTTGACTGATTGGCCAGTATTGAAAATAAAATGGAAAAAAAATCTCACCCTTGGCTGGGAACAGGGGTTAGAGAACAAGTGCACTTTGCCAAAATCATCAGCTGAGGCAAGGAGGTTGTTGTCATGTGACCTGCATAGAGCATTAATGTCTGTGCCATCAGCACCCTCTGGCCAGATTCCTTATAAAATAAAATAAAAACAAAAAAAATGAAATGAAATAAAATAAATGGAAAGGGACAAGTAGAGGAAAAATGTCTTAATCTGATAATATCCCAAAAACATTATTTCAACATTACATGGCCATTTCCAGGAAAACGTATATTAAACTGATAATATATACAGGATACTATTAAACTGTTTTTTCCATATTATGTGTAAGGTGTGACTTACCAAACACATTGAAACCTAGCACACATGTGGAAGTGGCCCATTCTAGATTCCGCACTGCATCTGCACTAGTAATATGCTTCCCACTGGATGCCTCCCCTTTTTAACAGGAAACATATAACCAGCCATTAATACATGACATCTGAGCTTCATTCACTGACAAAGGTGTTAGGTGAGAAAACAACTCACAGAACAAGATCTCATAGTCGCCTGAGTTGGTTACAATAAACTGGCTGTCGGTGGACCAGTCGAGATGAGTGACAAAACTGGAGTGTCCCTACGGATACAAGACACAGTATTAAACGAATGCTCATGATCTCCAATTAATTATAATGAAAAGAAACTTTTGGGATGATGAATTTATTCCCTTGTAGAACTCACAGTGCATTTGCCAACACGGCTGTATTTCCTTCCGTTCTCAGTAACAGAGTAGATGTAAACAAAATTGTCATGAGAAGCCACAGCCAGGTACGCCCCATCTATGAGACGGAGAGGATGTGAGTGGCGATTTTGGACACATACACTACCAGTCACAAGTTTGGGGTTTAAAATATAAAAATAGACAAGTCATTTTAAACTAATAAGATTTCATAATTGTATGTTTTTTAGTGTATTTTTGATCAAATAAATGCAGCCTGAAACTTTGTATGTATTTTGAAAGAGTGAAAGGAGGTTAAAATTCCAACAGTGAATAAGGATTAGTTGTGACTAATGGCTAAAAGCACAAAAGAACACTAAACACACCTGGAGAATATTTAACAGCGGAGATGATTTCATTGCCATCTGTATGCATAGAGACGAGATCACGGGTGTCAGTGTCCAGCACCAACCACCTGTAAGATGGTGCAAAAAAAAATTCTTATATTATAATTACAAATGTTTTTAATTAAATATACAGTTATGAAATTAACATCCCAATTTTAAAACAGCTGTTAAATGTTTCTGCTTTATGACATGTTATGTCATGTTAATTAAGTCTATACTTATAAAGTTCCCATGTGCAATCATACCTTCCTGTCATAGTGCCCACAGCAAGAACAGTGCCACTGGGATGAAATCCAACAGAACGCCCAGGGTCCTAGAATAAAAACAAATAAATACATTACAACTGCATTATAAAATATTTTAATATAAAATATATGCATTTCATTTTTATATTTTAACATGAATATTAAACAATAAAAATATTACAAATATATATTTTATACAATGTACAAATACAATTACATTTTATAATACATTTAAAATATAAAATATATTTTAAAATTAGGAATTTCATTTTTATATTTTAATATAATTCAACATTTTTTTTAACAATTAAAAATTAATAATATATATTTTTTAAATTATATTTTATACAATGTAAAAATAAAATAAAAATATAAAACATTTATTGTGGTGATATGATATTTATTCAATGCATTTGTTTGTAATATTTTAATATACATATTATAACAAATAAATAAATAAACTAAATCTATATATCCATAGCAGAACATTCTGAAAATGTCTAACATGGTCACTCGTCTTCAATGTGAACTACAGTGTACAAAATAAAACATGCAAAGCAGATGAGAAATTCTTTTGATTATGTTTACATATTACTGGAATGTAAAAGTAAACACAGAGTTCATACAAACCTCAATGGCCTTGCTCCACAGAGGTAGATGGGAAGAGGTGTCCCAGAGATAGACCTGCTTGTCTTGACCACATGTCACAAACTGCTCAGTACTGGGATGCACATCCAAGCCCCACAACTCATCAGTGTGACCCTTTCACAGAGAGAAAACAGAGACCAGGCTAGGAATGGCAGCTTTCCATCCAAACAACCAGTCTCAGGCCCAGAGGCCATGCCCTGTACTTGAATTGATTCTTGTTGCCTAATCTATCCCTTCAGGCATGTAAACACACATAACTGTAGTTGGTTGTTTTACATCTGGTCTCTTCCTGTTTAAGTGGGCAGATCTTGGCAAATATAAGCTGCAATATGGTCCAGAGCATATGCTGTTTATTATCAAAGGTCTGGTTACAAGAAACTGAGGAAAAATGTTGTGATCTTGTTGACTTTTGGCAAAGATATTATGCCAAAAGTCATCTAAACACAGTTTATCATCTGACAACGAGTAGTTTGGTGTTTCATGACCCTCTAGAGCAGGGGTGTCAAACTCTATTCCTGGAGGGCCGGAGCCCTGCAGAGTTTAGATTCAACCCTAACTAAACACACCTGATCCAACTAATCAAGTCCTTCAGGCTTATTTGAAAACGTATGGTATGTGTGTTAGAGTAGGGTTAGAACAAAACTCTTTAGGGCTACGGCACTCCAAGAATTGTTTGACACCCCTGTACTAGAGTTTGCCAATTAGCACTGATTTAAGCTCAGTCTCTACTCCTCAAACAATCATGGTAAATACATCTGGACAAGAGACAAAACTGACTCTGCACCAGCACGTAATGAAAAACCTAATAACATAGTACACAATAAAGGCAAACAGGACAGCAGAGAAGGGAATTAGGCACAGCAGTGCTGCCCTCTAGTGGGCAGGAGTCTACAGTGAGGTTGCAGCAGGACAGCTCAGATGTGACTAAGCGAGCACCCATTGAAGAATGCTGGTGTCCTTCCCACCAGTAGAGATAAGATGACTGTCATCATGGAGAAAGGCAACGTTGGTCACATGGCTGCTATGCCCACCATTGATATGGCTGGGGGCCTGTGGATGAAGTGAAAAATGTTTAATCAAGTATGATTGCATAGAATGGCCAATACTGAAAATAAAATGCAAAACAAATCTCACCCTTGGCTGGGAACAGGGGTTAGAGAACAAGTGCACTTTGCCAAAATCATCAGCTGAGGCAAGGAGGTTGTTGTCATGTGACCTGCATAGAGCATTAATGTCTGTGCCATCAGCACCCTCTGGCCAGATTCCTTATAAAATAAAATAAAAACAAAAAAAATGAAATGAAATAAAATAAATGGAAAGGGACAAGTAGAGGAAAAATGTCTTAATCTGATAATATCCCAAAAACATTATTTCAACATTACATGGCCATTTCCAGGAAAACGTATATTAAACTGATAATATATACAGGATACTATTAAACTGTTTTTTCCATATTATGTGTAAGGTGTGACTTACCAAACACATTGAAACCTAGCACACATGTGGAAGTGGCCCATTCTAGATTCCGCACTGCATCTGCACTAGTAATATGCTTCCCACTGGATGCCTCCCCTTTTTAACAGGAAACATATAACCAGCCATTAATACATGACATCTGAGCTTCATTCACTGACAAAGGTGTTAGGTGAGAAAACAACTCACAGAACAAGATCTCATAGTCGCCTGAGTTGGTTACAATAAACTGGCTGTCGGTGGACCAGTCGAGATGAGTGACAAAACTGGAGTGTCCCTACGGATACAAGACACAGTATTAAACGAATGCTCATGATCTCCAATTAATTATAATGAAAAGAAACTTTTGGGATGATGAATTTATTCCCTTGTAGAACTCACAGTGCATTTGCCAACACGGCTGTATTTCCTTCCGTTCTCAGTAACAGAGTAGATGTAAACAAAATTGTCATGAGAAGCCACAGCCAGGTACGCCCCATCTATGAGACGGAGAGGATGTGAGTGGCGATTTTGGACACATACACTACCAGTCACAAGTTTGGGGTTTAAAATATAAAAATAGACAAGTCATTTTAAACTAATAAGATTTCATAATTGTATGTTTTTTAGTGTATTTTTGATCAAATAAATGCAGCCTGAAACTTTGTATGTATTTTGAAAGAGTGAAAGGAGGTTAAAATTCCAACAGTGAATAAGGATTAGTTGTGACTAATGGCTAAAAGCACAAAAGAACACTAAACACACCTGGAGAATATTTAACAGCGGAGATGATTTCATTGCCATCTGTATGCATAGAGACGAGATCACGGGTGTCAGTGTCCAGCACCAACCACCTGTAAGATGGTGCAAAAAAAAATTCTTATATTATAATTACAAATGTTTTTAATTAAATATACAGTTATGAAATTAACATCCCAATTTTAAAACAGCTGTTAAATGTTTCTGCTTTATGACATGTTATGTCATGTTAATTAAGTCTATACTTATAAAGTTCCCATGTGCAATCATACCTTCCTGTCATAGTGCCCACAGCAAGAACAGTGCCACTGGGATGAAATCCAACAGAACGCCCAGGGTCCTAGAATAAAAACAAATAAATACATTACAACTGCATTATAAAATATTTTAATATAAAATATATGCATTTCATTTTTATATTTTAACATGAATATTAAACAATAAAAATATTACAAATATATATTTTATACAATGTACAAATACAATTACATTTTATAATACATTTAAAATATAAAATATATTTTAAAATTAGGAATTTCATTTTTATATTTTAATATAATTCAACATTTTTTTTAACAATTAAAAATTAATAATATATATTTTTTAAATTATATTTTATACAATGTAAAAATAAAATAAAAATATAAAACATTTATTGTGGTGATATGATATTTATTCAATGCATTTGTTTGTAATATTTTAATATACATATTATAACAAATAAATAAATAAACTAAATCTATATATCCATAGCAGAACATTCTGAAAATGTCTAACATGGTCACTCGTCTTCAATGTGAACTACAGTGTACAAAATAAAACATGCAAAGCAGATGAGAAATTCTTTTGATTATGTTTACATATTACTGGAATGTAAAAGTAAACACAGAGTTCATACAAACCTCAATGGCCTTGCTCCACAGAGGTAGATGGGAAGAGGTGTCCCAGAGATAGACCTGCTTGTCTTGACCACATGTCACAAACTGCTCAGTACTGGGATGCACATCCAAGCCCCACAACTCATCAGTGTGACCCTTTCACAGAGAGAAAACAGAGACCAGGCTAGGAATGGCAGCTTTCCATCCAAACAACCAGTCTCAGGCCCAGAGGCCATGCCCTGTACTTGAATTGATTCTTGTTGCCTAATCTATCCCTTCAGGCATGTAAACACACATAACTGTAGTTGGTTGTTTTACATCTGGTCTCTTCCTGTTTAAGTGGGCAGATCTTGGCAAATATAAGCTGCAATATGGTCCAGAGCATATGCTGTTTATTATCAAAGGTCTGGTTACAAGAAACTGAGGAAAAATGTTGTGATCTTGTTGACTTTTGGCAAAGATATTATGCCAAAAGTCATCTAAACACAGTTTATCATCTGACAACGTATACCTGAACAATGGGAGTGAGGGAACCAGAGAAAGAGCCCCGTAGCACAGCGTTTCGGGTTGTTCCCACAAACAGCTCATCCTGTTTTCCTTCAGCTAGAGTGCGGACAGGACCAAAGGCCTCGGGAACCTGATTACACAGAGAGAAATATGTTAAGGAACATGTAATCTGTACATCTCATCTAAAACACGATTTGTACAAATTGTTCTGACTTAAAGTGAATTCAGTGCTGATGTATCTGGATCTAATAAATAAGACAAATGAATGTCTGGATTACATTTCAGCACTAGAAATATGATAACATCAAAAAGTCATATTGAAGAGTACATGGCGATCATTAATAATGAGTATCTAGTTCAACACTGCTGTCTGGATTTCATTATGAATGCCAGTAAAGCTTTTATTTGTTTAGTAAGAACAAGAAAACTTCACCTCAATCTCACTCTTTTTACGGTAATCGTGGTCCCACAGCAGCACCCTGCGGTCTTTTCCTCCACCTGACACCAGCGTTCCATCTCACTATGCCAGGAAACTGTACATTATTAGGTCTAGTATTGCTGCATTGTATTAACTTCTTCCCAACAGCCACACACTCTTTTATACAGCATGCCACCTTTCCTCACCTTAACCTCTGCCAGTTGCTTTTCTTTCTGCCAGTCCCAAACAGACAAAATGTGGTCATTTGCATCGTCAACCGCACACAAATGAGCACCACCATTCTGTGAAGAGGAGAGATATTATATCCATGTAAAATACCATTGTTCATTCAGCCATTTACCATTGATCAAATATTCATTATCTATACCCATTGTGCAGATTTCTCATAATAAGGCAACAAAGCACAGATTATTTACCCAGAATTTAAAAGGAAAAGATCGCTTACCGACTTTGAGAAGGCAACACAGGTGACAGCTCTGTCAAACACGCCCGCTCCGATCACATGGAGAGTGTTCAAACTGACGGAGTCCCACACACGGACATGAGGCTGCAAAGCCTGATGGGAAAACAACCATTGAGTTATATGCATATGATTGTAGCTTCTCAAAAACAGATTAAAGGAATAGTTCACATAATCATTATTTACTCATTTTATATACTCATATTTATTTTACATACAATACAGTTCAAAAGTTTGGGGACAGTGAGATTTTTAAAAAAATGTTTATGAAAAAAAAGTCTTGTGCTTACCAAGGCTGCATTTATTCGATAAAAATACAGTAAAAACAGTATTATTACTATTTTATTATATTTTAAAATGCAATTTATTCCTGTGATAGCAAAGCTGAATATTCAGCAGCCATTACTCCAGTCTTCAGTGTCACACAATCCTTCAGAAATCATTCTAATATACTGATTTGGTGCAAAAAGTTCTTATTATTATCAATGTTGAAAACAGTTTTGCTGCTTCATATTTTGTGAATACCATGAAACCTTTTTTTTTTAAATTGTTTAAACAATAAAAACCTCAAAAGAAGAGCATTTAATTGAAATAGAAATCCCATTAAGATTATAAATTTCTGTACTGTCACTTTTGATCAATTTAATGCATTCTTCCTGATTAAAAGTATATATCTTAAGGCTATAATTCATAAAGCTAATACACTTTGCAAGCTGCTAAAACATTAATGTACAATGGGTCTGTTTCTGAGCACACAGAGGGCTGGTTCAAGCCGCAAGATCAACACATCATTATACTGCTACAGAATGTAAATGTGAACTAACTTTGCCATCTTTGGATGTTCCGGCAACTTGTCCTGTTGCTATGGTGACCATGTCTGGATGGATGGCCAAACTGCAAAGAGAACATTGTCAGGATCAGTGCTTGTCAGAAAAGATTCCTCATCTCTCTCCCCCTCTCACTAGGGAACCGTAAATGAATGCAGTCTGATCCCAGAAAAAGCTGTAAACAGGCTGCAACTGTTTTTGCAAACCAGCAGGGACTTTGACAGTCACAGAGAGAGCATTCCAGTGTTATTTTAATTAGCAACAAATGCTAATTAACTAATATTTTACAACATATAACATGTTGACGCTGATCACACTGTTACAGCAGAAGAGATCTACATAAAATAATCTCTGAATGGCTAATAGTAGAAGCATTGCCTTGCAGCCAAACAGAAGAGAAAAACAGAAGGCAGAAGAGATCTAGTTTGATTGCAGGTGTATTTGAATATACTGCAGGATTCGCTTATCTTGAAGATAAGAGTCTGTTAAGCGAAGCAAGATCTGGCCCTAAAAATGCAAATTTGCTCAGAAACTAGCAACACTTCCTGAGTACATTGGCTCTTTTTGCAAAACGATAGAGATATAGTGGTATAAAATATTTGTTCATGAAGATGATAAGTACAATGATAACATCTTATGGACCTTTGAACAGTGACCTAGTTTAAGAATAATCTGCATATGATTTCCCTGTATGACATCAACGTTGGACTGATTTTGCTCCTGCAATAGTTCAACCAGTGCTGTTAATCTTCATTAACAGTGCAATAATGGACCAAAAGCATGTGGAAACTCTCTTACAAATCAATTGAATGTATATTTACCACTTGACATCATCATTATGGCCCAGATAGTGTCTTTGTTGCTGCTCTTCTACATTGTACAGCACCACTACGGAAGCATTGAAGTACACAATCTCTCCCGTCGGCAGCAGGTACAGGTTGGAACGGCAGTCTCTTCCCCTATAGCCGTAACTAATGGAGTGTGTTAAGAAACTAAATGCATTTCCACAGACTGTAGTAAATAAGCAAAGATGTGTGCTATTAAATCAACACTATTTTGTGTCACATTTTAAATGGTTTTCAATTCTATTGATAAAATTAGCTCAATTTTGAAGATCACTGATGCACTTTGTTAATTGATACTCATTAATTAAATTAATTTTCTTTATGGGCTAAATAAAAAAAAGAAGAGAAAGACTGGAAGCAAATCTCCTATAAAATTCTTATTTTTTAATATGGTAAAATTCCCACGTTGTTAAATACAATTTATCTATCAAAATTCATCATTATTCACTAAAATAATTTTTAAATCTGAACTAGCTAAATAAAAAAATAAAAAATAAAAAGACAATTGCAAGGATACACCCACTGAAGTTTTAGCTTGCGCTCTGGCAGTGCCACTTTGTGGTCAAGGCTGTAACTTTCCCTCAGCTGGTCTGGAATATGCATGGTGATTGGACGTCCACGTAGGAACATCCTCACGTAACCATCATCTGTTCAAGAGGAACAAAACATAAGTGACCAAACATAAACAAGCAGTAAACATGGTTTGTTAGGGATGATTTGTCATATTATCCAGGCCCTGCTGACAGAATTACGCTCATTTAGAAACCCATTACAAAATGAGATTGACTGGAGGCATAATGGCAATCCAAAATTGTTTTTAGATGTAATGCAGAGGATAATGTGATCCATTCAGGCTAATTTGTAAGGAACATTTCCCATAACACAGGGCTCAGTCTCTCCCTGCACGACTAGTTAAGCACAGTTTAACAAATATTACATGCATATAAATTTCACTCAACACTCAAACTAATATTCTGTTGTACTAAAAGGGGTCATATGATGTTGCTAAAAAGAACATTATTTAGTGTATTTGGTAGCCGTTTTAGGTAGGCGTGGTTGACTCTTAATTTTTATAAAGAATATCTCTTTGGATTTGAGACTTTAGTCTTTGCAACTTTACAGATCTTCTTTATGCACCAAGAGCTTGTAACACTCCAAAGAGAAAGGAAAAATTGAATACTGTGGGTAAAACAATACTGTTTCCTGATCCTGGTAGAGTAGACTACAATGCCGGCTGTTCTGACTCACAGACTGTAAGTACGTTTTTTATATTTAAAGAATTTGCCACTGACGATTCAAACGCGAGTTTTGAGCAGTGTAGAGTAGCGCTTGTTGTTTGTCATTTCTCCGATCACAAATGCAGACATGGTTTTATGTTTACGCGGTGCTGCGCGATGCAACGCAATGTGTAAAAAGACAATATAAGTCATTACAATCTGTAATGTCCCCACTGAATGCAACAAATGCCTGGTTTATAATGGGTTTTCATGTTTTTGAATCGTTGCTCCGGCCTGACAGGGCATCACAGTATGGTGAGGGGCGTAACATATCCATCACACGCTTGAGGTAATGTTATTTTTAGCAACATCATATGACCCCTTTAAAGATTACCAAGACAATTTTTTTCAGCGGATTAATTTGCACGGATTAATTGTTCACATCAAGACTAGCAATGTGCGCTAGTAAAGTAAATAAAGTCAATTTTGATTTCATGCGGACTTTAATTTTCAGTCATTTTGTTATGAGCTTTTTCAGTTTTAGTAATTTGAGTATTTCAGCCTAAGCTTATTTCATTAGTTAGTTGCTAAGGCAGCATTTCAGTTTCAATTTTTTCAACTGATATTAACTCTTTCCCCGCCATTGACGGATTATCTCGTCTTTTACAAGAAAACGCTTCCCCGCCAAAGACGAGTTTTTACGGCTTTTCGTGTTTTCACTGTTATACACTCGGGGCGCTATTACGCATCTTCTGAACACGTACAAAATCTCCCGAACAAAAACACACGTGAACAGGATGGAGAAACTAGCGATCTCTTATGTAAACAGATGCATATGAAAAATATGCTATCATCAGCAATAGACAGCATATAAATGAAAACTGCATAATGTTACAGAGTAAAATGTTGATCCAGGAAGTGGTATATGTCTGTGCAAGCTTTGGAGGTGTTGATGGAAGCGATTTACTGGATTTATGCTTTGATGATCGGACCGAATATTATCCAGATGTAGTTTTTGATAAAAATGTGATTTTCTCACCTTTTTGCTCAAAATTATGCATTTTTTATGAAACCTACCTATATTCAAGTGTTGATAAAAAAGAATGCTTTAAGCTAGAATAAAACTGAATAAAATAGAATTAAAAAATTGTTTAAAAGTAGAGACTGGTCTTTATTTTGGTCTATTGCATATTCAAATATTCATATAGCAAAATATACTGGAGGCCATAAAATTTTAGTGAAAATCATCAAAATCGCTGGCGGTGGCTGGCAACTTTTTTCAAAAATGCTGGTGGGGAAAGTTAATATTTTATTGCAGTGTTTTATTAACAACACTGACATGCTGTTGCTAGGGTATTGTTAGGTACTTGATAGTTTGTTCTTGGTGGTCACATAAAGCACTAAAAGCACAGGACCAAACATATATTGATATCGAGGTCAAAATAAAACCAGCTTGTGTTTTTATTTAATGATATTCATCACATTACTTTAACATAGACACAAACTTACCAGCATTGAAGGTGCACTCTTTGGTTTTGCTGAAAGAACAAAAGAGAGCGATGTTATTCATTCATTCACTCCTTCAAAGACTACATTCAAGTTTTGTTTGCCGTCTTTGACATGTGTTTTGAGAAAAGGATGACTAATTCATGGAGCTCATCCATTAATCCTGACCCGGCTTTCATGTGGCCTCTCACAGAGCTCTGTGCAATGGAGAGAACACGGAGTTAAAGTGACAGGAGACTTGAGAGGGTGACCCAAAACGGCTTTCAACTTTAGTACAGGCAGATTTAGAGCCTGTTTACATGACTAAACAGATCTGGAGGGGTGCCAGCACTGGAGGGGATTTTGCATCGAAAACAAACATGGCAAACCTGCTATACACTGGAGGCTTTGATGAAAAAAAGAAAAACATGTTCTGTTTGTGTCTGTGCATGCATTTCTTAAATGCTTTTACTAACTACACAGTTTTCCACTTCCTGTATGCTGACGCGTGACTGTCATGATTGACAGCCTGTCTCAGACAGCTAGATGCAATAAATTAGACCCATTAATCCAGTCCTATTTGCTGGAATAGGTTTGTAGGACTCAACTATCCACATGGGGATTAGAATTGACAGCAAACCGTTTCTCTTGCTGGAAAAAAATTGACCTTTCTTTAGGGTAAAATAAAATGTTATGTAATGGGAAGACAGAAGGATCGTGGGTGCAGATGAATAGAAATGCTCCCACAATGATCTGTTTGTGTCCACGCAGTTCTGCAGAAACCATCCAAACACTTCATTAAAGAAAAGACTGAACCAAAGCATCCCTAATAACCCCTATTCAGAGTGGTGTAGACAAAATTATACAATACTGCCATAATATGCAGATGGCTAAATGTGAGGAACAGTTTTCATATGTGTCACCACATGGAGTTCTGGAAATAGAAATGTTAGGTAAATATTCAAATATTACACAAAACAGGTCAAATGTTTTCTTAATGGTTTGGTTTGGATTGTGCATGTACCTTCACAATTCAGTTTAAACCATGAATTATGTCACTTTTTAACTCTCATTTGGGCTTGTTGGGTGTTCATTTTGAACCCTGTTTACAACCAACATCATGCTTATTGTATAAAAAAATTATTTATATTTATAAATGCCATTTTAGGAACATTTCATGAGTCCACACACCTGGTTTAAGGTAATGATACACAAAGTGGCAGCTGTCCTGGCAACAAAGCTATTTTCTCATTAGCACATACTGGAAAAATAAATTTTACCAGTAATCACTCTAGGCTGTGTAGCAACCATAACTCAATATAATGCTGTAAGCATGTGCCACAAATGCACTTGACCTCAAAGGAGCCTTATACTAATGCACAGACTCTACACCCATCCATTCCACACATACTGTAGCATTCATGACTTGTTCCAATCTGACAGTTCATGTCTTTTATACGTTAAAAACACCACACAAGATTTGCACGCACAGTATCTCTATGGATTAAATTGAATTTCTAAGCAAGTGATTTACTAAAATGTATGTGGAAGTTCTCTGGACATAATGTCCTTCAAACCATTTTCTTTCCTGCTGTAAAGCACTCACTCTAATTTGCCTTTAAAGCTGTGTGTGTGTGTGTGTGTGTGTGTGTGGGGGGGGGGGGTTCCATGTTTAATGCATACGACTTAGCAGCAGAAACGATCAATATCTAACTCAGATTGCACTAAAGCAATTAGTGAAACTCATGCATTATATGTAGCATATCTTCAACTTGAATGTTAGTTGAATGGGTAACTATCTTTCATGTAAATGATAATTAAAGCCATATGGAAAACATGCACATTCTTGTTAAGTGACTCACAAAATGTTGCACAAAATGCCCTAAAGATAAACAAAAGCGAAGCTTTGCGACAGCAAAGTAAAATGCATATGCAAAATGTTGTTAGATTCTAGACATGTTTGCTTTTAAAGTCTATTGTTCCTATTTGGGAAGTTAAAACACAAACTCAGCCCAGGTGTGTTCGCTTTGTTTATCTATAGAAGCCATGATGCTGAGAATATTCTTATTTGCCTACCTATGTTTGCTTTGTTGCGGGAAGCTGATAGCAATTCCATTATCAGCCTCACCTTAAAACTACCAAAGTTTTTCTTTTGAAGACCTGAAAGTGCTTAACAAGAACTTGAGCTTTACCTGGTCGACCTCTTCATGTTGTTTGTCCCGTTATTCCTTTAAAGTGCTATAGCTGGAATTTGCAGAAGCGTCAGGCAAAACACTGAGTTCCTTGTTTGAGTTAACTTCAGCTCTGCAGGAACATGGACCTCCCTAACCAATGGCAGAACACTTCCTCAGTGTGCATGACAGCCCCTTTTTGGGTGACCACACCCCCCTGTGCTTCAATCCAGTAATATGAAGCACTCTGCGGTCAAGAGACTGTTTCAGTGGTGAGTGTGTCAACCAAGTGACAGCGTACGGTTGCCATGCACCATACAAAGTTTAATATCAAACAATCATCATGCCATAAATAAAACACTACCAACATGTAGGATTTTCTGCCATACAAACATCCTGCAGGTGCATGGTGGGAAATGTATTGGAACTGATACTTAACCCTTCAGTAGGCTGAATTGGTACTTAAGCAATAAATGCTTATTGGGCTTTTTGGAAATTTTCCCTACTAAAATGTTTTTTTTTTTACCCTTCTTTTCAAAAAATTGAATTTAATGTAACTCTATATTAAGTGGTAACATGGTTAATGGATTTCTGTTGATGAAAGTTTAATGAGAGTTTTCCAGTGGTTGCTTTACAGCTTTGATAGGATCTCAGTCAATAACACTTCTATTGACAGATGTCTAACCTAAACATCAGTGTTTACATTCCTTCCTGGAAATCCATGTATACACGCCATAAATTATTTATGACTATTTGATCAAATTCTTCCTAAGCTTTCTTACTGTATGCACAAGTGCACTTATTAGTTGAAATATCTTTCTAACTAAGAAATGTTCAAACGTTTGGGATTGGTAGGATTTTTTTTAATGCTAACCATGGCTACATTTATTTAATCAAAAATACAGCAAACAGCAATATTATGAAATACTATTACATTTAAAAAGAATTGTTTTCTATTTTACTATATTTAAAAATGTACTTTATTTCTATGATGCAAAGCTGAATTTTTAGCAGCCATTACTCCAGTCGTCAGTATCACATTATCCTTCAGAAATCATTCTAATATGCTGATATGCTGCTCAAGAAACATTTCTTACTATTATCAATGTTGAAAACTGTTGTGCTGCCTAATATTTTTGTGGAAAACATGATGTATGTTTCTATGAACCAGAACACACAATGGTAACCTAACAATTGCTAAATGTTTTCAAATTCTGAGTAAGGTGCCCCCTGACATTTTGTATACTGTACAAGTATTTTGTAAAATTACAAACTCTTTCTTTTTTTCAGGTTTATTTGACAGGGACAATGTACATCAATAATACATAAATGTAAAATGTGCCAGAATTAGCCAGAAGGATATTTTGCATTTGCAGTCCCTGGGGGAAAAAAATCAGCAGTAAAATGACAACAATTATATCATACATGATGCTGATTTAGCTCAAAACATAGTATAAAATGGTATTTTATAAACGGTTTTCTATGGATAGTCCACCTCTTCCCCTTTACACTGTCTGTGGTGTCTTGCTGACCATGGGTCTGGGTTTGTCATCTAATTAGACACTGAGGTAGCATCTATTTTTAGCTCTGTGTTGTTGTCTTGTACTAGCCTCAAGGTTCGGAGGGAAGGAGAAGAACTGAACTTTTATCTCTTTGTATAGAAAAATCATTGAGATTAATGCACTTTAGTTAGATGAAATGGTACCTGTCTCTCTTTCCACATGTTGAGCTGCTGGATGAGGTGGTTCTGCTGCGGGAGTCTGCCATCTCCTTCTTCACCGTGGACAGGCGTTCTGTGGACATGCTCTTCCTAACACACAGAGACAAGAGCATGAGGTGGAGAAGAATGAGTGAGGCACAATGCAGAGGCCAGGAAAGAAACACATCAAAGAAAAGAACAAAAGAGCATGACTGTTTTCAATATTTCATAATAATTAGAAATGCTACTTAAAAAGCAATTTAGCATAATAGTATGATTTCTGAAGGATCATGTGACACTGAAGACTGGAGTAATGGCTGGAGTAATTCAGTTTTGGATTACAGGAATAAACTTCATTATAGCCATCCTTTAAACTAAATGGTCCAAATGGTTTATTACTCCATATCACCATCTTGAGGTAGAGAAGTAATACTGCACTGATGTTGTTGATGTGGGAAAAATGAAAATATTTCCAGCATGTGCAACGTCAACAATAAAATGTCTTCCAATAAAATGACATTTGAAAAATAATCTGCAATTAAAAATGATACATATGTTGCTTATAACTCTCACCTTTTGATAGACATCAGCACCTCCTTTTTCGGAGAGGAGGGAGAGGAAGGATAGCCACTCAAGCGTTTTGTTTGCACATAGCCATTTGTCAGAGGCTTGGATGGCAGAGCTTGCAATATCTGCCGAACTAAATCAGGAAGGAAGAAAGTGAGATCACATGCAAATTATTTTCACCTCCCACATGGAAACTTTTTATGTAACCACTATATTATGTATTACAATCCATCCCTGTAGCTCTTAAGGTTGAAATATCCTAATAGTTAATAATCTAGGATGCTAACACAAAGGTTACATCTTATAATGTTTAATCAGTAATGCACCCTTGGACAAGGTTACCCTCAGATTATTATAGTGTAAATTGCTTTAGATGAAAAAGTATCTTTCTAGGCTCTAAAGACATAATGACAATACGCAGAGGGCCATAATAAAGCACTGACCTTTAGTAGGTCCACCTTTCTTGCTGCTGGCCTGTGTGGTCTCCTCACAGCAGCCCAGCCTTCTCAAAGCATCCGCCAGCGCCGCCTTCAGCAGCTGAATCTCATCCTCCTGCAGCTGCACCCTCTGCTCCAGGTGAGAGAGACGGTCATCCATCTCCATCCCACTCCCGGCTGATACATTATCATCTGAAAGAGACAGACAGATAGTTATACTATTAGAATTTGTAGGAAATTGAATTTGTAGAGTTTGTCCAAATCTGTATAACTTTCTTTCTTCTGAGGGATATAAAAGATGATATTTCTGTGCTCCAAAAACAAAAGTCATACAGGTTTGGAACGACATGAGGGTGAGTAAATGTCAATGATGACTATCCCTTTAAACCAGTGGTTCTCAATCCTTTTTGACTCAACTGCCCCCCATAGTCCAACACGTTATTCAAAGGCCCCCCATTATAAGGTATACCTATAAGGTATGATATTTTCTTTGGTATTTCTGTAATTATGACAAAGCTGCTTGTTTTCAAACTTTTTTTTTTTATCAGAAACTTGGATCATTGATATATTTAATACCTAAAATTAATTTTGTGATTCCAGAAATTTTAAGAACTGTATGTTCTAAATAAATAAACAAATAAATAAAAAGCAATAGTTATTGGGATGTGGTGTTAAAAAAATAAATACACATTTATTTTTACAAATCTTATTATTATTATTAATATATGTAAATTTGAATAAAAATAGTATTTTAAATTAAATCATCCTGCTGTCCCTTGAAAGTTTGCCGGGGCCCCCGAGTGGTTCTTGGCCCCCTGGTTGAGAACTAGAACTTCTTCTCAAAGTCATTTTTAAACAACACAATTTGGATAGACACTGCGGAAAGAATGTGGTTCAAAAAGTCACTCCTATTAGCCTAAGGTGGAAAGTCCATTTTAATTTACACACTATTTGGTCACAAAAAAATGTGTCTTTGCATAACCAAATATCAAAACAAATGGCATCAACTTTAATGAATTATAGCACAAATGTATTTTTGAACTATACATTTCAAATGATATGACAACGTAAATATTATTCAAAATGAAGAAAAAAGTACTTGAACATGTGTTTACCATGCTAGGACACCTGTCACTTCATACACCCACTATAACAACACTGGGATCCACTTGCTTAAAAGTAATTGAAAAAATGGTAGTTCAAAGAAAAGCTTGTTTGCACTAATAAAAATGTGTGCATTTTTAATTGTCAAAACATCTATGATTAAAAACGCTGATGAATATTTATCCAACAAAATGTGTTCATACCACAAAAATCCATTAAAATCACTTGAAAATAAAAACTGAAAGCCTGAGCGAACAATTGAGAAAGTTTCAAATGCTAACAATGCTGATTCACTGTGGTAGCCATCAAATGTGTTGCATTTAAATATACAACTTACAAATACACACAATAAACAAAACGAAAAGGATTTTTCCTGCCATATTTACAAATTTTTTCAAAATTAGCTCCTCAATATTTCACATAAAACAGTGGCTCCTTGTCTCTGTTTCGATCTCAAGGGCAATGCAACGGGCTCCACGCTAAGTGTGCATATATAATAAACCTCTTTTAGTGCCTGCACCGCTAACACATGGAGATCACAGCTGTAAAGCAGCATCAGCAGGTGGTGAGCACGTCAACTGAAATAATAAATGTGAAAGAAAAAATGGGAGGCAAAAGTGGAAGGTGAGAAGAAAGCAGGATAAAGCTATAGTGATGCTGGAAGACAAAAGCAGTCTGGAGGAAACCGAATGCTCAGTGACCGAGTGTGCTGAAATATTCATCATCCCGCTCTGTTTGTACTCCCCTCCTACCTGCCATTCCAGTCAGTACTATGTCCGCCTGTCAGTCAGCCTCTCGGACAGCCTGATCCTCTGCAGGTCTCTAGGGATTTCCTAAAGGTGCCAAACGCCTCCCTGGCCAAGGTTTCTTTCTCCCACCTTCCCCTTGGCTTGCTGGATGGCTGATCCCGTGTCTG
Source organism: Sinocyclocheilus rhinocerous (assembly GCF_001515625.1). Lineage (NCBI taxonomy): Eukaryota > Metazoa > Chordata > Actinopteri > Cypriniformes > Cyprinidae > Sinocyclocheilus > Sinocyclocheilus rhinocerous. The sequence goes on along the minus strand of NW_015625590.1, from coordinate 1,905,668 downwards.
GACCTCCCTTCCTCCCCCTCCCCCACCCTTTACCACTCAGTGCTGTGAGTAAAGAGGAGAAGGGTGATGTTTGTAACAGGACACTGTTTCCCCGTCTCCTATGCGGTAGAAAACTGCTGGTGGTGCTGTTGGCAGAGAGAGAGCTTTGGCTCGACTCCAGACCTGTCTGATGCATCGACCAGGCACTACCAGGAAGTGCACTGACCAGCCTCTCCACCAATGGGACACTAAAGTGTGTACATGCGTTTTTACAATTTACAACTTGTTGTTTTATACCCCCAGGGCGCATGCTCATTTTCTTAATCAATATTATTCACATTAGGGATTTTTACTGTACTAATTGAATTGCTATTATCAAAGTCTGACCTCAGATATGCAGATCCAGCGTTTAATATCAGTTTAAACCATCCAACTGTACAACAAGGACAGACACTCTCTCTGACCCAGGCTCATCATATACTGTCTACTCATCCATCTGTTGTCCAGCCAAATCATCTGGCACAGAAATTGATTTACTGGAAAACCCAAACAATGACCACTATGTACACTGATACCTATCCTTGAGAGAACCTGTAATGCACAAGAACGAAGATGAAATAGGCTAGTCGTTTCGACAGCAACAACAACAAGCTGTGCACAATGGTTGTTAGCATAAGGACACCATAGTGATAATATTGAATTTCCTAAAGACCTTCAGTGATTGACTGTATGCAGAATTTTATTCAAGCATTTTAATTGTATTTATTTATTACTTATCTTTACTTAAATCAAAAAGGAATTGCAGGTCTACTCTGCAACACTAGGGAAAAAACTATTTTAAAAGGAAATAATAATTTGCAACTAACCATATAATCATTAAGCAAGCAAAATCAATAGGCTTACTGTCGTTAAAAGAGAGGAGAAACATCTTATCTTATCCATATATTTTGCAGTTGAGGTCAAAGGCTGTGTGTCCAAACAGACTTTATGGTATTTTGAAGCACATTCATCAGTTGGTAGACTGGCTAATACTAATGCAATATTTAGAACAGTGTTTTAGACTGGTAAGTCACATTCCTGCTGTTGTTTACAGTATACAATAACAAAATTGTCAGATATAACAACATGTAATTTTGCCTATGCAAAAAAATTATTAATTAATTCTACTTCTTCTTTGAATGTCTCCTCTTCTCTTGCTTTCTAATCTAGTTGTCTAATAAACCTGGCATAGTATATTACGAGTATTGTTTGCTCTTTGACAATTTGCTTTGGATTAAAGTGTCTGCTAAATTAATAATTGTAAACACACCATGAAACGAATGCCATGAAATGAATGGTAAAATTCTGTATGATAAATCTGATGCTCTGCTGGTTTACACTTGACAACACAAAATCTCGTCCCTACAGCAAAACTAGTTGAGAACCAATGCGTTAAACAATTGGCAACTGTTTGTTAATAATTAGATCTGACTGTAATATCATTTTTAATTAAAATCTTTGCATAGTCATGATAATGCTGACAACAGACATGATGTTTAGGCCTACAACTGATCTTCAAGGTACTGTTATCACTAGGGATAAACTGTAACCTAGGTAAATCCATTTTAGTAGGTGCGTAATGTTATACACTAGATTACTGGGTGACAATAAATAAGTAACTCGGTACATTCTTTCCACTAAAACCTTATGCAAATCAAATAACAAAGGCCCAGTGAAGCAAGCTGAATCAGGATGAGAGGATGAGAGGCACAAAGCATATCAACAGATGAGGAGAAAATGAATGAAAAATGTAAACACATGTGACAAATCATGTAGCTTGGACTGCAATGCTCTAACACCAGTCTGAATCTGAGTAGATGTTCATTCTTGTACCCTGATACTGATCCCAACCGCACATACGCGATAAGAAAATGCCTTAGGTGAAAAGAAAATTTGCATGTAGGCTATATAAAACTGATCATAATTTAAACAAATATATTCATCACTGGCAACAAGGAGACAATTTCTTTAGTTGTGCCCTCGCAGGCAGAGACGCACCGACACGTCAATAACATTACATTGCTGGAATGTATATAGTTAATATCAAAGACACAATTCGTTCGCGTTCGACATGCGTTTAACGAAAACAAGCCATCTCGTGAGGCTCTCCAGCGCATTCATTATAAATGCTCAGTCAAGCCAAACTTACCGTTGCAATACCGAAGCAAAAGGGTGTTCGTGTCATACAGATTCCCACATGAAGCTACTCGCTCCGACATGTCCTTCTACTGATCAATTCCTGTATTATTCCTTTTAAATCGCCGGTCCTCCGATCCGCCTGCCTTCTTTCCTGACATAAGAGTGAACCTTCAATACCTTTCCACCGAACAACCGACAACAACCTGTGCTGCCTGCGTTTCTATAGCAACAGCCTCACCGCTGATCTGCTACCCAGAGGAAACTAGAGCGCATGTTTACTTTTGGAGTCCCATAATATGCAGTCACTACTTTCATGAGCATGATGTGTATATTAAGATAGGTTAGTCAAACTAGCAAGCCATGAGGGCAAAGTCTACATCAAGATATCTGACTACTGTGCACAGGTATGAAAAAGATGAATAGATTATTATTGCCGTGTGTAGTCGGTCTAGAGATATTTATCTTGGGAATTTACGTGCTAATAATGTTGGTGTCATAAAATTCCATGTCCTTGACAGTAAAGCCACTGTTTTTTCTACTCTCTAACGGTAGATGGCGGTGTAGGTATGATTAAAACAAGATATGATAGTGTCAACTCAGCTCCAAACGTTTCTGTATTTGGCCCATTCAGTGAATACTCTACTACACCAGTGGTTTCAGACTTTTTTTTGTATGTCTCCCTATATCTGACACTTCAGATCTTGCAGTCTCCACTAATGAGCTGATGAGTTGAATCAGGTTCCATGTCCTTGACAGTAAAGCCACTGTTTTTTCTACTCTCTAACGGTAGATGGCGGTGTAGGTATGATTAAAACAAGATATGATAGTGTCAACTCAGCTCCAAACGTTTCTGTATTTGGCCCATTCAGTGAATACTCTACTACACCAGTGGTTTCAGACTTTTTTTTTGTATGTCTCCCTATATCTGACACTTCAGATCTTGCAGTCTCCACTAATGAGCTGATGAGTTGAATCAGGTGTGATAGATGAGGGAGACATACAAAATCAGGGCTGGGGGTAGGCTACTCCAGGACAGGTTTGAGAACCACTGCTCTACACCAAGGGTCTTCAACCGGTTGTCCGCACAATTAATGTTTGATCACAAGTAATTTTTGTTTAAAAAAATGAAAACATGGGTAAAATAAAATCACAAAGTTGAAAAAAAATTATTTTAAATATAGGCATTTACAGTTGATTTACAGTTTCAGTTGATATCATAGACTGTAAGGTTTTTTTTGCAGCGATGAGAATTTTTATTCCGAGTAATGCTGGAAATATTTTAAGCTAAAACGGCTTGCCATATACCCAAGACCCAAGTCACTGATTCTAAATGGGGAAAAATCAAATGCAACGCTCAATATGGTCGCGTCTATCGACCGATGCCCCGCCTTCTGATTAAAAGAGCCAATCGCTAATCCGTAAAGTAGTCGCGTCACTGCAGCGTTCTGAGACGCACGCTTAGGACCGCGCATGCGCACTGACTGGTCTAGCCTGAATAATAAGCTTTTCTTTTTTTTTTCTTTTTTTTTACGCTATTTGATTAAAAAAAAATCAACATTGGCGATTTTTAAATATGAAATTTAATCGTAAATTTGGTGAACAGTTTTGGAGAATTTGATGTTTCCCCATTCAAAGAGATATTAGGAGCTGCGTACTGAAGAATGAAATGACTTGTCTTAAAAAGGGACTTTGATTATGCTCGCTCTGTGCTGCAAATGACTCCCTACTGCAGGTAAAGACGGTATCAGTATCAAACACGTAATACAAAAATAAGTGTTCAGTCAGTGCACCAGAAACGCCCCAGGTATGTGTAATTTATAAGATACATAGTTAAATGTATAGGCTAGCCTACTATCAATATTTGACTCCGTCAATATTTATTGCATATTTCTAGGTTTGGGTTGCGTGTAGAAACTTTGTTTATTTCTGGTATGAGTACATAGCTTTAGTAGAATTTCAGGCAGAGGAGAGTAAATCCTTATTTGTTTGTGATTATTTTTATTTGCAGAGTTGCAGGGTGTAAACAAGCCTACATCATTGCTGGTATGTAAGGATTATGGTAGATGGATATTGTATGCCAATTGATATTGCAGTCTAGCACATTTTGTAATTTCATGTTTTTTTCTCCTGTTGACCTGCCTTATTTTGCCTGATCACTGAACATCTAGGCTATTTATTTTTTCAACAGTGAGTTGTGAATTCAGTTGACATTGAGGCCTCAACGGTCATATTTGTGTTTGTTTATAATTTTAGCTTTCATTAAGCCAAAACAAAGGCGTCTCTCAAGTGAGTGAGGCTCACATGTTCATTTTACCATTTAATCAGACAGGAAGTGACATAAGCCTACTTATTCTCAGACTGTTTTTGAGCAGCTCTATCACACCCCTCATTCATGAATCAAGAGTGGTTATTGTTAATGGCTCCATGGGTCATGCTTATGCAAGATCATTATGGTTGGCAGTTCAGGAAAACTGGTAACTGGTGTATTGACTTGATGTTTGGGGTTTATTTGCATGTACCATTGCTCTATTCACTTCTCATTTCATCACTCTCTGGCAACGTGTCAGGAGGGAGAGAGAACAGAGCTCTCATATGGATGTCAAATAACAAATGCCCTATGTGTGCCAGTATGTAAGGTCAGAGTTTTTCTGATTATATTGGATGGTTGAATGGAGCAGAAAGAGTTTTAATTGGGTTGTAGACAAATAGGAGAATGAGAAAGATATGCACTGTGAATTTTCTATAGATTTTTCCATCATTCTACTAAAAGCTCCACTCTGCAGACACTGCAGTATTTGAAGTATTAAAAATGTGTAACTTAGTCCTCAAAGTACTAATTTTCTAAATTACATTTTGACACACTTCATAATTTGATGTGCTCTTAAAAGGCTTGGGAAACTTGTTTGTAACTAAATTTTAAGAGGAATAATTTTCCTTAAAGTGATAATTGAGCTCTATCTGCACAAAACTAGAGCGCTTTGATCTTCAAGATATGATGATATGTCTCAGCACTTGTAAGAAAGATATTCAAATAATACATTTTTCATGCAATGGAATCAGTTCTTTGTTGGCATCCATTTGAACTTTTAACTTAATGGCAGTTGCTTGGCTGGTGCAAGAAGTGCAATTTGCAATCTGCCCATTTCATTCAACACTCAAGAATTTTTTTTTTTTTTAAAACATGGGGCAGATTCAACCCCCAAGAATTTTTTTTTTTTTTTTTTTTTTTTACTTGAACCAGAACGACAGCTGGATATTCGCTTTGCTTTTCACCTTGTGAACATCCTCCCATTGAGATTTCCAGAAGACATTTGTTGTCTTGTCATATTTCAGTAAAAGTTATTTTTGTTTGTCATACAAGCATGTATCAATCGTGTAACTTTAAAATGCAGTTTCTTCATGAGTGGAAGAGTGAATATGCAAATGATTTGGACTTAAGGCAATACATGTATCTTATCAAATGGTTTAAGGAGCAGTGGGGAACAGCCATATTATGAGTAAAATGTTCAAGTGCAATAGTCCATTATACATAGTGTATTTCTGAAACTCCAATTTATGTTTATGTCTCACTAATGGTTTGATCACACTTTCAGTAGAAGTGGTTTGGGTAGTTTTTATTGGTTGGCATTGCCACACTGTTTTTTTTAGTGTATCATCCAGGAACTTCTGTACATTTAAAAGGTGGTTGTGAGTCAGCTGTACCACACCACGCCATAGCAAAGCTAATTATGAATGGGTCACTGTCCGTCTTCAGGCTGGCATCACTGTCCATGTCTTACAGTGGAGGGGACAGTGTATGTGATAAAATATAAGGACAGTGAACTGAACTTTCACTTGCCTTGTTATCCTTTTTATGATATACATGCATTTTTAGGCCTTGCAAACTATTTCTCTGACACTTGGTTGTTATTTTTAAACTTGTGAGCTAGATAAAATGATCTGACTGGCTAACATGGAGGTTTTTTAGAAATTGAAAGAGTGTTTGGTAGCGTCAGTCCGAATGGGCTGAAAATTATTATATATTATATATAATTTATAAAATAATATATTAATATATAAAATAATTAAAAAATAAATTTTAAAAGGTTAAAAAAAATATAGGCTACATTTAAAATAAGGAGTCTTATAACAATTCATAATTTAAATGTAAACATTTTTGTGTGGGGCCATTTTAAAATGTTGGCAGGGCAAGTAGAAATCTGAACTACCAGCAGAAAAAAGTACTTGGTGTTGAGCCCTTGTTAAATAATGCTATATGGAGTTTTTGGCACGTCTAATAACAGAACTTAATGATCAATTGTTGTCACAATTAATGCTGTAAATGTCGCTTGAGATGCAACACAAACCAGTTTGGTCGAAACATGCTGACTATTTTATCAGTTAGACTTGTTTTGTCATGTCAAGGACACTGCCTACACATATATTGTAGAAAATATCTTTATCTTAATACATGAATAATACTCTTAATGCATGAGTAACAGCTGATGAGGAAGTACAGTTGAAAAAAAAAAAAGACAGCATCATAATTTTTTTTATTTTGAATTTCTGCTTCTGTACACTTGTCAGGACAAGTTCTTTGTGAGCATGGCACTGTTGCCATGATAATGTTAAACAAACAGACCAACTAAACAATGGATACACCTGAACACCTTTGCATCTTAATTCCCATTATTAAATCTACATTTTTGACATCTTGGCAGGGTCACATTCCATTATTATGACGCATGACCTATCAAGCCTGGAAGCCTTTTTCGTTTGACGCAAATGTTGGGTTACTTCACATGGAGATTCTCAGTGTGTTTTCTTATGACTAGCAGCATGACATAACCACACAGCTGTTTCTGCCTGGAGCTACTCTACCCGAACAAGACTATTGAGTATGTCCCTGTGATAGTGACCCTTCTTTAACTCAATCTAGAATTTCAGTGAACTTCCAAGCTACTTCCTGTCTGCACTGGCAATCCCACTGAGCATCATAGTTTTCTATCCTCATTATCAGGCCTGTCACGATAACAACTTTTTGTTGTGCGATATATTGCCCCAGAAATAATTGCGATAAGTGATATTATTGTCATTTTAAAGGCCTACACACTTCTAAATGACAACAAACTTTTAATTTTTAAGAATATTTAGATCATGGAAATTAAGTATCAAAATATTAGATACCTTAAAAAACTTGAATAAATAGTAAATAAACATTTTCTAACAAAAAGTGCAAGTAACAAGTACAAAAAAAAGAAAAATGCATTTTTATAGAGATTTTTCCATCTAAAGATTTTTCCCGGACCTTCTTTTCTCTGTAAATTAAGGGTGCACGCTATTGCTGAAAAAAACAATCACTACTTGGCAGTCAGATGTCCGTATGCAAAAGGAACAGATCCCTAAACAAGGCCATATCTTCAGATTAAACTTTTTTGTAGAAGCATTTTTTAAATTTGAACTAGCACCTCATGACAACACCACATTATGTACAATAAGCTGCAAAAGACACTGGCACAAGTGGAATGTAAAAAACATGGTGACATTAATTTTTAAGTAAATATAATGGGCAATATATTGCATCACCAAAAATTATTGAGGTCATGTACATATATTGCGCGATAAGTCGATATATTGATTATTGCGACAGGCCTACTCATTATGCAAGGTTCACCATTTTAACCTGCATGGACCAAGGTTGAAGAAAGTTCGATCTCCAGGAAAATGTTTGAACTATAATACAGTAAATATGTTTTTCTTTAAAGGGATAGTCTACCCAAAAATTCTGTCATTCTGTCATCTGTCATTCTTCCACAAACACAAAAGAAGATATTTCAAAGGACATTGGGAAACAAATGTCATTGGAGCCCCCTGACATCCACTGTATGGACAAAAATATATCTTCTTTTGTATTTCAGAAAGGAAAGTTAAAAAAAAGGTTTGGAAAAGCATGAGGGTGAGTTAAAAAGCTATGGATGAATGTAGAGGAAAAAGTGATTGTCAGATGGGAGGCACTTTCTGAAGAAGAAAGAGCATCTGAAAGCGGTGTCCCTGTCAATAAATGTCCCACATCTATTGATAAAAATGTCTTGG
>NW_015625590.1:1872038-1893313 GCF_001515625.1 Sinocyclocheilus rhinocerous | reverse complement strand
TTTGTAGAAGCATTTTTTAAATTTGAACTAGCACCTCATGACAACACCACATTATGTACAATAAGCTGCAAAAGACACTGGCACAAGTGGAATGTAAAAAACATGGTGACATTAATTTTTAAGTAAATATAATGGGCAATATATTGCATCACCAAAAATTATTGAGGTCATGTACATACATTGCGCGATAAGTCGATATATTGATTATTGCGACAGGCCTACTCATTATGCAAGGTTCACCATTTTAACCTGCATGGACCAAGGTTGAAGAAAGTTCGATCTCCAGGAAAATGTTTGAACTATAATACAGTAAATATGTTTTTCTTTAAAGGGATAGTCTACCCAAAAATTCTGTCATTCTGTCATCTGTCATTCTTCCACAAACACAAAAGAAGATATTTCAAAGGACATTGGGAAACAAATGTCATTGGAGCCCCCTGACATCCACTGTATGGACAAAAATATATCTTCTTTTGTATTTCAGAAAGGAAAGTTAAAAAAAAGGTTTGGAAAAGCATGAGGGTGAGTTAAAAAGCTATGGATGAATGTAGAGGAAAAAGTGATTGTCAGATGGGAGGCACTTTCTGAAGAAGAAAGAGCATCTGAAAGCGGTGTCCCTGTCAATAAATGTCCCACATCTATTGATAAAAATGTCTTGGCAATCAAGTAGCTTTGCTCTTACTTGTTGGGCTTTGCACTCATTACAGGCCCACTCCAGCTGATGGCCCATGAGTGAAATGCTGGTTTCTTTGGCTCTGAAAGAGTTCCACTTTGCATTTGAGTGTGAAGAGTAGACATGTTCATGGTGTCTGGTAAGATTTTTCTCCTCTCGTGATTTTCAAAAGAACTGTCATCCTGTGATTATTCACCTGTGTATGCATTATTGTACACAATGATGTCATTTCACAAAATATTTGTGTCTGTCATCATATTCTCACCACAATATCCCCTTGAAAATCAACAGAAAAAAGCATGACAACATGCAAAAGAAGTGGGTGTTAAAAAAATCTACAATTCAATTAGAATGATTAAAAAAAAAAAAAGCTGTTTATCCATACTGGCATTTCCCAACAGATGTTAACAGCCATGTCTGAATGTCTAAAAATGCTGATAAAAGAAAACGAAAGAAAGATTTTGAGTTAAATGTTATGAAAGTGGTTGCCACGATCAATAGAAGGAATGTTTTCAAAGACTCTGACTGAAATGACATTTTCATTTTGATTTTATATTTAGGTCATTTATACTTAATCCCATTTCTGTCAGTTCTGGTGATTAGTGTGGATTGTAGGTATAATGGTGCCAGATACTGAGGTAACGGGAATTAAGAATGCAGTAAATCTCTGCTGGCAAACTAGACTCGTAAGATCAGCTCACTGACATATTCCTGGATGATTTTTGGGTTTCGCTTCAATTGAGCGCAGAATTCCTTTTAATGGTTTGCAAATAGTTTGCAAAAGTACTATTTTCTGTTGTTATATCAGCATGTTTATTTATTTATTTGGTATGATGTCAGACAATTTTTAGGAAGTTTAGGTAAATCATTTTGTTTACAACTGAATCATTTCAGTTGCATACATCAGTAAGTCACATCTTGTTATTTTCCAACCCATGTTAAATGTCAACCAATTAATATGATTTACCAGTATGTCACAGGATGTAAATTCTCTGCACAACACACACAAACAGTCACTCTTTATCTTTTTGGGTGTCTATATGGGGCTCCTCTTTGGTCAGCATGCTTGCCAGGAGGAATCCCAGATGAAGAGTATAATCTTTTTATTGATTAGTGAGAAAGACCTCCGGATAGTTATTTGTCAATTTCATTTGCTGCACACAGAGCTTTTGTGTGTTTTTTTTGTTTGTTTGTTTTCAATTTCAGATAAAGCTTTATTATTGTTATTCCACTGCGCTTTATTATTGTTATTCCACTGCATGATAGCTTTAAGAATCAAGCCCAGCTGAGGCAGTATGTTTATAACTTACTCTGACTCTTGTTGTTTCAGTGCCGTTATCTGAACATCTGATGCCTCATGAGCACTAAAGTACTGGACAGAGGTGCATTTCCCAAAAGCAACTATGGTCGCAAGATCTGCCGTTACCAATGGAGTTAAATGGAACTAACGACCATAGTTAGCTAACGATGCTTTTGGGAAACGCACCCCAGAACGATTGGAGAATGTAGTTTGTAAAAATTACACCCATGAAAGATTATTTTGTGGCTGTGGCATACGATTGTTGTGAAATATATCTAGGAATCACGAAATGGAGAGAACACTTTATTTTGATTTTGTTAATTGAATATCAGTGTTTGCTTGAGGAACTTTCCTCTTATGATGATTCACTAACATTTTATTCTCATAATCCAAACAACAGTTACCACCCAGTGTAATTAACTTGTCTTCCTTGCTTAAGAATAGTATGAAAATAGGTAGTCAGATGAAAGGGCTCATTTCCAAACATTTTTGTCATATGTATTTTATTTTATTTTATTTAAGTCTTTGATCAAAGCCATTTTTGTACATATTGTGATTTATTTTAAATGCAGACTTTTGTAGTTTTATAATTACACAAGGCCATATGGTGATTTGTTTTATTTAAATTAATTGCTCAGCTGTAAATTAACAAAAACATATTTAATCAAAATACCTCTGAATATTGTAGCTGATCTGATAAAATCATGACAAAATTGCTGCTCTTATGTTTTGTACATGCTACAGTTAAATCAATCTTTTTAATTCATAATTAGCATCAAACAAACAGTATAACAATATTCTTGTTCACATTAATAAAACTATAACATTTAAAAAATGCACAACTGCCAATCAGGTGGCGATAACCATTAAGAATGTAATTTGCCATTCAACAAAAGAAGAAAAAAATAAGTGGTAAGCTTCTTCTTAGCATACATTTCTATGGTGACTCATGGATTCAGTGGTCTGTTATGATAATCTGGTGTTTTCACTGTGAACATACTTTGGGTTGACTAAACTTACTCGCAGTCACGGTTTTGGAACCGGCATACCTCGGGTAAGCAAGTTTATGGTTAATTAACTGGGCGTTATATGTGGCGGTAAGTTAATCTTTCTTACTGGAATACACCTTCGGTGTGATGTGGGTTACGTAAGCTCAGAAATCACCTGTCTAGCACATTCAAAAGTAATACTTTACCTTATAAATCAAACCTGGTGCCAGTCACATGAGAGGAGGTTCTCCTTAGGCGTATCCCAGTGCAGACCACAACTTCATGCTTGAATAGTGTGCACTGTGTTCAGAATCTCTCATTTTGTCCCTAAATCCATCATTATGTAGAGTCATGTGAGCAGTTTTAAACGCTCATTTCGGTTTAATCCAGCAGTAATACAATAAAGAGCTCAAGTGTGGTAAACAAACACTATTACAGGTTGACCTGCCGACCTGTGGGGAATTAAACATTGTCATGAAATTTCTAACTCCAGCATTTCTCTGGGGTTACCTACAAGGGCAGACACTCAGATGGCCTTCCTTTGTTTTCCAATAATGTTCATCTGACTAACATATAAACATTCATATTTATTATTATAACAGAATTGAAAATGCTCAGTTTACCCCTGCAAATATTATCAGCAGGGCATTGACAAATCTGCGATTCATTGTTCTTATCGGTTGTAAGTTCGGAGAGAAATACTGAGGATAGTGGAAGGTATTATAGTGCAATTCAGAGTTACAAAGACTAAAAAGAGGAATGTTGGGTATTTGTAAAGATTTACTAATGTTAAGCAGGCTTAAAGCTTTCAACTGCTAAACTAAATGCCACTCTAGACATGCTGATTATGCAACATACTGGAGGTTGAACAAGGTCTATTTAATATATTTTTTTTATATAATACAAGAGACAATATTTGAAACTTTGATGGCCCCAGTGCACATTTATTTATTTAGTTAGTTAGTTTGTCTACAAATTAGTGGTCCGTTACTCATTATTATAAATAAAACATTCATACAAATCACTTTTATTATATAAATAAGTGAAGGGGAATAATATTGTTTGCTAACGTCTCATTCATCTTTTCCTTTTCATTTTGCCTTCTTTTTTAATTGGTCTGATTGAAATAAATGAAAACTGTCAAGGCTCATGAGTAAAGCTCACTGAGGCCAAAATTTTCATAGTTGATATGCTCCTAGTTCAGGCTTTTTCTTTTATAGAGTAAACTCTACACAAATGTCTGACAAAGTGATTGCCTCAGAACAAATAGTTCTGGTACTTTGCTTTCTGTAATAGCTTTAAATAATTTGCTTCATAATTCTTGTCTTTTTTTGAATACTAGAAAAAGGTTCATCAACAGTGCTCAACAAACAGCATTACAATGGCCACTGTCATCGCAGACCTGTCTGGAATGTATTCATAGGCTAGAATATTTAGCATTAAGCTACCACTGTCGAGACCTATTGTGAAGAGATTTTTTTTTCATTTCCTCTCAAATCTCTGCAGCTAATTGGCAGCCTCCGTAGAAAGTGTCAGCCAGTGGAAAGTAGACTTCAACATTTTGAGACAAGCACCATGTGTCTGGAGCTCATGCCTCTCACCAACACCACTGACCTCTACGCTAAGTCAAGTATTCGGAAAAAATAGTTTTTTCTCATGTTTTATTTCTGATTGATTGTGTCTATAGAGCACAACAAGTGTGTTCCGGACACTAAAAATCCCATTCATTTTCTGCATTGACAAATAGATTTTAATGATTCTATATAAACCTTTCAAAACAGATGTACTATGAGCTCAGAGAGTTTCAGTTTGTGGTATATGCTTCTGTTGAAACCATCAGTAAGCATAATATCAACTTCATCTAATTTTAAAATCATATTTAATTTGTATACTTTTAACTAATGACTTTAAATTAATTGTGTTTGATTTGATTTACATTGTTTAAAAGGCTTCATGGGATTGTAGTTCATTTATTCATAAAATATGTTAAGCACAGTCTTTTTTCCTGATTTTCATTGACATTTTTTTTCTTCGAATTACAGTTTGTAATGTTGTAATTTATCTTGGAGCTGGTTGGTTTAGTTAATGGCTCAGAACTACATTTAACTTAACTGTGTTAGATTTAGGAAGTAGATTTAACTGTATTGAAGAATATTTTGAAATCCCAATGAAAAAATTAATGGGAAAAATATTTCCACTAAGATCACTAAACGTTGGGGATTACTGTTATACGCTATCGTTATACAAATGTATGTAGGCAAAACTGGAACGAGTGAAGTATGTATCAACCAACTCTCAAGTTAGTTTTGTTAATGCTATATCTAGTTTTGCTGAACCATCAGGATATTATGTCTTTGTGTTTGTGATGATGAGGAGACCACAAGTGACGCATTGTCCTTTTCTTTGTCCTTTAAACTGTAGATTTATGGTGCATTTTGTCAAGACCCAAGGTTCTTATCTTGGTGTTGCACCTACTTTGAAAACAATGCTTAAGTAGTTGAAAACAGCATTTCATTTTCATTTACTGCTCTTAAACATGTTGTAAATATGCCAATGGCTGTCATTTCTTTTAGACACGGATAAAATTCTGGGGTATTGCTGTAATTCCTTTGCTCTTTCCAGTGTGGACCAATAAGATATCTAAATGACATCTCTCCATAAGACTGTTGTTTGTTTGTTTCTATACAGATAAAGGATAGCACATCAGCCCTCGCACTCGGAGGTTCACGGCATGAACACACTCCACTAATGTCTCTCATTTTAATAATGGATATGAGTGAAGAAATACTCCCTGCCAATGAAGTTACTGTCATCATTTAGCCTGCATACTGTAAGCGATATGCACACATCCTCGTTGAATGTGACAGATTTAAATCAGCCAGGAACAAAGACTTGTTCTGGTGCCCTTGTGCATTTCACAGAGCTTCACCACCATAGAGCTGTGTGAATAATTGCTCCAGGCCGATACACTGTTTTATGGATAGTAATAAGTAATCTGTCCACTTCTCTTTCAGGGAATTCAGTCTATTTACCCTGAACTTTGCTGCTTCTGACATTTCTAGGACACTACTAAGTTAATTGTTCACCAAATAATGAAAATTCGGTCACCTCATGCCACTTTAAACTTGTCTGACCTTCTTTGGTGTGTTTTTCTTATTCTAACTATTCGTTTAAGGATGTCAGAGCAGATGTTTAAAGAAATGTACATTAGAGCTGTCCAGATTTGTCAGCTCAAGATGAGTTTTTGGCCTCTTACTCTTCATTTAACATGTAGATTAAGTCAATGTTTGAGTCTTAGTACATTATACAAAATAATATATGCAAAATTAATCTACATTGCTCACTTAAACTGAATGTTGTTGTCTAACTTTTCACAGCACATATTGTATGGACTATTGTATGTTAAAAATAAAGGTTCTTTATTGGCGTTGATGGTTCCTTAAATAATATTTAGCGTTCATGGAACCTTTCCGTTGCACAACAGGTTCTTTAGATTTTAATGATCTGCAAAAAAACAAAAGGGGAACCAAAAATTTTTCTTCTATGGCACGACTGTGAAAACCTCCTTTTGGAACCTTTATTTTTAAGAGTGTAAAAAAACAAACCTGTCCCCCTTATTTGAATTGATTTTCATTGACTAATTCAAGCAGACGATTCAGCTTATTTAAATGAAATCTGTTTCTCTGCATACTGAGTGGTCACTGAAATGGAACAAGTAATGAAACCTACTGATAATTGCAGCATTTGGGAGGCTATACTCTGGTTGGTAATAGTGTTTCTTTGGGCTATCTGGCAATTATCTGTGTGGATCTGGTGCTGTAATTTTTATTAAAGCTACCTATGATGAAAATCCTCCATGAAGTCAACATTATTTTAAAACTTTGTGTTCTAGACCCAATTTCATATAATATTAACATATAAAAACATCAAAGTGTGACTGTGTGGCTGCATGTCAAGGTCATTTACTTACTATACATTTTATATTAGATATGTGTAATAAGTTTTTTTTTTTTTTTTAAGTAGATTTAACTGTAATACTATGTAGTTTCTCCATCTAATATACTTACAGGTACAATCAGGAACAGTTGAAACAAACCCATTTGAGAGAATGAATTATATTTGAAATGATATTTATATGAACTATATTAAATTATAGTTATATTTAAAATGAAGTTAATTATTGAGGCTAAATCTCTTGACAGGGTTTAAGGGTTTCTGTCTTTGATTAATAACTTTAGCCTTTGCTTTGAAGTTTATGGAGTATCTGATTTTTATTCTAATGACTATTTGATGTCTTTGTCTAGGCAAAACTGTAATAGTACATTTTACCCTATAGTAAACAGATTCTAGTGCATAGGTTCTTTCTACCCTTTTTAATTTAGCCAAAATATTATGTAATCTACGGCCCTTTGTACTGTCGATTACATAATATTTTGGAAGTGTGCACCCCACACTTTGTCAGGAAGAGACATTTCAGTCAGGAAGAGACAGGCAGCCATATCACCCTGCAGCCCAAGACTGGTTGCCCACTGAAGCTAAGCAGGGTTGAGTCTGGTCAGTACCTGGATGGGAAACCTCCTGGGAAAACTAGGTTGCTGCTGGAAGAGGTGTTAGTGAGGCGAGCAGGGGGTACTCACCTGTGGTCTGTGTGGGTCCTAATGCCCCAGTGTAGTGACATGGACACTATACAGTAAAAAAACATCGTCCCTCGGCATCCTGGCCAAACTCGCCCATTGGCCTCTGACCATCATGGCCTCCTAACCATCCCCATATCTGCTGATTGGCTTCATCACTCTGTCTCCTCTCCACCAATAAGCTGGTGTGTGGTGGGCGTTCTGGCGCGATATGGCTGCCGTCGCATCATCCAGGTGGATGCTGCACACTGGTGGTGGACGAGGAGATCCCCCTGACAATGTAAACCGCTTTGAGCGCCCAGAAAAGCTCTATATAAATGTAATGAATTATTATTATTATTATTATTATTATTATTATTTCTGTGTCAATGAAGTTGATTTCCCTGGCACATGTAGCAAATTATTCCTTACACCTATGTAGATTTGAATGTTCGTCTTATATGTTTTCTTTAATTGGACTGATTGGACTGGTAGTTTACACCTTTTTCTTAGTATAAAATAATAAATAATTACACTATAAAAATGTATTGGATTGAACTAATCAATGAATTAAATTCTGGAGCTTGACCTGGACGATTTTTTTGTGAAACTGTGCTTATACACACACTGTGAATGCATCATGTGTCATCAGAGAGTATATTAAACAATGGTTGTTTATCTCAAAAGAAAACTATAGCATAAATTATATTGGCGACTATTAATCCCGATGTACATTCCGTCTCTTGGTAAATATTAATTTGAGTCATAATGGGTTTGGTTCATATCACTCTGCTTAGTAATGTGTTTTTTAATCTACCATCGTTACTGGTGCCATTGATTTGGGTGTGAAAAACAGACAAAATCCCTTGTGTTTAAGGCAGGGATACTGGTTAGAATGCCAAACCTTCCGTACCGACAATGACTCAACTGATACGGTTTAAAAGTAGAAAGTCAAATTAGATGACACATTCATCCCAAAATTGACCAGTAATTGCACTATGGATTAACAGTGAATCTCAGTGCAGACTTTCTGTTGCTAATGTGTAACAAAACACATTTAGCCTTGTGGAAAGTGGGTCATTTGGGATTTACATGAATACAAAGGCTAAATATTAACACTGGACTAACATTTTGTTAATTGACATCAAACCTGTCAGCTAATGCCTATTGTAAATAAAATTGGATCACTAAAAGACTTGATTAATTTATTTGTTTTTACACTCACTGTATTAGTAATCTACCATTTTGTTTTAATGCTTTATATTTCAAACATATTGTTTATTGTTGTTTTTGGATGCAAGCCATGTAAGTGCAGTTTTTACATGGAATGTTAGTTCCAGATATGTGAGAAAATAAGAGTTGGGTGCGGATTTGTATATCATAATTGCTATTAATAGATGATAGATGATTAACTATTTTTGGCATGATGAACAAGCATAGGCTCAGCCCATGTGAGGATAGTTTTATAACAAGGCAAACAAACATTTCAGCACCAACAACAACATTTTCCAGCCTACACATTCTTTTTTATACATAGTCCTTTTCCTATTTTCAATTCAGTAGCCTAAAAATGATTAATTTCGTTTTAATTTCCCAAGAGTAGGCTAATCGATTTAGTTTATGGTGTGAAATAAAGGTTCCAGGTCAATTCTCATGAAGTGTGACGCTATTTTTGGCTCCTGTCGCTTTAAAGGACAAGAATCTCCTTCTGTCTCACACCGTTTTATAGGTGACGGGCGCTCACAGGCTGTCTATGTGATGGACGTGTAGAGGCGCAGATTCATTTCTTCTGACTTTAGACTTACAGAATGATTATTTTTGCCGAGAAGCCGAGCGAGACAACTTCTCTCATTTACAGAGGAAATTGAATTGGCGTAGGCCTACAGCACTTTTGAACACGACCAAAGGAATTCAAAGAATATTTCTTATTGCTCAAGAACATGTTACTCTGAACGGTAGGATGGTGAGTATTTAATATATTAGTGAAATTATGTTTTATGTATGTGTGTCTGTATACTATACCTCTGAACCTATATATATATATTTGTATTGAAGTAGGGACACCAAATCTATAGATACGGGTTTTCGCTTAGGCTAAGTGACAAAATATGATAATCTCTGCCTATTGAATTTCTCATGCTGTTATGCACGTGGTTCATAACCGACACCTGCTTTTCACATGCAAATGAATTTAGGTTGTCCATATGCTTGGCGTGACCAGTTTTTATCAGTCTAATTCTGTCTGTGCTGTGGTATTTAGTAGGTATGAATTATTAATAATCTAAGAACTTCCAATGCTTGACGTTTTGACTAAATGTCATTGGCAGTTCTCGATCGGAATCAGTAAATAACATCTCAGCAAAAGGAAACAGACTTAATATGCAAGTATATTTGAAATTGTTAGGCTATATCCCTAATCAAAGATGTTCATATAATAGCAATAAGGTACGAGATGATGTGCTATTTGTGTATAGTCGCGGTTTAAGTTGTTAGGCACGCGCAGCCTTTTAACTGGTTTTAAATGTACCTTACCGGTGTGATTACATTTGTTATTAACATGATATTTATTTTTTATAGCTTTGTGTATATTAACCGTTTGGCGCATTAAAGTCTGATTGAACTCATTATTTCACAGAGCTTGAAATCAGTTAACAGAGTGCAAACGAAACTAAAGCACGTGCCGTGGGATAAAAACCCAACATGTCTCAACAGACGACTTCTCTCGTACAGTCTGGCCGGTTCTATCCTTAGCCAGAATATATAAAGTGTATTTTAATAGGCCTACGAGTGTAATATATCAAGGAAACGAGTCCCTCACTTCAAACAAATGGCTGTGTGGTAGCCTAAATAGAAATATATTCACTTTTTCAAAGTTTCACCATGTTAATATTTAGTGCAATCTCAGCCTGCACAGGGGTTTTTGATGAACATGAAAAGCTGATGAAGACAGACTTGTTATTACAGTAAAATATGCTATTAAAACGTCAACATTAAAAATGACCCATACAATTTACCATTTTATAATTGGAAATCTTTTAAATTTCTAATAAAACGTATTGTTGTTGATATTTGTGATAGAGAGAGAGAGAGGAGTGTGACCAGGGTTAGAATTGATCTAAATTGTAATGTGATAGGAAGTCACTAAATAAATTAAAAAAAAAAGAACAAAGGTATCAGATGACCTTCTTCCTCTTTATTTAATTACATTATTACTGGCATTCTGGGCTCATGCATGACAGTTATTCCTTCTGGGCTGTTTCTCAGAAAATGCTGCCATCTGTTTTCCCCTGACTAACTATTTTTATGTAATTACCTGAAAAATCAGAGATACTGAACTTAGTCACTTTTATTGTACAAAATATGTACAGAATTCATCACCATTACATTTAAATGTTATATAGAAAAAAAATCTATGCCTAAGTTTTTGTTTATTTGTATTTAAATATCATGCTCGCACTTACAATTTTTACATTAATTTTTATAATATTTTCAAAATGTTAATTTAAAATGATGTATGAATTATTACATAAAATTGAACAAGTTTGAATGAGTGAATGAAAATGAATTGTGATGTAATGTAGCACTTTAAGATTAGGATTAGTGTCAATAAATAATATAAACACAATGCACTAATTGCAATACTGATGTGGGAAATTATGATTTCTTATAAGTCTGAGATAGCCCAGCTTTATTGATATGAGTAAGGAACTTGTTAGATTATACTATTTTATTATGCTTCCTATTAATATATTCTCCTCTACTGGCACCGTTTGTGGTCAAATATGAACCAATTTATATGAGCTGAGTGTTAAAAGGGGGGTGGCCTTGGCACCGCAGCAGGGGCAGAAAAATACACAGTGATAATGTTTTTCAACTCTTCATAATAACCATTATAATTAATAGGACTGTGTGTGCTCATGTGAACGCTTTCCGCTCTAAAGTGAAAGCAGCTAATAAAATCCCATCCTTGAGTCCTTTATGCTCACACAGTCAAGAGTTTAGTCTCTCATATCACCATTGATTGTTGATTAGGGCATGCATACAATAGTTTTGTCTGCCAGCCTTGACAAGCCTTGCTTGATTTGAAACAGAGGAAACAATTACAGACACTAAGAAACAAATTGTATCCGTGATTTGGCTTGCAGAATCGTCTGCTTGTCATGACAGTTCACGGAAAGACAGAAATATGCCGAAAGACCTGAAGAAAGCTATATGTCCTATTTGATTATGCACCCTGTTTTCAAGTGCCAAAGGGTTTTACAGCCCTTACATTTTTGGATTGTCTTAAAATATTTATGTTCACCGTGTTCTCGCTGTATACTGGCATCAGTGTTTGATTTATTCCTGGATCATACGATGGTGCTGTTTTGATCATCTTGTTCTGTATTTCACTACTTTGGATTATGCCAGACTTATCCTGACCACAACAACTACAACATTCCTACAGCTGTGGGTCTCAGGAGTGTCTTGCATTTGCCTTTACCAGAAATAGAAGTAACTAGACTGTCTATTTTCAGATGATGTGTTAATGATTATTGTGAAAAACATGTTGTCAGAGAGTGGATGTGCGGTGTGGTCACTGTGGTGGGTTGAATGTTGGGTGAATATTGCAGTATTTCACGATTCACTGAACGTCCACTGTATACTCAGTTTGGAGAAACATACCAGAAAGGAATTCAACATGTTTTTCTCATTTAAATCGAGAGGCTTGAAAACAAAGGTGTTGTTTTTGTCGTTAAAAGTGACGTTAACATTTTGTGAGATGGAGTTTTCTGCACTACAAAGGCAAGATTCAGAGTAAAAGTGAGTGCATATCAAAACAATCAAGAAAACAAAACATGTCATTTTCTCTGTGTCAGTGGTTTGCCTTTGTAAGGCAGTATTACAGTCTGAATCGTAATAGGAAATCTATTATTTACTCATTTTAGGAGCACAAATCAAATTGTGGTGTAAAAGAATAGGCACATACAATCTTGGATAGAGGACTTGGACATTTGGGAGTTACTATATGTTCTTACCAACACACTCTTTTTGTAACTATTTAGTTTGTAACTATTTTACATTTTGGCAAATCAGTGGTGACTTCATAAGAATTTTTATGATTTTGGTCATGCGTTTTTGTGCATTCTTCTTACACCCCTCTGAAGGTTAGGTTTAAGAATGTACCTTAATTCTTAGTTATTATCTAAAATTGTACAAATGTAAAATAGTTATGTTTTGTCATGAGATTAGTTTGGTATGTACTCTGTTTTCTAGAGAATACTGTTCAAGTTACTATATCAGTGGTGGCGAACTCCGGTCCTGGAGAGCCCTGCAGAGTACAGCTCCAACCCTAATTAAAACTCACCTGCCTGTAGCTTTCTAGTAACCCTTCAGACCTTGATTAGCTTATTCAGGTGTGTTTGATTAGGGTTGAAGCAAAACTCTGCAGGGCTGCGGCTCTCCAGGACCGACGTTCGCCACCCCTGCACTATATGATTATTTCGCACAATTTTGACCAATCAAATACAACTGTTCAATATAGAACAATTTGACCCCTCCGAATTATAAAGTTCTGGCTTTCTAAAAAAGGTTGATATTCCTAAACTCCAAATGCTTTTGTGGAACTTATTGTCAGTTCCAGCTTTAAAAATAACTGATTTGATTTTGAATATTTCTGAATCACTCTCCAAACAACGGCTGGACTGCATATAAGCTCACAGAGGATGCATTACAGTCCTGTAGATATAAACAAACTGATACGGCTAATGGAATATCCACTTTTTTTACTTTTAGACCCTTGAACATTGTGACTGGTTTTGGGAAACCATTTTTGATGTTCATAGATCACTCTGACGGATATAATATAGGAATGTTAAACAAGCTGCTTTGAACAAAGAGTGTGTGCCATTAAATTTAGTACAAGGTCCTGTGCTTCAGTTCTTTAATAGAACTCCAAACATGCCCATTCTGCATTCCAGTTCTCTGAGCAGAGAACAACACTCACCCATCAAACACAATACAGACCTTTGATGATTTATATGAATTATATTTGGCTTGTCAAACTATCAAAGCAACATCTAAATCAAACTAGCCAGGAGTTTAAACCAGTGGCTATCTATTCTGTGCTGGGTGAGCCACAGTTCTAGCAAAAATGCCTTTTGCAAACCGCTGTGAACTTTGCCGTATTCTGTATTTGTTCACATTCGCATTGTGTAGAAAATGACATGGAATATGATACTGGTCACTTTGTTGATAGTGCAAGTCTGATGTAACCCTTAAAAATTCATTAAAGTAATAGTTCACCCAAAAATAAAAGTTTAGTGAAGGCCATCCAAGATCAGTACATATTTGGAGAAATTTAGCATTACTTTACTTGCTCATAAATGGATCCTCTGCAGTGAATGGTTGCTGTCAGAATGAGAGTCCTTACAGCTAATGAAAACATTCACTGGCACCCATTCACTGCAGAGGGTCCATTAGTGAGCAAATGATGTAATGCTAAATTTCTCTAAATCTGTTCTGATGAAGAAACAAACTCATCTTCATCTCGGAGGGCCTGAGTGTTTTCAGCACATTTTCATTTTTTGGTGAACTACTCCTTTAAAAAGTGCATAGATAGATGCCACAGTAGACCGTAGGATATGTTGTTCACTTACATGGGTAATAAATGGTGTCTGGTGCATTTGAGGTCAGACTGCAGGCAGCCTGCGAGTTGTGTAAACAAGAATATAGCCGTAGCTAATCTGGCTCACTAATGCTGTTGCTGCTTTTAAGGTTTAGTTGGTGTTGCACTTATCAGACACACACTGTTAGTATATGAAGGTCTTTGAGTGCAGGACTGCCGAAAACATATTACTCTGGAAAAAAGAGAAAACAAACAAACAAAAAAAGCAACTCTTCTTTCTGTTTCTCTCAGAACTTTAAGTGAAGGGCAGGACTCTTATAAGTCGCCGATCCCATATTCTATTTGGGTTGAATTTCAAGTAATGTGAAAAATCAAGATGTACTGATGCTTTCCTTAACTTGCATTGATTGTTTGCTGAAATGCATGAGAATTCAGTTAAAAAACATGTTTTTCTTATAAATAATGGTTACATTAATTATTATGATTATGACTGATTTCCAGCAGCTCTGTGATGTTGTGCCTGAGCAGTGTTGTTCTGTTAAAGCTGTTGATTGTCTTATGGAAACTGACATGCCTGGAATAAAACACATTTGCCAGCTTAACTGGCAGGCGAGTGCTCTCCACTTGCCTTTAAGAGTTGTATTTTCTAATGCCTCTTTTCTTATCCTTAAATGGTTGCTAGTGAAATGTCGATTGGTGTGCCATAAGGGTTGGCAAACTGATGTGATTTATTTTAGAGTCATTTGACTGTGTCCAGGGTTTTGTGTAATTATATTTTTGGCTGGGGCACAAATGGATATCCTGGGTTAAATATGCTCGATGAATTAATCAAAAGAACCTTTAAAGGTGATGCAGTATAAACATTGCAAAATTGGTTTCTGGCCTTCAGGACTTGTTGTGTAACTCTATCCCACTTAGAAATTATTTGTTTAAAAATATGCCCAGAACTATCATGGTACCATGACAACACAATCGTTACATAAATAACGACTGATGACATCTGCTCGAGATACTTTAATGAGGTGCTGTCTCAAACATCTGGTCTTAGAGGCATAGACAACTGGGGAAAACAATGCTAAATGCAATTAAAATAAAATGCAATTATTAAGTAAAATGGACAATTTAAAAGGGAGGAGAAAACACTTCCCTTATGTTTTGTTGTTGATATTACTGTGTTTTGGCATAAATTCATCTCTCACTTGGCCCTCATCTTCATCAAAAAAAAAAAAAAAAAACTAGACAAAACCCTAAACAAAAAAATAAATAAACATGGTTAATCATGGATTGTGCCAAACAAGTTATGCAAAAAAGCATGACACTATTGACATTTTAAAGACATTTAGATACTAAAATTGTCAGTAGTTCTATTAGTATCCAAACATTTGGTTACTGAAAACTAGTTCAAAACTACTGCTTCATTTTACCACTATTTAGTGAAATCTTTAAAGGAAATATTACCAGTTTTCACGTTTATATAATCAACTTAATAACTATATATATATATAACTATACATAATTATATAATCATAATTATCAACTCAAGCAAAACTCAATCAAAAGTTTTTCCCTTTTCATTTAATTATTGAAATTACAGACGAAGTTTAGGGAGGAAGTAAACTGTGTTTCTGTTCCCCTAACAATGTGATGAGAGTGATTTACATGGGTGACCACTTCCTGAATTTCCTTCTTTAAGTCCTCCGTGTAGGTTGTGTTTATATACCCTCAGCGCTTTCCAGCCTGGTTAACACAAAACCAACTAAATTATTCAACACCAATCTGATCATACATGATTTAGCAGGACACTCCTTTACACATCATCTGGGTTAAGCGTACTGTTTCCTCCTTTTGAGCACGCTTGAAGAGACTTCAGTCAACTGTTTCTCAGGAAAGGAGTTCAAATGACCTTCCTCCTTGAACCATTATCGATTGAGCTGAGATTTAGCAGCAGAGTCTGGATTGTGTTGTCTGCTGAAGGGCTCAGTCACCCAATTTTGACAAAAGCAATATTTATTTTTAGAGAAACTACAAATCTTTTATGTGGTTTCCTCATCCATAATTCATGTTCTACTCCAATGTATTTTTGTGAATTTCAAGTGAATTTTCTCTGTGGATTTAATTCTTCTGTTTTGCACAATGTTAGATTTCAGTAATTTTAGGGTTGGTCTGATATAGCCTAATGATAATTAATAATATAAAACATTTTATTGCCCATAAATGTCTGATATTCTATACTATTTTAAAATTCTATACTAACTCTATTAACTTAAAATGCTAAAAAGTGAAAAAAAAATTACAGCATGAAAATGAGATTTGTTCAAGATTACATGCAGTGTTATTAAATATTTAATGTTTGCAAATATTACATTGAATAAATTTTTATTGGTAGGTTTGGGGTTTCTGAAGTTACTGTCAAAATCCTTGTTTGGATTATGTAAAGACTGAACTACATACAGTATATGTACATGTGTAGGGAAAAAAGTCACAGACATTTACTTAATGAAAACCGAGCAGTATTTTGGTTGAAGTTAATGCAGGTGTGGATCAGAAGGAGTACTTTCATGTATAATGTTTTATTGCAGAAGATTTAATAAGGCCACATAAAGTATAGGCAGACAGAGACTGGAGGTTCAAGAGCTTAAAGCCATCTGGCTTTTAATTCTTTTCAAGCTGTCAGATCTGTGTTTCCCTTAGTATCCTCTGCTGTGTTTCAATCCTAAAGGGTGCAGCTGGTGGCATGGAGGTCTGAAAGAATGGCCTGCCCTGGTTCTGGTTGGATGTGGGCCCAGCTTTAAGATGTATGGCCCCTGGTACCTGTCTCAGTGATGAAGAGTACCCCCACCATCTTCCTACTCACTCTATCTGTCTTGTGCAGAGCTGAGGTATTTATTAACATAGAGATTTTGCAGCAAAAATTTGAAACTTACTGCTAATGCTTACTGCTACAGACCTAAATTGAGGTCCTTATGGGGAACCAAGCTTATAAATAATACAGAATGAGGTTTTTTTTGAAAATGTAAAAATGCAGAACATTTTCTGTGAGGGGTAGGTTTAAGTGTAGGGTTAGTGTAAGGGGATATAAAATGTTTTTTCTACTGTACAAACTATGCTGTACATGTCTATGGAGAGTCCCCACAAAGATAGCAAACCAGACATTGTGTGTGTGTGTGTGTGTGTTTTCACATAAAGATCTCATATGATCTGCAATACTTGTGCTTTTGTGTCATTTTTTAACTTGAGTGTTTCAGTCTCACATTGTAATTGCATGCACTCTTAAAAATAAAGGTTGCAGAAGAGCGGTTTTGCAGTGATGTTGTAAAATAACCATTTTTGTGTTCCTCAAAGAAACTTTCAGTGAACAGTTCTTTAAATAACCATTTTTTCTTTGTGTGAAGAACATTTTAATAATCTAAAGAACCTTTTTGCACTATAAAGAACCTTTTGTGCAATGGAAATGTTCCATGGATGCTGAAGGTCCTTCACTGAACCATCGATGGCAATAAAAACCTTTATATGAAAAAGTGTGGCAAAAAGAATTCAGAATTTCTTGCATGTGGAGTGATGAATTTTGGACAATAAGACCAGAAACATGTATCAAAGCAGTAAATAAGGCCAATTTTACATTTACATTTAGACATTTAGCAGACGCTTTTATCCAAAGCGACATACAAATGAGAAATTTTGATTTCAATTTTGATTTCATTTGGAGAAAGATGTAACCTGGTGTTATATGTGTCTTTCAGAGTGTTAGTGGGAAGACGGTGAAGGACACAGTGCAGGAATGGAACAGGTATCGGAACGAGTGCATCATGAAGATAAGCTCACAACCCACCACCTCGGGTAGGCTTTAGCTCATCCCATCTCTGTGTGTGTGTGTGTTCAACACTGGAAAAGAGTTAGTTGAGATTTACTATGTCTATAAAGAGAAGGAAACACACAGAGGGGAACATTGTACTAACCACTCTAAATGTTTGTCATGAATCTTTTTCACAATATAAATCTTGCTTTCCTAAGGAGTGTCAATAAGGATAAGGTTACACTTCTAACATGGAATTTGGAAATTAGATATAAAATTTCATACATAACGTAAGCTCTGACAGGAGTACATAGCGTTATTAATCCTGTCTGGATCCGCTTCATATTCACATTGTCTATTTTCTCCATTAGGTTTGTTTTGCAAAAGCCTGTTTGATATGTACGCTTGTTGGACAGATGGAGTTCCCAACACAACTGTGAAAGTGCCGTGCCCCTGGTATCTGCCTTGGTATGATCAAGGTATGGCTGCCAATAATAGTGCCTGTTGGCACAGTAAAATAAAAATATGCTGTAGAAATTTCATGCAGTTCACCATATTCATTTTTTTAAAGAGCATCTTAAAGCTTAAATGGATAGTCTACCTAAAAATGAACATTTTGTTATCATTTACTCATCCTCATGTCATTCCAGTCATGGATGACTTCTGTGGAACATAAAAGAATGAAGAAGAAGAATATTGGTAACCAAACAGTTTTGGTTCTCATGGACTTCCATTGTATGGGCAAAAAATACAATGGGTCAATGGGACCCGAACATGAGGGTGAATAAATGATTTTCAAAATTTTCTAACATTTGTTTATCTTAAAATCGTCTTTTTATCTGTTTATTTTAAATCTAATTATGGGATTTTCTGCATAAACCATGCAAAACCTGTTGGTGCGATCCTAGGGTGCTGTAGTTGGATGTCAGGGCATTTATATGTGGTTTCTAAGCTATTCGGACTTTTTTTGGGGGGCAGTTTATCCTCTACCAGATTAAAACCATACACCCTCAGAAAAAAAGGTACAAACTAGGGTGGTACAAAAGCATATTTGTAACTTATTTATTCTTAAATAGTACATATTAGCACCTTAAAGGTACATATTTGTACCTAAAGTGTGCATATTAGTATTTTATTATCAGCATTAGTACTAATACTAAATACTTTTAGTATTAGTATTTTGAAAGGGTACTGCCTCAGTGACAGTTTTGTAACATGTTTTCAGAAAGTGTTGGACTCATTTAGAACAACTAACCATAAGAATGAGCGATAATGGTGTTTTTGTTAGTGCATCATGAGATATGCTGTTGGTTATAATTTACATGACAGTGTTCGGGCAGCATTGAATGAATAAAAAGGTTCATAGTGGACTCTCAATTATTAGACATGTTTGAATGCAGTAACTCAAAGATCTGTTGTCTGTTACTGTCCTCTGTAGTGCATAACGGGTTTGTGTCACGGGAATGTGGTCCAGATGGCCAGTGGCTCACCGTCAACGACAGCAGCACATGGAGAGACCACTCACAATGCAATGCAGATGACAGCAAGCAGATAGAACAGGTAAAGACTGTCAGGGTTGGGGTGAAGGGAATATATATAAGACTATAAAAAGGGAATTTGCGCTTATGGAACAGCTGCGATACAACATTTCCTTGGTTACTGCTATAAACAAAGTAGCGCTGCGCTTTTAAAAACTACATTAATATGGTGCAACTGGTGCGGCTGCACCGGACTGAGGGGGACCCCTCAGAACGTGATCGCGAATGGACCGAGGGGGCCCCCTCTTCTTACCTTGCACCGCGTCAGCTAAGGACGGCCCTGTTAATATACATTATATGGAGGTAAGATGAAAAGAAAATACCATCTAAACTTTTCTGAAGACTGTCAGTTCCCCTCAGAGATGCATATAAACTCCCAATTCATTATTTAGGATTTTCTTCCAATATTTTGCGCATTGTGTTGTGTTGTTGCTCTGCCTGCTAACGTTACAGTATTTTCTCCTCTTTGCGTTTGTCTTCAGCGTCTCTGGCTTCTGTTAATGTTTACAGTTGTTTTATTTGCCCAGTTAAAGAATTAGTTGTGTGTTATTAATAGTTCTCTAACCATTAGTCAGAAGTGTATGCAGTTAACAGGGATTTCCTCTCAAATCACGAGGCTATGTTGCTTAGCCACTTTTACCGGTATGCCGTTTTAAAAAAAAAATCATACCGTGCGCATAATTCAAACCGATTTACCGTTTGAACCGGTATATCGCCCAGCATTTTTTGTTGTTGCAAAAATACAGTAAAAACAGTAATATTGTGAAATATTATTACAATCTAAAATAACTTTTTTATATTAATATTTTATATTAATATTTTAAAATGTAATACATTCCTGCTATTGCAATTTATTCCTGTCAGTACCACATGATCCTTGAGAAATGATTCTAATATGCTGATTTGCTGCTCAAGAAACATTTTTTATTATTATCAATGTTGAAAACAGCTGTTCTGCTTTATATATTTTTGTGGAAACAATGATATATTTTTTTAGGATTCTTTGATGAATAGAAAGTTCTAAAGAACAGCATTTGAAATAGAAATCTTTGAAGTATTATAAATGTCTTTACTGTCACTTTTGATCAATTTAATGCATCCTTAAATGTATAAAAGTATACATTTCCTTGTAGCATTTTGAAAAAGGATATGATAAATAAAGTCAATATTTTATTCATTTTTTGGTAGACTGTATGGTAAAATTAAGATTTGTTTTTGACTATGTTAATTATTTTGACAGAGCTTAGTTTACAGAAATATGTCTAATCAGTTGATAAACATATCTACAGATTAGGAAATAAATATGCATAATTAGTCACGTTAATTATGTAATTATTCATGTTATGTTAGACCAGTGGTTCTCAACCTTTTTTTCCACCGGGCCGCACTATGGTCCAAGTGCAAGTCTCGCGGGCCGCACGCATATCATTTACATAATACGTCAGCAATACAAACCAACCAGATTTATAATATTATAGCCTAAATATTATGATATCTAATCGATTACATTCATTGAAATAAATAAATAATTCTACTCCCCATAAATAACACCCAATTTTGTGAAATTCGGCTCGAAAGGAGTAACAGCACAATCATAGGCGGAGTTTCACTTTTATGCGGGGGGGGCCCCCACTGGCAGACGAGCCACGAGCACTTTTTTATATGTTCTACATTTCATGTATTTATGTAACACATATTCTACATTAAAAAATTAATTTAGAATGAACAATAACTGCTGTACAAAGAGTAAAAAAAAAAAAAA
>NW_015625590.1:1862958-1869752 GCF_001515625.1 Sinocyclocheilus rhinocerous | reverse complement strand
ATTATAATTAAAGAGTTTTTGTTTTTGATTTGTTTTATTTCGTTAAGTAGTCATTTAAAGCTTTCTATAGATATATTTATCATGTCTGTGAGGCATGTATTCGCTGAGTTTCGGTTCATTTTTGTGAAGCGCTCCTGTTGAAGAAGAGACGGCAGCAAGCGCATCATGTTTGATTTCTTTATTTTATAAAAGCACAACGTTTTGTTGATATTGTGAGTGCACACAAATAAAAGTAGACCCTTTACAGTTCCGAATGATGTATTACTCTTACCTTTATGAGTAAAAATGATGGTGTATCCACTGAAAAAAAATGCAAGTTATCGCGCTGGCGTCTCTATGTCCTGCAAAGCGCGCTTCAGCTTCCACTCTCTGCGCAAACTATTGGATACAGCGCACATTTATCTAGGTTTTAACGTTTAAACATTGTTATATGCTTGAACTGTTTTATATCTATAGATTTTATTTTAGTCAAGTCGTGATGATTTGAGAAGGCTAAATTGATCAAGCATATGCTCACTGTCTGCCGCTGGCCGCTTGGTCGTTACTTTAAATGCGTAACGTTAATTAGGCTATGTGAGTACTGCTCATGTCTGAAAATAATATATGAAAAACAAAATTATTTTACATAAAAACATTAGGCTATAGCTTATATTTATTTAGTACATTTTTAAATTAATGTAAAAACTAAAATGAATTGTAAAACTGAAAGTAATTTTTAAAAATTGTGTTCAGCATGGTGGGCCGCATTTGAATTCGTGACGGGCCGCATGCGGCCCGCGGGTTGAGAACCACTGTGTTAGACCAATAAAATTAGTTGTTTGGCTTTGTTGAATTCAAGTTGCAATTCAGTAGATTCCACTTCTTGTTGTTCAAGTTCAAATTAAAATTCCAGTTTAACTTCCTGTCCTACCAGATTATTAAACTTCAAGCTCAATTCCAGTCAATTCTCATTTCTTAAAATCTGAATTCTTCAGCACCCTGTCAGGCATAAGTTCATGCCATTGTTCAAAATGACTAAAACTATTTCCCTGAAGGTAACCAAAGGGTTCAAATTGATTATTTACTTGGTCCTGTTAACACTCAAAATACTAAAAGGAATTCTTCTGTGCAGTTCATTACCACATACTTTCCTCAAGCTCCAGTATTTTCTAATATTATACGAAAATATTGGCACATTTTACAATCAGACCCAGATCTTTCCAACACCTTTGAGCATCATGTCGTTTTTTACAGCAAGGAGTCTAAAGAATTATCTAGTTAAGGCTGATGTATGTATAAGTCCTTCCAAGCCTCCACCTTTTGTAATTCCTCTGGGAAACTATGTGGAAATTGCACTCAATGTCAATACACCAGGAGGCTGAAATATTTTTTACATCGAGAACAGGCAAAAATATATTAATAAAAAATGTCATTACTTGTAATCCATGTAACATCATGTATGCTATACGCTGTCCATGTGGAATGTTGTATGATGTTGAAGCATCAAAGAGAATTAAGAACCCGTATATGTGAACATTGTAGTGCCATAAGACTTCAGTAAACCGGTAGCACAACATTTTAAAGAGTATGCACATTCTATTTGTGAGTTTTTCTATTTTGGCATTGAACAAGTTCACTTGTTCAGTAGGTTGGGGAGGGGACATAGATGTGAAACGTAGATCTTTTGGATTTTTACTTTATATACATCGTATCCTAAAGGTCTTAATCAAGAAATTGATTATGGTATGTTTTATTGATTTTTTTTTTGTTGTTGATAGGAAGCCACTCCCACAATTAGTAGAGTAGCACACCTGTTGCTGATTGTAAGAGTGCATAAAGCAGTAGCCTATGTGTCATTGTTGTTCTTGATGTCTGAAGAAGGCCTTGACTATGGCCGAAACGTCACGTTTTTTAACCAATAAAGTTGGAATCCTTTAAGAGTGAGTGTTGCACATTTTTCCTATTTACTGAAGGAAACAAAAAAATAAAGTAACGATTTAGATTGTGATGTATAGAGGATTTATGTAAAATATGAAACAGACTGTATGAATTTTATGCAGTTCTGTTATTTCATGAACCAAAGCACTTGGGAAGCAGCCACACTAGTGTCATTTGCGGAGCTCTGCACTCATTTCTTATTGGTACAGCAGACTTTATCTCCTGCTTGCAGAGTTATTTTCCAGAGTTATAGGCTATTACTCGCTAATGTGATCCATGAATATAAAGCTGTTATTACTCTTTGCCTGAGGCTTTCAATGGCTGTCAGTATGTAATGTCATAATGTCTGAAAGTCTAAGAATGAATTACTTGGTGTTCTGGTGTTCTTTGCCTTCATGTCCCACACAAGATGTCTGAGAAGGTTCTTCTTTCAGAGTAGTCACATGAATTAAAATGACTCATGGCTATATAGTGCTATTCTATCTCTCGCTGTCTTCACAGGAGAATCAGATGACGATCTTGGCCTATTTCAGGGTGATGTACACAGTTGGTTACTCTCTATCCCTGGCCAGCCTGTCTTTAGCCCTTGTTATACTTCTCATATTCAGGTGAGTGTCAGCTTTTCCTAATAAAGACGAGTAGAAAATGGCATGCAGAAGAAAAATTGAAACAACACTCACAGTACAGCAGAGCTAAATGAGTTGGCCAGAAATCATATTATATCATATTATACCTAGCCTAATTCATTTGTTGAACCTGAAGGTTCGATGATCACACAAGTCTATATCATAATTAAGATTTTATCTCCATTAATTGCGCAGCCCTAGGTATTATGCAGCATGTAGGAATGAATATGTGAATTCCCTAAGGGTATATAGTCATTTTGTGCTTAACATTTCAACATGAGGTCATTAGCTTAGCTGTTGCTATCAGCAGGAGAATTGCAGTTTCAGCTGTTCATGAATAAAATGAACGTTTCAATGAGGTCTTTGTAATATTGCAGGAAGCTCCGTTGCACACGTAATTACATCCACACCAATCTGTTTGCCTCTTTCATCCTGCGAGCTGTGTCCATCCTCACGAGAGACGCGCTTCTCATGAAAGACGCTCCTGAGTTCAGGGACAACAAAGATGTTTCGATTGTTCTGAGGGACCAGGTAAGCAGAAATACAGTGACTCTACACACACTCACTTGAGTGTGTTCTTACACACTGCAAAACTGCACTAGAAACAGTGACGTCCAGTGGTGTTCTGAAATGAGGAGACAAAGTCCTCAGGCTTTTTAATCAAATGTAAATTCATATTCCAGTTACACTTAATTTTGTACAAATTTAGCAGTTTAAATAAATTATATTTTGTATTTTTTGCATTAACAATGTAATTTTTGCATTAAGTATGTTTTATTATAACCAACTATAAATCTCCTCAATTTAGTGTTTTGGAAGCATTATTAATTCCAAAATAAAAACTATAAGAATGCTGTTACAAATTTCAGATTTCATGTATATTTTATTTGTGAACTGATGTTCAGCTGTTATTTTTAATTTTCTTATCATCAGTCATCAAAGCTTGGTAAACAGTGCTCTGATCATGTTTTCAAATCCTTTCAGCTTTGATTTTGACATAAAGTGAGATATGTAACAGTGTGACAGTTGTACATACATAATTTTTAATTAGTCTTCCCATTAATACCATTATTTATTCATTCAGACCAATTGCAGAATGTGTATGAAAACGAGGCAGAATTTATCGCATTAGCAGAGTGATAGGCCAGTCAAAGTGCAATGGAGGCATTGCCTTCTTATGTGACTTTTCCCCATTCATTCTCAGTTACCCCCCACCAAACCCACCGCACACTTTAGGGGATCTGTTAAAAATAAAAATAGTGTCATTTTAGAAAAACAAGTGATTTATACACTTTTTTTAAATGTCATATATCATAATATTTGTGTTGTTTTATCTTTGTACTGTGAATTCATTTCCAATTTTGCCTCCTCTGAGAAAATGCCCCCACTACAAAACTATTAAACTTCATGGATTGGTACAGTGAACCCCCATTTAAAATCCCACAGGTGATGCCAGGCTGCCGTGTGGCTCAGGTCCTGATGCAGTATTGTGTTGGGGCAAACTACAGTTGGCTACTGGTAGAAGGTCTATATCTTCACAACCTGCTGGTGCTCATGGTCTTCTCAGAGAACAGTTACTTCTGTGTATACCTCTTCATCGGCTGGGGTGTGTAATTTGCAAACTCTTTTTTTTTTTGTGGAACAACTGTCATGAAAATGAGAGAGTAAAACTAAAATATTTAAAGTTTTTAAATATTATAATTTAAACTATTAGCACGTACAATATTTAAATTATTATAAATTATTTAATTAAATACAGATATTTTCATGCATATAATGAACAATTACCACAATTAATGTCATTTTCACATACATGCACATTTCATACATGCTATTTTTTTTAAGAAAGTAAAAATTAAATGCTAACGAAAATGCAGGTGTCTTGGTGTTCTGTTTTTTATTTCATCTCATTTTTTTTCTAACAGGAACACCTGTGCTCTTTGTGGTGCCTTGGATAGTTGTTCGTTACCTGTATGAGAACACCAGGTAAGATGTGCCAAAAGTCTTGATGCAACAGCTTTCTTTCATTTGGTTAAAGATTAAGAGCAGCTTTGGTTAAGTATTACAAATGCCTACACATTTCTCAAGGTGCTGGGAGATCAACGAAAATATGGCATATTGGTGGATCATCCGAACGCCAATCCTTTTGGCGATTTTAGTGAGTTTTTACCTCAATTTGTCTTAAATTTGAATTTGTTCTTTGATTGTATTAATAGCCACTCACATATGCTTACAGATAAAGATAATTACAGATAATTCTCCCACCTCCACTTGAAAGCAACCAGTGGAACGTCAATGTGGATCTGGGCCGACTTCGTTCCAGGGGTTATTTTTGATTGGGAGATGGGAGAGTCGTTTGGAAGGCAGCATATGAATAACTAGTTAAATATACATTCGCTCATGTATTATACATGGATGACTCATTAGTCTGGAGCGTTCTTGAGGACTGTGTTGAGGAACTGTTTTACTGCACTCTGAAATGATTGTGGGCAGGTTTGAACAGTTGGAATAATTTATGCATTTTCCTTCATTGCACAGGATGAGAAGTCTTGAGAAGAACTTTCTATGTCTATCTATTTATATTTAAAAAGAATTATCACCATATTTTGCAGGTGAACTTTTTCATATTTATAAGGATAATTCAGATCCTCATCTCCAAATTAAAAGCACATCAGATGAGGTATACAGATTATAAATTTAGGTAAGAATTTGACTTCATTTTTGTTTCATTTTCAACAAAAAAATTTATATTATTTTCATCAGCATCTGTTAGTCTGTTTATTTTTTCAGATTTACTCAATCTATTGGTGTTTCCTTGTACCTGCAAAATGTCTATTTCTTATTTCATCAGCTTTACGTAAACTGGAATTGTCACATAAAGTGCCTTAGCAAGCTTTTGATGTTTCAACCATTTTAAAGGAAATATTTCATCCTCTTATTCAAATGTCAGCCTTGAGGGTAGCATGCATTTTAAGGAGCATTTTTTCCCCACCAGAGACTATATTTCTAGCCTTCAAGCTTATTTCCTGCTTATGCATAGCAGAATAAAAGGTGGATTGAAATCTAACAATACATTGGTAACAGTGATAGAGGCCAGTTAGATTCTTGATTTAACCACAGTGCCTCACTGTTGTCATTTAATCTGCCTGTGAAATCTCCCTTCAAACTTTTAAAAACCCTAAAAGATGTAGATTTGTTTTTTTGAGAATGAATTAATGTGAAAAAAAAAAAGAACTGTGAATTTCACCTGACATTAAACATGGATTTAAAGAAAAGCTGATGATGTTTTGAAGTGAGATGGGCTGGATTGTGTTTTGAATAATCTTTAGTCTTTAATATTCTTGGTCCCTCAGGTTAGCCAAGTCCACGCTGACCCTCATCCCCCTGTTAGGGATTCATGAGGTGGTGTTTGCTGTGATGACAGAGGAACAGACTGAGGGCGTGCTTCGCAATGTCAACCTGTTCTTCGAACTCTTCTTCAATTCTTTTCAGGTACAACTAAGGGAATCAAGAGAGACAGCCCATGTCACAACATGGCTTAGTTCATTCAGTATACTTTTTCGTTTACCATGCACATTTTGAATGCAGTGAATGTGCTTACAATGAACTAATTTTGACGCATTAGTTCCTGTTACCCCACAGGGTTTTCTGGTGGCCATATTATACTGCTTTGTCAATAAAGAGGTAAGAGGAATCTATTGTATATATTTGTATTTTTTTTATTATATTAATTATATAAATATAAATTATTTTTAATTACACACACAAAAGAGCAGCATTTATTTACAATCAAAATCTTATACAATGTATAAACAATATACAGTATCGTTCAAAAGTTTGGGGTCAGTAATTTTTTTGAAATTTTGTTTTTGAAAGAAATTATTACTTTTATTCAGCAAGGATGTTAAATTGATCATTTAAGTGATAGTAAAGTTTTTTTATTGTTAGAAAAGATTTCTATTTTGAATAAATGCTGGCTGATGAAAACGTAGCTTTGCATCACATAAATAAATTATATTTTAAAGTAGAAAACCATTATTTTAAATTGCAATAGTATTTCACATTAAAGGGGTCATATGAAGTTGCTAAAAAGAACATTTATTTTGTGTATTTGGTGTAATGAAATGCGTTTATGCGGTTTAAGGTAAAAAAAAACACATTATTTTCCACATACTGTACATTTATTGTTTCTCCTCTATGCCCCGCCTTTCTGAAACGCGTCGATTTTTACAAAGCTCATCGGTCTGAAAA
>NW_015625590.1:1854604-1862845 GCF_001515625.1 Sinocyclocheilus rhinocerous | reverse complement strand
TTCGCTTTCACAACGGAACACACAGCGCCTTCACGACATGGCAGCGGTGGCGGCAGCAACAATACTACAGTGAGAATAAAAGTTACGCCTTTTTTCTTTGCGTGAGCATTTGGGCGGCGTTATGCAAATCTTCCCAGATAGTGACGTAGATATGTGGGGGCGTGTTAGAACGAGCCGTTTTAGGTAGGTGTGGCTGACTCTTAACTTTTATAAAGAATAACTCTTTGGATTTGAGACTTTAGTCTTTGCAACTTTACAGATATTCTTTATGCACCAAGAGCTTGTAACACTCCAAAGAGAAAGGAAAAATTTTAATCGCATCATATGACCCCTTTAATACGTTTTTTTCTGTATTTTTGATCAAATAAATGCAGCCTTGATGAGCATAAGAAACTTATTTAAAAAAACACAAAAAATGTTACTGATCCTAAACTTTTGAACAGCAGTGTACAACACACACATACTGTATATGATATATTATTATAGTTTTTGTTAATATTTTGAATTCGATTCATTATATTTCCTATTTTCATTTACATTTTAGTTAAAGTTTTAGTAAATTTGTTTTATTTTTGTCCTTTTTATTTTATTATTTCTTATGTGTCTATATAGATTTTAAGTTTTAGTTTTTATTTTTAGTTATTTTTGTACTTCAACAAACTGTTGAGAATTAAAAATGTTTTAATATTGTATTACACTTATTGTTTTTTTAAGTATTAAATGTGTTTTTATGATTTCAGTTTTTTGAGTTTAATTGTAATAACCCTGATATATGTAATGTCTTTGATTCCAGGTACAGTCAGAAATCAAAAAGAAATGGCAGCGATGGAAACTGGGAATAAGCATTTTGGAGGACCAACGTAATTCAGGTAGCAACACACAGCAGGGAGGTGCAGGACCTCGGTGTCACCACGACCTAGCCTGCTCTCCAGACTGCCCTCTGGACAGTGGCAGCCAACTGTCCTCGGACCCAACACCCACAGCCACCCTACCAGCTATTCAACATCACTACCATCCCAGAGCAAAGAAAGGCAAGGCATGCTGCTACATCTCTGCCCGAAAGCAGGTTCTGAACGGGTTGGATGTGCCAGCTTCACCCCAGTGTGCCGGAGAGGGAGCAGTGATGTTTTCTGAGAGCTACTGTTGAATCATGTGGACTGTGCTGCACATTGATTGGACAAACAAAGCTGGATATCATGGAGTGTCTTGGAATATGAGGTCTCATTGTTTTTGAACTGTCAAAAGCATATTACTACATCACGTTACTCCCATTATGCCTGACAACCCATTTTATTTGTGTTTTTCTTGTTTGGTGTTTACCACTATACCTCATTTTGGACACTAGATGAATTCTATTATGTGCCAGCATTGTGGATCAACTCAAACTTTACCACAAAGTCATTTATATTTTTGATTGCATGAGGATTATCTGTTCAGAGTTCACAGGTAAGACACACAAACATCACCTAGCCTGCAAAATCACCAAATAGCTCCAAAAAGTATTTGCACCCTTAAACCACATATCCACTACCGTTCAAGAATCTGAGGTCAATAAGATTATTAAGCAAGAATGCATTAAATTAAACTAAAGTGACATGAAAGACTTTTACATTGTTAAAAGATTTCTATTTCAAATAAATGCCATTCTCTTGAACTTTCTATAAGAAGTAGGCACCAAATCAGCATATTAGAATGATTTCTGATGGCTCATGTATAACTGAAGACTGGCGTAATGGCTGCTGAAAATTCAGCTTTACCATCACAGGAATAAATAGCATTTTAAAATATATTCAAATATGAAAGTTATTTTAATTATAATCTTTTACAAATGTATTGCTTTTACTGTATTTTTGAATAAAAAATGCAGCCTTGGTGAGCATAAGAGACTTTGAAAACATTTTTGAATGGTAATTGCAGATGCCACTTAGTTTGATATTGTTATTTGCTGCATAGGCTTTTATTTTGTGCAGTTTAAGAGCCCAAACACTTTTTGGGGAGACTGTATATACATACAGTATAGGGACCAATAATGGACTTTGTTTTTGTCCATAAACAACAAATCAGTACCAGACTTATGTTCAGTACTAGACATTATGTCACATCCTCACCCTTATTTGATATGGTGCCCCTGGAGGTGTTAAATGTCTAATATGAAGGTTTTATATGGCTCTTATGTAACCCGCTCAACCAGGATGGCGTGCTCTAGGCGATCTCTTGAACAGCAGGAAATCTAATTCCTTTTTTATGCTTCTGCATTCCACTCAATGGCCTAATCCCCTTTCATTTTGTGCCATGACAGAACCCAACTGTGAACTGTATGTCTACAATAGAGTTTAAAGAGGATTGCTAGGTATTTTAGTTAATAGGCAACAGTAACAACACTATTAAACATGGAAACTGTTTGTTTCCAAAACTTTATGAAGGTTTAAATCAGAGTATGCCCTCACACGGACTGAGATCGATTCTTACACTGTATGCCTTCTTTTTTTTGTTACTTCATCTGGACATTATTTTTCTGTCAACATGGATGGAAGAGTGCAGTAATAATCTCTATTGTAGCTGAGCTTTCATTGTGATTTAGACAATATATTGTCCTATCTAAGGTGTTCTTCTGTTGCTTTCACATTGAGGTTATTCCACGGCTCCATTGACATCTAAAGCCACCTGCTGGATGTAGGGAGAACTGCACAGATATAGACTGTTGTAGAGTTGCCTTAGTCTCCTGAAGAATTCTTGTATCACATTTTTAGTGCTTAATGGTATTAACCTGGTGCTAAGAGTCTGTGGTCATGCATGAATCTGTCAAAAATATTGGTAGGATGCCTTTTTTGTGATGTGGCAAGATTTGTCTAGTTCTGAAGAAGCCACTGTTGTTAAACATACATAGTTATTTATCACACATCTCTCACTCTCATGTTTTGTCCAGTAATCATCTACATATTACAGAATAAGGTACCGTTCACACAGAATCCTTTTCATGTTTAAAACATGAGATGCAAGGCAGTGAAATGAAAAAAAATAATGCGAGGTCTAAGACGTTATTTATAGATGTAAACTTCTTTTAATGTGCATCTCTAGACCCTGTGGGCTTTTTTCTCATTGCACTACTCTGCATTGTGTTTTTAATCATAAATATGCATCCTGTATGAATGGCACCTAAGTGTGAAAAAATGAAAGCACTGTGCTGATGTTAAACTGTTGTTAAAAGTGCCAGTAATATTGTTTGACTTTCAAAATAGTTCATGTCTTTCAAAACATTCCACAGACTTGATAAGCTTCCACGTTAGGACACCTGATATTGGGTGTCAGATCCATGTGCACTGCTAAAAAGTGGGTTAACCGGCTAGACTCGAGGACAGGAACATTTATGCTAAATATCAATGTTGTATTTGCCAAAAAAACAAAAAACAAAACACTTGTGCAATAATATCATTTTGGACATATTTATTTCCATTAAAGCATCAAACTGAAATGAGAATATGTTGGAAGTTTTCTTTGTTCGTTTTGTGGGCATGTTCCTCTATTTCCTGGGAATGGCATAGCACTCGTATGTGCGGGGCATGCGGCCAAAACTGCAATTTTTAGGTGTTGTATCGAGCTCCTCTGGTGGCACTGTGGCTTTGAAGGTGAAATGCTGAAGGAGGGAAGTGAAGAAGATGAAGAGTTCTATGCGAGCCAGAGCCTCACCAAGACACGCACGCTTGCCTGACGAGAGCAGACAGAAGTCAGTTTAAAAATCTTTTGAAGAAACTTTTCTCCATGTATCAGCCATTTTATTGTCTATGATTTCCCCTTTAAATTAATCAGTGATTTAACATGGTTATTTTTTTCCCAGTATGATTAAAACTGTGAGAAACATAATTCCATGGTGGAAACAAGCCTCCCTGTTTTTATTTTTATGGTCTAATTTTATGTTCTAAACTCTACTAAACTCACCCATGCCAAATACAACAAATGCATCATTTTTCTGAAATCGGCCAACTGAATCCAGGAAGTTCTCTGGATCAAAGCAATTTGGGTTCTTCCACAGTTTCGGGTCTATAAGCACAGAGGATAGCAGAGGGAAAACCATGACCCCCTATAAAAGAAATTTATGTTAGAAATAGACAGACATAAATAATAATTAATAGTAAAATAAAGATAATGTAAATACATAAGAAGAATACCTTAGGAATTATATAACCATTGTATTCAGTGTCGCACATCATCTTGTGTGGGATAGCGATGGGGGCAAGATCCATATACCGTTGAATCTCGTGGATTACAGCATCTGTATACGGCAGGTTCTGTCTGTCCTCTACTGAGGGCCAGCGGTCCTGTCCTACAACCTCATCAATTTCCCGCTGAACACGCTCTGTACAGAACAAGTGAAAGAAAAAAACACTCGGGATTCTGCTTGATGCTTGGAAAGAGAAGACATTTGTTTGATCTCACCTTGAACGTCTGGGTGCTTCATCATCAGAAGCACAGCGTATCTGACGGTGGATGAAGTGGTTTCTGTGCCGGCACTAAACATGTTCCATACTATAGAAACCAAGTTGCCAAAATGATATTCTGTGTCAGGATTGTCTTTCTCCTGCAAAAGAGAATGAAGATGAATATGAAAATGAATGTTATGCATAAAACTGGCTGTTGGGATGTACCAATTCTAAAACTTGTAAATGAAGGAAGTTTTCTGGAATTGTTTTAACTGACATCATGTCATAGTTTCACCACCAGAGGGTGTATGTAAATGTAATGAGGACCGTGGCTTTATAAGAACTGTTTTAAATGCCATTTCTTTTAATTATTTACCTCTTTCATTTTTAACACAAAGGCCTCAATGAAGTCCTGTGGGCATGAGGGATCCAAAGTATTCATCCGAGCCTGTGCCTCATGCTTGCAATACTCTCTGGCCTCTTCTAGGTCTTTAAACAGCTGATGGTGTTTACCGGGAAAGAGACTGACTAACCTAGGGAATACATTATAGATCTGAAAAGAAAATAAAGAAGATCAATGTAAGTCTTCTTTTTTTTTTTTTTATTAATACTTTTATTTAGCAAGGTTGCATTAAACTGATAAAATGTGATAGTAAAGACATTTATAATGTTACAAAAGATGTTACAATTTCTATTTCAAATAAACACTGTTCTTTTGAAATTTCTATTCACTAAAGGATCATGAAAAAAATGGTTTCCACACTAACATTAAGCAGCACACCTGTTTTCAACACTGATAATAAGAAATGCATCAAATCAGCATATTATTGACACTGAAGACTAGAGTAATGACTGATAAAAAAAAAATATATATATATACTGTATATATATATAAAAAAAATCTTAGAGTACAATACCTGTCCAAGAGGGCTACTGAGAATAGTGAAGTAAGTATTCACAGTTCGAAGGAGAGACTTAAACTGTGGATCCTCAAGTTCAAACCTATTCCCAAAGACAATGCTGCAGATCACATTGTTTACAGCATTAAACAGCATGTCCACAGGGCTGAATGCAGAGCCTTTGAGGAGAAAAGTACAGCAAAGAGCTCAAGTTTCTTAAATTTAGTGTTGTAAAAACTCACACCATGTTCTGGAACATGAGATGTGGCTTAGGTCAGGATTTATTCTAATTAGTCATTCACTTAGTTGAATGTGCTGTACAGTATATTAAATCTACACACGGCACATTTGCTTCGTGAACTTATTGTACAAATTGCAAGAACTTATTCAACACATTTTTTCTAAACAATGCAACCACTGTATGTTTGATTTTAGTGTTTTACTGATGCGTCCTGCATCAGATCTTTTTGTGGTTTATGTCTGCAGTTTGTTTCATTTTATAATCTAAATAAAAGATCATATAAAAGTGATTTTACCTTCACATTTTTTAAACATTTCCACAAGATTCTCAGCCTCCTCCCTGACTCGTTCCTCGATGCTCCTGCGGCCCATTCCGAAGTTCTTCAGTGTCATA
This sequence comes from Sinocyclocheilus rhinocerous, assembly GCF_001515625.1. Classification (NCBI taxonomy): domain Eukaryota; kingdom Metazoa; phylum Chordata; class Actinopteri; order Cypriniformes; family Cyprinidae; genus Sinocyclocheilus; species Sinocyclocheilus rhinocerous. The sequence continues at coordinate 1,856,894 of NW_015625590.1, read as the reverse complement.
AGAGTGAACCTGCGCATCTCCTTCCATCGGTATCCACTGGTGGACAGAACACCTGCACACAGAGACAATGTTAACAGCATTTTGGTCTTCAGATAAAAATCTGTTCAAATAAACTGTGTAAAACATAAGGCATCAAGCGACCTCACCGTATCCATAAGTGGACTTCATCAACAGAGGATAGATGGCCCTGCCGCTGAATTCTTCACCAAGACCAATCATAGTATCCTTTAGGGCTTGATATCCAGAAATGATCACCACAGGAGTGTTTGCCAACCAGATGGTGACAACAGAGCCATACTTATTACTCAGCTAAAGTAAGAAGAGTTTTATGGGTTTGATATACGGGACATTTCAATGTTACACTATGTGAATTATTAGAATAACATGTACTTCAAGTTATCTCAGATATTGGTGACTAACAACCTTAAATACAGGTAACATATCATTCTGCTTTAATTTTGTCAATGTATATTAGAGCATTGTTGTTTGAAGGTGTTTTTGTTTGTAGTGCAAGTTCGGATAGGACAATTAGCATTCTTTATGCAAATATAATATATCACTGCACTTAGAAGTGGTATTGCTTAAAAGAACACTCCACTATTTTTGAAAATAGGCTCATTTTCCAACTCCCCTAGAGTTAAACAGTTGAGTTTTACCGTTTTCGAATCCATTCAGCCGATCTCCGGGTCTGGCGGTAGCACTTTTAGCTTAGCTTAGCATAGATCATTGAATCTGATTAGACCGTTAGCATCTCGCTCAAAAATGACCAAAGAGTTTCTATATTTTTCCTATTTAAAACTCGACTCTTCTGTAGTTACATCGTGCACTAAGACCGACGGAAAATGAAAAGCTGCGATTTTCTAGGCTGATATGGTTAGGAACTATACTCTCATTCTGGCGTAATAATCAAGCAACTTTGCTGCCGTACCATGGGTGCAGCAGGCGCAATGATATTACACAGCGCCTGAAAATAGTCCCAGCTAGGTAATTCCAGGCGCTGCATAATATTATTGTGCCTGCTGCACCCATGGTACGGCAGCAAAGTTGCTTGATTATTACCCTGGAATGAGAGTATAGTTCCTAGCCATATCGGCCTAGAAAATCGCAGCTTTTCATTTTCCTTCGGTCTTAGTACACGATGTAACTACAGAAGAGTCAAGTTTTAAATAGGAAAAATATCGAAACTGTTACTTTAAAGTTATTAAGTATTATAGACAGCGATTCAGTGTGTGAAAAAGTAAAGTAAAAACAAATCATCTTTGAGAAACAGCAATACTGGGAACTTCTGTCTGAAGGTAACTGCATCCTGAAACTTCTCTAGAGAGTTCAGAAATCCCAGAATGGTGACCCTCACCTAGTAACGCATGTCTCAAAGACTCATAATAGAACAGATGCAATCTAAACCCAGTGAAAATGCACTGACTCCTTTAAATTCTTCAAAGCCTATGGTACAATCTTAAAAAAACAAGCGTTCATCATTGGCATGTTGCATGGAGAAGCTTTAACATCAAAGGATGGTTATTAGTTAACTTTAAGTTTACCTGAACGGGCAATAATCGCCAATACTCAGACTTATATAACTGAATTATAATATTGAATAGGCCTACTAACCTCTAGGTAATATTTGTAGGCTTCCTTGATATTAAATTGAAATAAATTTCCCAGCAGTGGATTAGGCGCAGGTCCTGGAGGGAGCCGCTCAAAACTGCTCTGCTTTCCTCGAATCTTCCACAGCAATATCAGAGCCAAGACAGCCATGACAACAGACACTACATTCGTCTTCAGTGCCAACAATATATCCATCCTCAGAGTTCACTAGACAGTTCTTCTGAACCGATTCGCAGTAAGGAACCGAAAACAAAGCTTGGCTCTGGGATGATAAAAGTATAGCGGTCTTTGCTAAACAAAAGTGTGCATTTCTAAATTGGGGTTGTTTCTAAATCATGCAATGAAAACAATGCCCCTTACCTGACCCCACCCCCAAACACAACCGGTTGACGTAAGTAAATCAGGTACCCACGGTGGAAAACGCCCCTCCGTTATGCCGAGTTCACACCGCACGATTTTCAAAGTCGTCGGATCGCCGTTGTTTTCACACTGCGTGACTATCTGGGGTAGCATTCAGTTGCTGCTGTGTTCACATTGCACGATGGATCGGCGACAGGGGGTTTCACACTGCATGACTTCACAATAGGAAGAATGGCTGACAGCTCTGTCTGGTCCGCAAACTACGTGTCACAACAAAACACACGCGAGAAGTGATAAGGAAATAACGCGAGAACCCGCGTGC
>NW_015625590.1:1835220-1853348 GCF_001515625.1 Sinocyclocheilus rhinocerous | reverse complement strand
GGCGATTCTTTCTATTGTGAAGTCATGCAGTGTGAAACCCCCTGTCTCCGATCCATCGTGCAATGTGAACACAGCAGCGACTGACTGCTACCTCAGATAGTCACGCAGTGTGAAAACAACGGTGATCCGACGAGTTTGAAAATCGTGCCGAGTTCACACTGCACGATTTTAGCCCGATTTTTCACTCGCCGACAGGTTTTGCGAAATCGCCGACAAATGCCCGACATCGGAGGCAAATCGGTGCTCGTTCACGCGAGTGACAATCACGCAGTGTGAATTATCAAAGATGCGATCTGAGGGAATCGCCGACACGTCGCAGACGCCCGCAAAATTTTTGGCATGCTAAATATCTGGAGCTGTCTGCGATTCACAATCACGCTGTGTGAAATGAGTTCTGACTGAAAAACACATCGGCGATGACCTACAGCCAATGAGAGACCAAGATACAGGGCAGCGGGAAGTTCGGGGAGGAGTTATAGACCAGAATATCAGTATTTTAATAGATATATGAACAATTATATCATACAGAAACAAGCACAAACATTTGCTTGACCAGCCACAACATCAGCATAACAGTTACTGCTAAATTATTTACCTCCAACTCTCTTTGCAGAACACCCAATCCCTGTTCCCTGCATCTCCCTCCTGCATAATCTGTTTTTCTTTTTCTCCTTGTAGCTGGAAATCAGCTCACAGACAATTTGCGGGCTATATATATATTTTTTTAATAATTACAAGTCTTGCTGGAGAACTCCGGTCTGACACACGCGGGTTCTCGCGTTATTTCCTTATCACTTCTCGCTTGTGTTTTGTTGTGACACGTAGTTTGCAGACCAGAAAGAGCTGTCAGCCATTCTTCCTATTGTGAAGTCATGCAATGTGAAACCCCCTGTCGCCGATCCATCGTGCAATGTGAACACAGCAGCAACTGAATGCTACCCCAGATAGTCACGCAGTGTGAAAACAACGGCGATCCGACGACTTTGAAAATCGTGCGGTGTGAACTCGGCATTACAAGCACCTGCGAGGCTGCGACTGTTACCGATGACTTGTGTTGTGACAATGTGTTAGAACATTAAAGCAATTATTCTTTTTTGAGTTTTGAGATATGTTATATTTGTCATATTTCACTGCAGAAAAGCACAAATGCAGCCATAAATGTAAAACTTTTGTAATGTAATGTAAAACTTTTCAGTCATGCATCATACATCACATTTTCTCACATCTTTCAGACAATTAGTGTCATGTATATATAGTTTTTTTGTAAATCATTATATTACATTATAATGCATATAATCATTGTGTTGAGTTCCCTGTTCCAACAGCTTTTTGGTCACCATATGGTTCAGTGTGCTCTTGTGTTTGTTGAATCATTCTTGACATTTCTGATAGTATATGAATGTGAATGTTACTACAGCTGAAGTCATTTGTTTAAGAGAATGTTTTTATTAACATTTTGTAATTCAATAACCATTTCGCTGAAAAAGCCTTCCACGTGGAAGCTATGTGTGGAAGTTGTTTTGCAGGAAAATGCAAGTTAATTTAATCCTTGCATACTGGACTGTTCCTTCATTTATGTCCTAGGAATGGCATAGCACTCATATGTGCGGGGCATGCGGCCAAAACCGCTGGTTGTGGGATTTATGTCAATCTCCTCTGGAGGTACCCCATGGCTTTGAAGGTGAAGTGCTGGAGGAGGGAAGTGAAGAAGATAAAGAGCTCTATGCGAGCCAAAGCCTCGCCGAGAAACACACGCTTGCCTGTCAAGAGAGCACAGTTCAAAAATCATCTTTTCCTCATGTATCAGCAATTTAATTGTCTGTGATTTGCCTCAGTGGGAACCAATGAGGAATCAGTAGGGTTATATTTGTCCCCATATGTCTAAAACGGTAAAAAAAAATGTAATTATGTAGCATGTGTCAACCTCAGTTTTCATAAAGAGGTCAAATTTGTATAGTCTAATATATACAAAGAAGCAGTGAACTAGAAAATTTTTTGAAAAAAAATTTATACCAGAGAAATCAAGTTGTCAAAATGATATTCTGTGTCAGGATTGTCTTTCTCCATATAGGTGGAGTTTCACTTTTTTTTTTTTTTTATGTTTTTTTACATACCTTATATAGGCCTACCATATTTTCTACATTTCAATTATTTATAGCCTATATAATTTCTTCTTCATTTACAATACATTTACAATTAACAATGACTGGTAGGCTATACAAAGAGTGGAATAAAAAATGTTAAAAAATATATTTGTTTTATTAATAGCTCTGGCAAAATCAATTGGCTCTGGTCTGGTCCGCCTATGTCTTTCTCCTGTGAAAGAGAACAACATAATTAATACAATAATTATACCGCAGTCTCACAAGCAGAATGTGAGCGAATATTTAAATAGGCCTGTTTGTTGACAGGAAAAAGGATAAATAAGTACATGTTTCCATTTATTTTTACCTCTTGAATTTTTAGCACAAAGGCATCAATTAAGTCCTGCGGACACGAGGGGTCCACATTATTTATCCGTGCCTTGGCCTGACATTTACAGTACTCTCTGGCCTTGTCTATGTCTCTAAACAGCTGGTGGTGCAGGAAAAAGGCTGCCTAGCTTAGGAAATACATTATCGATCTATAAAGAAAGAAAATAAAGTTATTTATGCATGAAATATTCAGATGACTTACAAAACCAAAATATTATAATATTATAACAAATTTAATTCAGATTTAGCTTAACAAATTTGCTGTTGCAGGGCTATTTGTTTCGCTTTTTACTCCTGTTTGTTTTACTTTTTACTACACTCTGGAAACTTCCATTCCACAAAAGGTTCTTTATAGTGAAAAATATTCTTCTAAGAACTGTTCACAGGAAGGTTCTTTGGGGAACAAAAATGGTTCTTCTATGGCATTGCCTTGAAAACCCCCTTTATTTTTAAGAGTGTATACAAAATATAAATGACAATTAAAACTTCTTAGGAGTACAATACCTGTCCAATAGGGCTATTGAGGACAGTGAAGACAGAATTTACAGTCTGAAGCAGAAACTTAAACGGTGGATCCTCAAATTCAAACCTATGCCAAAAGACAATGCTGCAGATCACACTGGCCACAGCATTAGACAGCATGTCTGCAGGGCTGAATGCAGAGCCTTTGAGGAGAAAAGAACATAAGATCAAAATACTAAGATCAAGAGTTTAGAGTTTATGTCAACTGATAACCTGAATATAAGAAAGGACATGCAGAGAATATTAAATGATTTAACCTTATATATATTAGACATATTATATATTAAACATTTCCACAAGATTCTCAGGCTCCTCCCTGACTCGTTCCTCGATGCTCCTGCGGCCCATTCCGAAGTTCTTCAGTGTCATAAGAGTGAACCTGCGCATCTCCTTCCATCGGTATCCACCGGTGGACAGAACACCTGCACACAGAGACAATGTTAACAGCATTTCTGGTCTTCTAATGTTAAACAAAAATAGTGAACTCACCATATCCAAGTGTGATCTTCATCAACAGGGCATAGTTGGCCCTGACACTGAATTCTTCACCAAGACCAACCACAGTATCCTTTAGGGCTTGATATCCAGAAATGATCACCACAGGAGTGTTTGCCAACCAGATGGTGACAACAGAGCCATACTTATTAAGGGAAGAACAGCAAGAACAGATGAATAACCAAGAATAACAATCTTTATGCAAATGTATCCAAGTATACTTATTTATATAATTGGTACAGATATAATATGAGTTATAATGTGCTTTAGTCAGCAATTCAGAGGGCAAAAAAGCAAAAGTACAATTCATCTTTGAACAACAGCAATAAAGGGATCCTCTAAATTACATATTTAATCCTCTCTGGAGAGAAAATTTGAGAATCTCACCTACACTCTAAAAATTGTCTGGGTTATTTTTTATTATTTATATACATGTTTATTTTATCCAGCTTAATGAGTTAAAATGCATGTCCCAACTTGTTAGGTTACTTTAGCCAAGCATGTGTTCTGTCCAATATTTACCCAGCACTGGGTTGCCAGCCATGTTGTTTATAATCATTTTACAGTATAAAAAACAGTGGAAAAAAAAAGTGACGTGACATGTGGCCAAGTATGGTGACCCATACTCGGAATTAGTGCTCTGCATTTACCCATCCAAAGGGCACACACCCAGCAGTGAACACACACAGTGAACACACACCCGGAGCAGTGGGCAGCCATTTTTGCTGCGGCGCCCGGGGAGCAGTTGGGGGTTCGGTGCCTTGCTCAAGGGCACCTCAGTCGTGGTATTGAGGGTGGAAGAGAGCACTGTACATTCACTCCCCCCACCCACAATCCCTGCCGGTACAAGACTCGAACCCACAACCTTTGGGTTACGAGTCCGATTCTCTAACCATTAGGCCACAACTTCCCCCTATAAGCACCAATAGTACTAAATGGTATATGCACATATTCTTCTACGTCCTGACAGCCATCCAAGCACAAACAGCTGTTCATATTGAATACTGACCTTTAGGTAATACTTGTATGGTTCCTTGAAATCAATTTGAAGTATATTTCTCAGCACTGGATTTGGAGTGGTCATGGAGGCAGCTGCCCAATGCTGCTCTGCTTTCTTCAACTCTTCCACAGCAATAACTGCACCAAGCCAGCTGTGACAACATATAATACATTTGTCAATGTTATATCCATCTTATATCCAAAATTCACAAGACTGATGACGTAGCAATAATAGGAATGAGAGGAAGAGTGTCTGCTGTGGTGAAATGACATGCTGTCAACTACTGTCTGTATTAACACGAACACTTGTTATAAAGTCTGTTGATGTTTTTCAGGAAATTTCTGTTTTAGCCAAGCCCACCAAGAAAGGTATAGAAAATAGCACAATTGTTCTACTGAGCTACAGGACTTAGTCTGAAAGCTTGCATTAATATTATATTAAATTAGCATGTTATATACGTTTTTAAAAAGTGTTAATGCAACAACTCTACAGTACAGGCTATTATACGGAGTAGCTGTATATATAATATAGCAGTAAGTTCTATCTGATACATTGTAGTAAAAATGTTTCTTAATTCTGAAATATACAGGACCCTGTGTAAAAATATGACGTTTAAAATATGACAGTTCTGTTCAGTGCATTAGGTGTGAGTTTGGACCTTTGCCCTTCTAAAAAAAAAGAAAGAAAAAAAAGAACTTTGCTTCAAATCAAATGTTGATACTCATAAAATCTGAACCTTTTACAAAACCATTGCGCTAGGCTAATGCATGTTGGTGAACCTGCTAGAGTGTTTTTTCCCCGTTACAATTAGCTTCTCGACAAAACAGGACTGTAGTTATCCATTATTTTATTGTAGATTAACATATCACAAATAATAAAAAATTTTGGTATGTTGTTTAAAAAGTTAACATAACTGAAGGTTTTCTGTGTTTATAAAGACATCAAAGGCAATCATTTTAACTGATTGCGCCCCTAAGATTACAGACGTATAGGAGACCGGGTATGGTTGTAACATGGGGAAAGTTGTAACAACACCTATTCCACCTATAAGGGATAAGCTAGGAGTCCTATGATAACTGCATTATTTAACCACTTTTTTAACCAAAACTATATTTTGTTTAGTACTTATTGTCAGGACCCCGGGCTGATCGGCCTGGCTTTGTCTGTCTGTTCGTGTTTATGGTTGTCATGTGCATCTAGCACATGGCTTCTGTTTTGTCCTGGAGATTTCATTTGGTTACCTCTGCCTGTCCTTACTTCAGCAGCAGCCTGCACCTATGTGGTTTTGCCACCTAGACTCTCTTGCCATTCTGTGACTGTTGCCCGACTAAGGATTAATTTGACTATTTTGAGCTGTTTTCACCTGCCACTGCTTGTTATCCTGCTCATTGATTGCCCTACTTATTTCTCTTGTGTGTGTGTTGTACTTTGCCCGATTGTTGTTTGTTCACCTGCCTTTGGGTTCTCTCTGTTACTGTCCGTGACAACTTATACTGATAAAACCATATAATTTACATTAGGAACAAATTGTAGATTCTCAGGCAAAATGTGCATTTTTAAACGGCTAATTTCAAACCATTATGGTAATACAGCTATGACAGGGGTGGGGTAAGTTGTAATACATCTTAGCATCCCCTTACATACAACTGAGAACTTTCATGTTGTCCATATGGAGCCATTTGGCAACTCAAAGTCAAAGGAAGTGTGGGTAAAATGTGCAATATTCAGTCTCTGGATCCACCAAGCATGCACTCTAGGTTTAAAAACACTGATTTGTCACCACTGTGACTCTGAGAACATTCATACATAGACTCAATCGTACACACATTTACACAGTTTTTTGTTAGATCTACATGTTCTTTATCTAGGTACACTGGAGTTGAGTGTACATTAAACAGAAATACTGTTAAGTAAGTTTGTTCCATAGTCCAATTTAAACACACGCACACGATTCCTGCTTCAAAGAGAAAGAGGATTTGAGCAGTGGTCAGTCATAGAAAGTGAGCCATTGTTTTGTATTGTTCTTTTGGATTGTTTCAATAAACCATTTTTTGAAGCATATTGCATAATGTGGCTGCTGTTTTTGCTTCTTTTGTCTAATTGTTACAACTTACCCCAGCATGTGTTACAACCTACCCCCGCAGTGGGATAGATTATAAGGCACACCATGTATTTGACATCAACTTGTAAGAGCTGTGATATTCTTGCAGAGGTTTGAATTGGTGCCTTTTGTAGTAAACAAATGTGGGTGGTTTGTATAAAAGTTTGAGCACCCTAGCTCAAAAATCCAGCGAGTTACAGATACCGGAAACAAAAAGCGTTACAACTATACCCGGTCTCCCTTTAAAGGCAGGGTATGTGATTTTTCAAAAACACTTTAGAAAACTGATTCGGGCCGAATAGCAAAACAAATTTGTAGCCAATCAGCAATAAGGGGCGTGTCTACTCGTGATGTGGAGGAGAGCGCGTTCAGTGCATGGGACGGACATTAGCCGAGCCGAGCGACCGAAAGATAGAGATGGCGGATAAAAAACAAAAGAGGAAAACGTCTGCGGAACGATAAGGCAAGAAGTAGGACCCGTGTAAATATCGGATCAGCTTTCCAGCGCTGGAGAGAACTCAAGGAGCGGAGGCCTGCGATCGGACGCCGAGGTTGCTTTGTTTCTTCTCAATAGGTGAGTAACACCGTGTCTACAACAGCTAAAGTCTGCCTACACTGGACGCGATCAAACAACCGTTGAAAACCATTTGAAATTTGTGTCAGCACGTCATAAATAGAACCCGGCAGCAGTTTTCTGTCGGGATTTGTTGCACCGCGCCGCTCACGTCCGTAGACACGGTGTAACATTGGTTTTGCTTTGTTTCACAGAACTAATCGTTGCCTGGGTTGCGTACATATATGTGGGGCGGAGCTATCAAAATAGGGGCAAGACCCTTTTGGGGTAGGGGCGTGTTTGTTTTGGTGATTTCAAATATCAACATTGGCTACCAGAAATCGCTTACTCTGCCTTTAAATGTCGACCCAACCATTGTATGAATTATCCATTTATTGCATTCGTATTTGAATTGCTCAAGTCTGTCTTGACAATTGTGTGAGCAAGTCTGTCTTGACAAAGCGTTTATGCCTCAAGTAGCAGGTTCTAGAATGAGCATCAAGTTCGGTTGAGGAGATGCAGAGAGGAGAGTGGTCCAGCCGTGAGTCACAACCGTGACGCAGACAGAGAGAAGGGCAAGGCGCAGCATCCTCTCCATCCTCCATAGCACAACGACTGACAAAAGAGGGGGGAAGAAATCGCGATTTTGAGTGTTGTTATCAGGTAAGAAGGATATTATATCGCTGCATCAAGTATCTGAAATGTTCGCAAAATATAGCTGGCCATCTTGTTTTTCCGCGTGAGAAAACCTGCTTGTTTTTCATGTGCTGCGTGATGGAGCGTCCATGTTTTCTTGTTGACACAGGGCAAGACTGACATGCTTCATAGGAGAATACGAAAACACACTGCATCTGTTTTTATATGTTTAGTCGCGAGATACAGATTTTAGATGAATGTGATTTATTTATCGACGATTTAATCAATAATATTGTGAGATTGAAGACTGTGTCGATTTCATTTGTGCACGATCCATTTCTGAATACACCCCTTTTTGGTAGAACGCACAAGAGTAAAATACAAATTAAATATTCAGCAGCTCAGATATCCTTTAAATTATATTAATCCTTTAAATTATATAATAATAGTCTTATGTAATAGTCTTATGCTGTTATTTATTCCAGTTTTTTTTTTTTTTAGAAAATGAACGATTCAACTGTACACAGATATTATCATCATTTGCAGTTTATATATACAGTACTTAACTGTTATGAAATATTATTATGTGGTTGCATATTATTGGTCTATTTTCCATTATGAAGTAGAGAAAGCTTTGAATCTTAACCTTGCAGCCGTTATGGAAATTAACAGAAATAATGGTTTTATTATTGATAGCATTTTCAAAAAGATTTGAATTCTGATTGAAGTGCCAGCTATCATTACAAGACACAAAATCTGTTAACATGTGGCCTGTTTGTTTAATTGACATCTCTGTAGTGTGTAAGCACCATCCTGTCTCCCACAGTCTGGTGCAATTGAAGGACATTGAAAGCACTACCACAAACTTCTAATGTGTGAGCTTATTCCAGAAGCAATTAAAAACCTTTTGAGGAATACATAATGTATTATTAAAATGAGCGAGTGTGATACTGAAGCTCATATTCACTTTGATCATTGCTCTGATGAAATGGTAGGCCTATTCAGAACAGATCAGATATTGGGTATCTAGACATTTAATTAAATATGCATTATAAGGAATCACAATAATAGCTCAATAAGATCTGATAAATTAATCATAGAAAATACATTTTTACAGAGCAAAATCTAAACTCAGTTGAGGAGTAAAATCTGTCATATAAGATCATGATTAATGGGCTTTTGAAGGTAGCCCATTAATAAGTATTTTGATTTTATTATATGTCAGTGGTAGTTCATTCCAATGGATCAATGTTTTTTCTCTAAATAACATGAACTTGAGATGCAGTGTGGTTTCAATATTCTCTTTGGTCACATAGATTGCAGGCATTTCATATACTGATGTTAAAAACCATAAAATATATCAGTTGCATGAAAAATACTACATGTCATGGTCTGCTTTCCAAATATTTGGGGAAACTTCCAGATGAATTTGATAAAACAATGTAGGACACATGCTGTAGTGTTGGGCTAAGTCTAGCATTCTCCAATTAATTCCCTGAATGTTTTTTTGATGGCTGACTGAGCAGAAGACATACAGGCATCTGAGATATCAAAGTAAATTGCAATGACTTTTATATTCAGCATGGGTCTCCATTAAGATGTGGCTTGTGAGGTCCGGTCTCTCCTCTGTTCCAACAGACTGTGCTATAGAAGCAGTGAGTCACTCATCCGCTTCGCAAGTCTCCATACTAAACATAGAGCATCGCTGGGAGGGATAACTGTGGCATAGAGGTTCATGATCATACGTCTCATATCACATATATTCACTGTTGTTTTTGAGCAGTGATCAAACAAAATTAATTTTGAGAGTGTCGAAGAAGGCTCAGTTCATTTAGGGTGTGTTTACACTTGGCAGGTTTGGTTTGATTAAAACGAACTCTGGTGCGATTGCTCTGTTAGTGCTGTTCAATTGAATAAGGGTGAACGCTGCCGTCCGAACCTTGGTCGGATCTGCTTTCAAATCTCTGGTGCAGTTTGACTGATATATGTGTGCAACATGGACCAAAGACATCTAAACGAACCCAAAACAGGATGTGATATCACAAGATGCGACCTGGTTGTATGTTGCACATTACAGTTCAGTGCAGGCATCAGAACCGCCGTCTCCTTACAACAGATCTCTGTGTACAACGGAGGAATTCATGGCATTGTTTTGAATGCTTTACATATTTTATAAGCTCTTCATTAGTTGATCAGCTGGTAAAAATACCACCCTATGTTCACACATTGTGTGAGCGCGTTTGCTTTGCACACAACATTGATTTGGATGTTTGGTAAAGTTACAAAAAATACATCATAAAAGCTGTCCAATTAGGTTGTGACTATATCTTTATGCCTTTTGTTTTGTATCTTTAGGTTAGGTGTTAAAAATCACAGTGTGAACGCTAAGCGAACCTAAATGTATTATTTTCTTTTTTGGTCTGGACCAAAATAACCAAGAGAACCAAACTAATGTCAAATTAAATCAAGAAATTGCTAACGAGTTATCATTAGTGGGTTGATTTTTTTTCTACACTACTTTGCTTTCACAGTGCGAAAAGTGCATTTTTAATTTGAGTGTATTATTGGCCAGAAAAAAAAATCATTTTATGAGCACATGTCTATAAAAGTTATGAAATTGCACTCTGTATTGTTATTTTTAACTATGCATTTTTAATGTACAGGCCCAAACACATAAGCAGAATGACTAAAGAGGAAACTTCTGAGGTGGAAGAGGCCCAGCCGGCCTCTGAGTTCATCAGCCCTGTTCATGAACCCCGCAAAAAACCCATAGTGCATCCATCTGCACAGGCTCCACTGCCCAAGGACTATGGTGGGTTCCTCATCCTAGCAGTCAGATCTATCCAAATATATTACAGAGAACAAGAAGAAATCTTAAGCTATAAGTTACTAAAGTTCCACAGCATAATGTAGTGGTAATTTAGTCGAATTTAGTTGTATTGATATCTCTTCACTGGTTACCTGTAAAATACAGAATACAATACAAGGTGTTAATGTTTGTCTATAAAGCATTACACGATCAGGCTCCTGAGTACATAAAGGACATGTTAATTTCTTACCAGTCTCAACGCCATCTGCGCTCCTCTCAGAATATGCTCCTAACCGTCCCACGGTCTTGGTTGAGGCGTAGTGGAGACCGCACTTTTTCTGTTGCGGCTCCTACTCTCTGGAACGTGTTACCATTTTCTATAAAATCCTCGGCAAGCATGGACATTTTTAAAAAGGATTTGAAGACCTACTTATTTTATCAAGCTTTCGGCGTTTAAATAGGTCGGAGAATTGTGAGGGATTGGCTGCATGTTTTTCTTGATGTTATGTTTTTGTTGTTATTTTATGTTTGCATGTTTTTTAGTATTATTTTTACTTATGGACAGCACTTTGGTCCATTTTAATGGTTTTGAAAGTGCTTTATAAATAAAAATTTAGTTGAGTTGAGTTGAGTAATAAATCCCTGTATTTATATCCTCCATTTTATTATATTATTATATCTATTATAGCGTTTACCTTCTTTGATCCAAATGATCCGGCCTGCATGGAGATTCTGACAGACCCTCGGACCACAATCCCAGAACTGTTCGCCATCATACGCCAGTGGGTTCCACAAGTTCAACACAAGATCGACATCATAGGCACTGAGGTAATAAAGCTTTAAGTATTTATCTGGAGTTGTCAGCGGTATAGACAGGAAACCTCTCGAAAATGTGGGCATTTAACAAAACGTATTTATGCAGTCTTTTACTTAATGAATGAAGACAGTGAACCATGAATAAATGCCAAGTGTAGAGAGATATATTGAGTTTCTATCCAGCTGCGAATATTTCTGTGTAACATGATCTATCGATAAACTGATGATAGAGTCTGGTTTCTAATCCATGGGTTGTGTTTAAACTTGTTGAAGACTTTTGTCCTCTTCACTCTTTGTGAGAGTTTTTTTTCCCATGCATGTCTAAGCAAATGTTTCTCAGCTTTCTTTTTTTGATCTTTTTTTTAATAATGCACACTGGAGTACATTGTACATATGCTTAGAATGAGATGTTATTTTGCCACACAGTCACATTTGCCTTAAAGGGTTAGTTCACCCAAAAATGAAAATTAGCCCATAAATTACTCACCCTCAAGTCATCCTAGGTGTATATGACTTTCTTCTTTCAGACGAATCCAGCCGGAGTTATATAAAAAATTGTCTTTGATCTTTCAAGCTATTTCATGGCACTCAGCGGGTGTTGCATGCTTCAGTCCAAAGCAAGTTAAATAAAAAGCGCCCATCCATAAAAAAAAGTGTTTCACACGGCTCCGGGGGGTGAACAAAGGCCTTCTGTAGTGAATCGATGCGTTTTTGTAAGAAAAATATCCATATTCAAAACGTAATAATCACTTTAATGTAGCTTTCGCTCACTGTTGTACAAGAAAGCAGTTCTGGGGGAATGACGTGTGAGGTCAGCTTTGCGCATGCGCCGCTCAGATGTGACGCATGCGGAAACGCAGCGGAGAGATCAAAACAAAACAACGGTCACTAATTAGAAGTACAAAACGAGGATTTGTAAAGAAGAATGTCAGAGGATTTCGATATAAGCCAAGAGGAGACTGGTTTTCCTTTGCTAAAGTAAGGATACTTTGCTTCCTTTGCTCCTGTTAACAAACTTTGGTTTTCACGAGACTCACTGGCGCATGTGCAACGCTGACCTCAGAGGTCATCCGCCCGGAGCTGCTTCCAGTGTACAAGACTGATGCATGCAACACCCGCTGAGTGCCATGAAACAGCTTGAAAGATCAAAGACAATTTAAAATTTTTAACGCAGACTGGATTCGTCTGAAAGAAGAAAGTCATATACACCTAGGATGACTTGAGGGTGAGTAATTTATGGGCTAATTTTCATTTTTGGGTGAACTAACCCTTTAAGCTTTATATTAAATTTTATATTAACTTTTGCCAAAGTGATTCGATTGCAGTGCAGGAAAATAAATGTCAGTGGATTAAATTAATTTTACACACGTTGTACTGAGAAAGGGTCATTTACACTTTTTAAATTTTTTATTATTTAAATTGACTAACATATTAATTGAAGTCTTTGTAAGCGCTTGTAAACACTCATGTTCATATGCACACTGTTGCTTGTGGTCTGTAAAGATGGGTAATGGATAAGGAGGTGTGTTGCTGTAGAAGGGTGTCCCTAGAGGAACTGGAGCTGCAGGGATTGATGGCATTGGTAACAAGCCTCCTATATTTGACTGATCTTTACATTGAGTCCTGCCTGAAATCAGCTCCACCTGTCAGGTCTCGGTGAAGAAGAACTCTCACTGCCCACCAGTATTTGGCCTTGTGGGTCTGACTTGTGATGTGTAATCAAAGTAAAGGGTTTCATAAGGTTAAAAGTTTTCACAACCTTCCTAACAAGACTAGCTTAAACCGGCCTTTTACCTGGTTTATGCTGGTTTCACTGGTGTCAGAGAAAAACCAGCAAACCAGACCAACTTAAAAAAACACCTTAGGATGATTTTGAGTTGTATTTTTCTGAAGGGATACAGGTACAGGTAGAGGATTAAAATTGTGAAGATTTGGGATGGATGGCATTTTTCATATTTTTTACTTATACACAAATCTTTTTGATGTCTTTTGGTATGTAAATGGACCTGTGTTCATTTTCAGTTATAATGCACTCTTATCAGTGGGATTCTTGCATATCAGCTCTAAGTTTTCCACAAAATGGCTGCTATACATTAAGAAAATGTGACATTAAGGATGACTCAGCAATAAGGCTTATTTCTATCACATATCATTAATATTAATTGGCTTAATTTTTCATCATTAGAGTGCATCTCATTAATATGGCTCTCGTCCAGCTTTGAAAGTGCCCATTTGCTTTTGAAAAGCTTCATCTACTCAAGACCGTAATTGCCCGCAAATCCACATTAGTTATTAATTGGCTTCCAGTTGCATGGAAGTTCATCATATGTTGATCTTGATCAACTCTTCATGTTCTTTCCCATTGTCACTTTCAGATTTTAAAGCGAGGTTGCCATGTGAATGACCGTGATGGCCTGACGGATATGACTCTTCTCCACTACTGCTGCAAAGCAGGAGCTCACGGAGTGGGTGAGTGACACTGGAGTTGACGGTTGGAGTTCTTTGCCCTGACTTGCCTTGTAATCCACAATCCAAATCTGGCATTTCTCTGTAATTGAGGTCATTAAATTCTAACTCCTTGAAAAGCTCTAACCTTGCGGTGCATTTCACACGTGCCGACATAATAAAAGCAAATCGTGTGACCGTTGGTATAGTAACAATGTGCTTTCCTTTCAGGTGATCCTGAGGCAGCACTCCGGCTGTCCAATCAGCTGCTAGCTCTGGGAGCTGATGTGAGTCTGCGCAGTCGTTGGACCAACATGAATGCCCTACATTATGCAGCTTACTTCGATGTACCAGAACTGATTCGTGTTTTGCTCAAAGGCTCCAAGCCTAAAGGTGAATTTCAAAAGCATAAACAGTGTTTGTATTCATGACGGCGTCTGAATATTTTAATAAGCCAAATGCTTTTTGAAACGATCTAGTCACATTCTCACACACAAGCTGAGACAGAAAATGCTAAATAGTTAAGTCATTTAGAAAATGTCAAGTATCATGCACAAGGAAATGATGAAGTGGCTAATGAGTATTTGGCATCTCATTACATTTTCCACTAATAAAGGTGGGTGTTCTTCAACGTGTCTGGTTCTCTTCTCTCTACACAGTGCTCAACTCCACCTGCAGTGACTTCTATCATGGCACAGCCCTGCACATCGCCGCCTCCAACCTCTGTCTCGGTGCTGTCAAGTGTTTACTGGAGCATGGAGCCAATCCTACTGTTAGAGTGAGCATGATGATTTAAACTTCACTTGAGTTAATCAGCCTGATTGACCTTGCTATAAATCCACTCCGTTCATATTGGATTAATGTTTCAGAAGTCTTTGTTGGTCTGTTTTTCAGAATACGCTCACTAGTAACCAGATAATTTTATATGGACCCACTGTATATATGAAATAAGATGCACAAATATATCCTACCATTCAAAAGTTTGGGGTTAGTAAAATTTTCTAACATTTTAGTCTCTTGGCTATCCAAGAATGCATTTATTTGATAAAAAATACAGTAAAATAATGTTGTGAAATATTATTACAATTAAATATCTGTTTTCTATTTGAATATATTTTAAAATATAATGTTTTCCTTTGATGGCCAAGCTGAATTTTCAGCAGCCATTACTTTAGTCTTCATTATCACACGATCCTTCAGAAATAATTCTGATATGCTGATTTGGTGCATTTCTTATTATTATCAAAGTTAAAAACATTTTTTTTCTATGATGAATAGAAAGTTCAAAAGAACAGCATTTTTTTTAAATAGAAAACTTTTGTATCATTATAAATGTCTTTACTTTTGAACAAATTAATGCATCCTTGTCGAATAGAAGTATGAATTTCTTTCAGATTTTCTAACTTATTGACCCCAAACTGTTGAACAGTAGTTTATATTTACTAAAAGATTAACTGTGACTATGTTATTGACCCAGAAGGCAATGTCTGTAATCTCAAAATTAACTCTCTGCATGCTACAGAATGATAAGGGTCAAGAGCCTGCTGAGGTTGTCCCTGACCCTATGGACATGAGTCTGGATAAAGCTGAGGCTGCCATGGTGGCTAAAGAGCTGAAACAGTTGCTACTGGATGCAGTGCCTCTCAGCTGTAACCTGCCCCGGGCCACCCTGCCCAACTATGACAACATTCCCGGCAACCTTATGCTCTTTAAGGGGGTCTGAATACTTTCCGTACCCACTGTATATATCAAACATCCATCTATTTTATATGTGCATTTGAAGTTCTGTGTTGTCCAATGTTCATTTTCTTATCAATTTGTTATCAAATCATTGTTTAAACCCAAGTTAATGTGTGACCACTTAAAAGTCTCTTATGTTTACCAAGGCTGCATTTATTTGATTAACAGTAATATTAACAGTGAAATATTATTGCAATTCAAAAGAACTGTTCTCAATTTTAATATATTTTAAAATGTCATTTATTCCTTTAATGAAAAAGCTTGTTTTTTTATCTTAGCAGCCATGCCTCTCAGCTGTAACCTGCCCCGGGCCACCCTGCCCAACTATGACAACATTCCCGGCAACCTTATGCTCTCCTCTCTAGGCCTCAAACTAGGGGACCGTGTGGTGCTGGATGAAACAAAGGTGAGATTAGGAGAGTCTGTGTGTTTAAAGATGTTGAAGAATGGATGCAGTGTAAAAAGTCCAAAGGACCTAGGCTAGGAGAATATAGGATATATATATATATAAAACAGAATGCCTCTTTTCTGCAGACTGGCACCCTCCGTTTCTGTGGCACTACTGAGTTTGCTAGTGGGCAGTGGGTTGGTATCGAGCTGGACGAGCCGGAGGGCAAGAATGATGGGAGTGTGGGTGGGATCCGCTATTTTATCTGCCCCCCAAAACAAGGTGTGTTCTCTTAATTTCTGTATTATAAAAGTCATTTTATAATTATTGTAATGACAACAGCAAGCATGAATTGAGATTCAGACTGATCGCATTATTCAGATGAAATAATCTAGAGTTTAATATTTGGTGTGCACGTCCATTCTTCAGGCATCTTCGCCCCTGTGTCAAAAATCAGCAAAGCTCTTGAGCAGACCCCCTCTTCAGTCACCTCCACCCCAGTGTGACCACTTAAAAGTCTCTTATGTTTACCAAGGCTGCATTTATTTGATTAACAGTAATATTAACAGTGAAATATTATTGCAATTCAAAAGAACTGTTCTCAATTTTAATATATTTTAAAATGTCATTTATTCCTTTAATGAAAAAGCTTGTTTTTTTATCTTAGCAGCCATTGATCCAGTCTTCAGTGTCACATGATCTTTCAGAAATCATTCTAATATTCTGAATTTTCTATTAAAATAGAAATTCTAATAGTATTTCACAATGTTAGTTTACACTGCATTTTTTGATCAAATAAATGCAGCCTTGGTGAGCCCGAGACACTGGTGTATATCTGAAGTTTGTCATCTTCTGCACCAGCTCCAAGAAACAAGCCTCTGTCCGGGGTCAGTTTGGATCCTGATGGAGTCAAGGTTGAGGTTGGGGATCAGGTGTTGGTGGCGGGCCAAAAGCAAGGGATCGTCCGCTTTTTTGGCAAGACAGACTTTGCTCCCGGTATGTCTATCTGACGGTCTAAGATAATGGTATAATATAATGACATGAGAATAAGCCTGACATGATGATTTGCAATTACCTTATAATTAATATGAAATCACATATAAGTACAATGATGTGCAGTAAGTGTTTAGAATTTTGTGTGTGTGGATTCTTGTGATCAGGATATTGGTTTGGTGTGGAGTTGGAGCAGCCCACTGGAAAGCATGACGGCAGTGTATTTGGAGTACGTTACTTCCACTGTTTGCCCAAATATGGGGTTTTTGCACCACCATCCCGTGTTCAGAGGTAAAATCTTCAACATGTACCAGAATTTTTTTTTTTACAGATACACAACTTGGGTTAGAGTAAATAGGGATATGTTGTACTGTTTTGGTTATAGAATATGAGCAGACCATGCCTTTCATTTAGCTTTTATTTCTGAATAGCAAACACATTTGCTGTTATGTTTCACTGTTAGGATAATGATAAAGTACCAGAACAATGTTAGGGTGTGGGGCATAAGAAAATGTGCTAAAATACCATCTACGCTGTCGTTATGAAGTCTTTGTGAAACCATCTAGTGTAAGGTAAAAAAACGAGACATTTAGTATGATATAAATTGAAATAATTTTGTTGTTCAGATGAATTCTCCAAAGAAACATCAACAGTGTAATTTAATCCATTATTCTTGCAGAATTGCAGGGCCCAAAGATCCTCAGGGTGATGGGCCACTAGTGAAGAAAGTCCACCAGGTGACTAGTAAGTACAACGATAAGAGCATGTTTTTCTTATGCACATTTTTTTGGAAATGTGTCTTGTTTGAAAAATGTATTTTTTTCTTTCCCTGTTTTTAAAGCAACAATTTTCACAGTCAGAGTGTGTGCATTTGTAGAATAAACAACATTAGCTCACATTTAGTGCTCCATCTTGTATCTTGTCAGTTAGGCATACAGTGACCTCTTCTGTCCAAAATGTGTAATAGCAATAAGTATTTTTTCCGGTCTGTTCCGAAGTTCAACATTCAGCTGGATGATTGCATGTAGCAAAGAGCAGAAATATATCAAATTTATTATATAATATGCATAATACAATATGTATATGAATGCAGTGGCGGCTCGTGGGTTTTAAAATAGAGGAGGCACACTAATTGTATTGGTCTGGGATCCCTGCC
>NW_015625590.1:1803476-1834713 GCF_001515625.1 Sinocyclocheilus rhinocerous | reverse complement strand
CTGTGAAATTACAAACAAAAAATACACATTCTGAGACATGAACTGAAATGAATTGTGAATTTTATTAACATTAAATCGTCCTCCTCCCATTTTCACCTTAAAATTATGGGGAAGCTGTGCCTCCCCTGCCTCCCCCGACGAGCCGCCACTGTATGAATGAACAACACAGTCCCACATGACAGCCTCAGGTACATGGTTGTAATGTTTGTCTGTGTTCGTCCTCCTCTCCAGTGTCCCAGCCGAAGCGTAATTTTAATGCGATGCGATCTCCGAAAGACATAACATCTGAAAGTTCCATATCCAGGTATGCTTGTGTCCCACAAATAATATATCCGTTTGGCTGCAGCTGTGAATCTAAAATGTTTCCTGTGTTACAAGATTAAACGACAGCATTTTATATTCATGATCCGTTTCTGTTACAGCAGGTTGCTGTTCTGTTGCTGGTTTCCCTGGATGCTCCGTGCAGAGATGCAGACCTAAATCCACTGGTTACATCTTTAATTATATCTCCCTCCTCTTTCTGTTCCTCCTCAAGATAAAATCTCGCCCACTCTGTGTACTACCAATATTCATATGTGCTTCTCTATGTGAACTACCCAGACTGCTGTCCTGCCCCTTTGACGGCAATTCAATAGCAAAAAAATAGTGCCTTGTCAAGTAACTAATGTCCTGCATTCCAATGATTGAATTATAGATGAACAATCTTTTATGAAATCAAAATCATTCCTACTAAAAGCCATTCACATCTCTCTATCAGTTTTTTTTATTTTTATGCTAAACCGCTGTGGGTAGATTATTGGCAGTATTCAAGCTTGATAATACAGTCATAATCCACATAAAACTAGGCTTGTATGTCTATTTTAATTTGTAAAGGTGCTTTTTGTTTGTAAACATGCTGCTGTATTATGCACCTTTACTGTCTTACTTTACAGTATTTTATTGTATACAGACTTTGTTTCCTAAGTTTCAAATGCCTTTAAATGAACTAATAGGTGACATATTATTATTAGTGAATATCTGAAAACATAAAATGTTTCATTGTAACTGTAGTCTGAAAATATTGATGCTGCCGATGTGAAAAAGAGGGGTTTTGCCATTGGAGCCCAATGCTTTCTTCATCTACAGTGAAACTGTAAGCGTATGGTTTAAAATATAGAATATGTTGCATGAAATAAGCAGGTATGGGCACGTTTTTAGGTCATAAACTGCTCTGAAATGAGGTGAGATGCCTGCTTTAGATATTATAAGCTAATAAATCACATTTCATTAAATTAAAATCAACCACAGAACCAAAGCGCAAGCTCCATGATATAGCAAAAGCTAAATAATCTCTTACTTAAAATAAAGTACTGTTAAGAACCACGCATCAATAATGCAGGTCTTGAGAGGAGGCATTCTTGACATTTCATAAAAAAACGAGGTGACAATTAAAGGATTTGTCTATTTTATAAACCCAAATAAAAATACGAATCACAATCATGTTTCTCTCACCAAAAAACAAAACAAAAACAAATTATAGTTCATCTAGTATAGTTTAAAGTGAAGTACAGTTTATATTTTAACATAAATCCTCATCTATCATCTACAGTCTAATGTATAAAAGCTGTTAGGCCAGACTACCTATTCCTATAGTGATCCCAGAGCAGGCAGATTTAGTTAAGGAGAGAATAAAAAACAACAGCTTGCCTTGTGCACTCTCCTTTATTGTGAACACTTGGTCAACTGCACTGATTTACAAAAAAAGAGCAACTTGCAGAATTGAAAATTTACTGCTTGAGCAGGTCTGGACAGCTTTTGATTTCTTCAGCCACCATGCCATTATTTCATTAAAGAACAACTGAATCTGTGTGGTAGCAATGTCACTGTAGTGAGTAGTGCATCTTCTGATGGAGTGCAAAGGTCAGCTCACAACAAACCTTAAATTGTGCATTATCATTTTGTGACATAGAGTACAGTATATTGCTTTATGGTGACTAAAAGTTGTAGAAAGCATCAGTATGTCACTGTTATTTACCTTAATTTCAGGACAAGTCACATTCCGTTTTTTGATGCCAAAAGGAGAGTAAAAGTATGACTGTAAATTGACTATTTCATATGTGAGTATCTCGCACTGACTGGCTCACCCTCCACGCTTTCAGAGAGTTTCAGTGTGACATCTAGGATTGTCGGCAAAGCTTTCTGTCATTTTATATCCAGTTGTGTAATTGGTATAGTTCATTTGTAAACATTTGTTTATTCGTCTGAGAAAAAATATATTTTAATAATTTTTTTTAAGGTCCTGTGTTTTGTGTTTTCATGTTAACTATACTCTGTAAATCAGATTAATGTGGATCTTATCATGAATTCAGTTTTAGATTTGATGGACAACATAACTGTACTGCATGTTGTGTATACATCTGCAGGTTTCTTTTTCCTACAGTACATCAGCATGAAAAAGCTTATTAATTACTTAAAGTGAAACTCTATCCTGATTATGGATATATGACTAATAAACATTAGTGTTTTATACTTAGTTTGAATGTGTTGTTTTGATTGATTATACAATTCATCATCTATAGCCTATCTATCAGGAGTGTAAAGGTGCATTCGTCCCTAAACTTTTCGGTACGCATGTGAAATTTCCATTTCGCATAGGCAGAGACAAAATTAACGCATGCGCGTCAAGGACGGAGCGAATAAAAGACGGGAACTAAATTAGATATTTTGCTAAAATAGTTTGCTTCTAAAAGTGTAAGAACTTCAAATCTTTAACTCCAATTACAATAGAACCATAATTAAAATATGAACAAAAAACGTTTATTTCACTGAGAAAGCATGTTTATTCGTATAAAATGTAGGCCTACATATTTTTTTTACACTGTAAACAAAAGTATACTTTTAAAAACAATGTTTAAAAGCCACTGAGTCTGTGTTGATATGATTCAGTCATAAATTAATCTGATTCGTGAGATCATCGGAGGCTTTTGTCTGGGCAGGTTGTCTGTCTCTTTCTACGTGCACGTCGATTCTTGAACCAGACCTAAAATCGTATTTTATTTTCAGATATAATCATTAGCACATATTATGAAATAGCCTATTATTAGCCTACAGATAAAGAGCGCTTTCTTACCTGCACAGTCTCCTCGCTGAGGCCGGTGTTCTGGGCTAACTCCGCCCGGGTTTCAGCGCTCGGGTAGTCGGTGAATGCGAAGAGCCGCTCGAGCTGCTCCGTCTGGTTGTCGGTAAAAACCGTTCGGATTCGACTGCGCTGTCTCTGAGCTACAGTTTGGTGGTAGTGATTCTCAGCTGTATCACAACCTAAAGGTAGATTAAAAAAATAAAATAAATTATAAACAAAAATGAATTACACTTTTTAAATAAAATAGCCTATAGGCCTAGTTTAAAAAAAAAAAAATCATACCTGATGCGGCAAAAGGCCACGGTTGACCTGCATAGTAATTTGAATTAAAAGTGGGTTGATAATACTGGAACACAGCAGCTGTACATTCCTGCATTCCACGATGGAGACTGAAATTTCAGCATGAGTGCTGCATGCTCACCATGACCTCTAGATCCATCCCAGTAGAGTATGCCCAGTTTGGTCAAGTGTCCTGGGAAATCATGAGAAGATGCTGGATGATCCACTCCAGGTGATTCTGCTGTTTGTTTGCTGTCGTCTCCCAAGATGTAATCAATAGAGAAGTTTGAACATTTCTGAGTTGCCATGTTCAAGTAGGGGCCTACAGAAGCTGCGGTGACTATTTATGTGCTCTCTCAATAATGACATGGAGCTGGAGAGTTGTATTTGTGCCCCCTGTATCGTTTTAACTGAGGTATTAATGTATTTAATATTGGTCCATTAACACCTCTTTGTAAAGGTGGAAGTCAACGGAAATTAACTTTTGAAGATCCACTTGAAGATCCTTAAACCCTTTTATCCTGGCACTTGAAATTCACCCGTGATGATACTACTTATGAATGTTTATTGATCACACTTCAATACTTTGGTAGAAGTTAGTGGCCTGCATACATCAGATTATTGTTTTTTTTTTACAGTTTACTGACATTACAGCAATAGTTGTTTACAATAAAGTAGTATGATAAAAATCTATTTTGTATATATATATATATATATATATATATATATATATGTATATATATATGGCTATACATTCTGTAAAAAGTTTTACCTCAAGGTACATTTTTTAAATTTTATTTTATTTTAATTGTATTTTGTTTTGATCTAGCCTACAAAATAAAGAAATAAAGAAATATTAAAATACCATGGAAACCATATGGAAACAGATTTATGTAAATATATAAATTAATTTTTTTTAATTACAATTTTAATAAAACTATATAAACTCATAATCTCATTTGTGAAAAAAGTTTTATAGTTTATATTAAATGTTTATCATAATAGGTCTGCAGAATAAAGGAATAACTTTGATGACACTTATTCAAAGGGACACGCGCGCTTTGAATTGGTCACGTCATCATCCGCATTCACTAACGTTAGAAAGATAAAAGTCGTTTTATTGTAGCTTTTCAAAGAGGTCAAAAGTGCTTTGATTTGTTCCTTCTTTCATGTCCATTTTCATGTGTGTTTTAATAATGCTTTAATGTATGCTATTAAACGAGACTTGGTGCTCATAATGAAAATGATCAATGAGTATTATTTTTCTGTAAAGAATTACACCACAAACCTAATATATAACCTACTGACCTAAACATATCTATAATGAATATAGTGAATAAATGTCGCCATCTTGTGGTATTATTAAGGAAGTTTGCTAAAACTAAAATAAATAAATGCCTTGCAATAATTTTAATACAAATGTTAAAAATATTATAAATAATTGCTTAGCTCCCTTTAATACCCATTAACTACACTGGTTTATGATTATATAGCAAGTTAACTTTGATTTCATGTAAACAATATTAAATGATAGCATTTTTAAATACAGTCTTTTGGATAGCATAAAGAAAGTATTACATTATCATATTATTACAACAACAAAAAAAATGCCAGTGTCTGTGGATAGTGAAATTATTCAAAAACCTTCAGCGTTACATATATGCTGCATGCCAATAAATCAGGGTTAACTCAAGATTAAATGATCATGGTTATTTTAAAGCACAAGCTGCAGCTGTAGCTTAGAGATATCATGAGCGGTTAGTCGCTATTGACTGAGAGAGTGTGTATTTTACAAACCAGCAGATTCTCCCAATATAACTCAGCTTACACCATTAATATTCGATTATTTTTAAGCTACTTGGGTTTACAAAGAATTCACATGAAAATCCCACTGAGCGGATATGGGTTTTGCCTGTTTGCCAAATTAGATCATTTGATAATCTGCAAGGCCCACACTGCACATATACTATACATAAAATTAAAATTCTGCACATCCTTCATTGTACTGAGGATTTTTGATTTATTAAACACAAACTTACTATTATGACCTTCAATGCCATGGCATATCCCTATCCAGATGGAATAGATCAGTTACAGGGATTTTGTTTCAAGAATCTGTGAATGAGTATAAGATCTTTAAGTATGGAGGGTTCTTGGCCCTTCCATTCAGATCATAACAATTTGTTAGCTCTGTTTGTTACATGAAGTACTTTCATTAAAAAAGACATAAAAAGAGGGATTACTATTTCAACAGCAGGATAAAAGAGCATATAGGCCTATGTATTTAATCAGTCAGTATCTTCCCCTTCAAAATAAGTCATACAACAAAAGTACAGAAACTCACTCTAAACAAACCTCATTTGCATGATAAAGGCAGCCGTCTGATTTGGAGCATTGAACTGAATCATATGGTTGACCCATATTCAGTTCTGCGATACATTTATAGAGGGCATCCAGTGTAGTAGTAAGCATCCATCTGTACAGCCAGGATTTGCACAATGCCACTGACAAGCATTGATATGATTTGGGCCAATAGGCAATTAACAAATGCATGACCTCCTCCAAATGGAGCTGGATGTTCATTGAGAACTCCCAACTATACAGCTCTGCCAAATCAAACTGATCTGGGGATGAAATTCAAGCTCCAGTGAGTAAGATGTGCATCCCAAAAACACAAAAGGAAGTTTAACTATCTAATCTGAAGCAATCCATCCAAAGCACAGACAAACAAGGGCAGCCTTGAAGGTTACTTGGTCGCTTTTCTCAATGGGGTGCACTTACTACAATCAAATGATTTATGATCGAAGGTAAGAGGTTGTTGTAGAGAATATTTGGGCCACAACAGTTGTACTGTAGTCTGAGAAACAGACCCAGCAGATGGTCTTTGGATTTAAGATTAGCTGAGTCATTCTTTACTGAGGAAATAAGCCCTGATGCTGTCTTTTGCATAAACTGCATCTGGAAAACCGTGTTGCTCTGTTTACTTATAAAGTTACATACTATACCGTGCTATTGCAGCATCTAAAGGAATAGTTCACCCAAAAATGGCCGTCCAAGATGTAGATTAGTTTTTTTTTTCTTCTTCTTCTTCTTTTTTTTTTTTCTCCATTGAAACAGTTTTAGAGAAATTTAGCATTACGTCACTTGCTCACCAGTGGGTTTTGATGTTTTTTCAACTGTTTGGACTCTCATTCGGACGTAACCTATTCACTTCAGAGTATCCATTGGTAAGTAAGTGATGTAATGCTACATTTCTCCAAATCTGTTCCGATAAAGACAAACTCATCTACATCCTGGATGGCCTGAGGGTGAGTAAATGTTAAATTGGGTTCAGCTATTCCTTAAAAAACCACCTAGCATATTTTTCACATGTATTGGATCAGTGAGTCCATGTGCACTGTTCTTTTATTCCTCTGGTGCCTGAGAGTGACAGCCAGCTGAACTACTGTATTAAAGGCCACGTTTCTCCTTGACTGTTCCAGATGGCTGGAAAAGCAACTCGTATCTCATCCCAAGAAACTGTGTCTGCATCGGGCCAGCTTAATTTGTTACCCCGTCACAAAGCAATTAGAATTATGAACTGTGTGTCATGAACTCAGTCAAGCATCTGAAGGTCATCTTTTCAAATTCAACTCTAAACAAGCTGCCCCATATAGTGAGAGCTGATCAAATGTCACTGAGTAAATGTAAGCTAGGGAAAGGTATTTATCACAATGGACAGAAACCAGAGGAGTTATATAACATAAAGTGTCCCCTGAGAAGTATTTAGACACTTAAGATATATTATTACTTATAAATGTATATATGTATTTGTAATAGATATTACAATATCAAACCATGTGGCATTCACTGTAAAGAAAATGATCCCTTTTTGATGTTTTCTGAAGCAGGGGTTTACAAACTGTCTTTTTAAGTGAATCATTTAAATTATATACTTAACAGATTCTTTCAAGAACGCTGATTCATTCAAGTGACTGCGACCAATGAATCACTGAAACATTTAGGCTACTTTGTCCACTGGTCATTGCAAACTCTTGCTGGTTTGTTATTATGGCGTTAAGATATTGATCCCTTTGAGGGGGTCAATGATGCTAATTAACTTTATGAAAACACCTGATCTAAAGAATACATCTTTAAAATGCCCATTTGGATCGTTCACCTAATTTTGGTAACATTTTCCCGATCTACTGTAATTTCTGCTCACGTTATACTACGAAAAAAGGTCAGTCTGCAGGAAATGAAATATGATATTCAGTTTGCTCGCTTAAGATAATAATCTTTCACCAGAGGACTGTGTTCTGTTTATTTTGAGTCGATTAATCATCTCTGCAACCCGGTTCTGACCAAACATACTCAGTAGACTGTGGAGGCCACACAAGGTGACACAGGGAGCTAAGCTAAAATATTTAACAACCAGGACAAGATTCAGACTACACAGCCTCTTAGTTTTTGTGACGGTGGGGGCATTTGAGTGAGGATGTTAAAGCTCATTTTCTGCGCGTTTCTTTGCTGGTTGAAATACAGTGGTGACCTAATTTCTGTCTGATTTGGCTCATGAGCTAGCAAATACGAACAAAGCTTCAGGTGTCCTTTGAAACCCCTCCAAATAAGACGTCGTATATTAGCACACTCATCTGACAAGCTTTGAGGTTTACAGTACTGCAATGAGAGGAAGATATTGACAATGCCCGAGATCAAAGGATGACGATGAATGTGTTAAACAGTTCACGGAACAACCAGAAGAGGGAGACATTCTATTAGAAGACTTGCATCTGGATGACGGCATTACATAATTACAATAACATTGAATGATTCATTGGAAGAATGGAGTTAATTTATGCAAACTGACAGAATTGTGTCATACATTCTGTTTGTAAGGCTGATGCTGTCTGCAGGAAAGCAGCAACCATCTGAACACAGCCAGAGGTGAACATCGATATGTGATTGCAAAAGGCGTTGAAAGCGAGGTCACAGGCATAGTCTTAAAAAGAGGGTCATGCAAAAATAAATAAATTAATAAATTAATCAAATAAAATACATTTAATAATAATATATAGTTGTATTGCATCCATATATTCATCTCTCACTGACCTGCTCTCATTTGAAGGGATAGTTTACCCAACTGTGGAACATTAAAGAAGATATTCTAATAAAAATGCCTTTTTTTTCATGAAATGAAAGTCATTAAGCCAATGATGTTTTGAACCCCACTGACTTTCACTGAAGTATGTTTGACAAAAAGTTCAAATATACTTCAAAATATCTAATGTTGTGTCCATACAGGTTTAGAATGACATAATGGTGAGTAAATAATGACAGCATTTTCATTCTAGGGTGAACTGTCCCTTTAAATAATTACGTTTATAATGACGCTTGTGACCTTTTCACCTCTCAATCTCAATGGACACATCTCTATTGTTTTCAGCTCATGCAAATTCAGGGGCTTCTCTTAGCTGCATAAATAAAGCAAGTAAATGCACTCCACTGCATAATTACACTGCGTTTTATTCAGAATTAGCAGAGTGACCGATTCATTCTGACGTGAGCGATGAATCACTGGACCCCTCCCCACTCAGAGTTATGAACATATGCGGGAGCTGTACCTCCTTACTGGGTGAGAAAAGAGACAAATGGTGACTGCATGAGTGAACACGGGGTACACACGGGGTACATGAGTGAAGGTT
This sequence comes from Sinocyclocheilus rhinocerous, assembly GCF_001515625.1. NCBI lineage: Eukaryota > Metazoa > Chordata > Actinopteri > Cypriniformes > Cyprinidae > Sinocyclocheilus > Sinocyclocheilus rhinocerous. The sequence goes on along the minus strand of NW_015625590.1, from coordinate 1,825,632 downwards.
GGCCGGCGGTTCGGTGTACCCTGGTGTATTAGTACCGTCTGCTCACACATGCTCTTCAAAGGGGCTAAATGTTGTCCTGCCAAGTTCATATCTAGCAGTTGTCAGACAGCAGAGACTGCACTTGCCCCTTATGGGACCTTTTTCTTTGTTTCCCTGTAATCAACAAAGGGTCTCCTATGGGAGACCTGCCTATTTAATATACAGTGAGCTAATCCATCCCTCCAATATAACATACATTCATGCTGCAGTTTCCTAGTCAGTACTGAGCAGCTTATTTTGAAGGAAACACACTGCACAAAATAATTTGATGCCTCTTGTAAATGTTGACAAGAGGCATAAATAAAGGCAAAACAAATGCTGGCCAGTCAACCATGTTTTTTTAAATCATATATTTAGTTGGATTTTAATTCGTTTTTCAATATTTCCAGATTATAAAGTTATTTTGTAGTTCACTCCAGGTTGCCCTGAAATTAACCATGATATGGCTGCATTTGAATTATATTGAATGCACATTATATTGAATACTGCACATTATATTGAACACACATGCAAACATTTGCACTTTTAAATAATAAAAATTTTGTTTACAGCCCAATATTCTACCTACAGGCCTATATGTTTTATGAAAAGTTCCAGAATACAAAAATACTGATTCGAAAAATATGCATACTACGTTAAATGTTGCATCGCACATTCAAACTTCTGTGTATAGCAACTGATTTTTATGATTTTATGGCCACCTTTGGATCATAAAATATCTATTTATAAAGACAGTAAGTTCCCCTCAGACATACATTCATATAAACTCCTACCCCTAAATGAATCGCGATTTGTTTAGCATCTCAACCGATTTGAATCGTCACATATTTGAATCGATTTTCAACCGGCTCGCAGTTAATCGTTACATCCCTATTTATACGCCTCTACTCTGCTAACAGGTGTATATGTGTTCTGAAAGGTTTCAGAAATTAATGAAATGTTCCTGAATTACATGGCAGCTAATTTCCAAAATAACAGTACAGCAGAGATAAATAAACATGTATCTTTAAATATTGGCAAACTTTACAAATAATTTTTAATGTACTTCATTTTTAATTTTGTCTTGATGTGTAGTGTATATTTTCATTTTCATTGTACCCTTTTTCTCTTCTTAAAAAATGACAATATCATATTTTATTTCCGTAAAGAAATATCCGTGCTTGAAGTCACGCATAAGAGCTATAAAGGTGAGTAGGAGGAGCGTGTGAACTACTCGGGGGGCGTGGCCTCTTCTCACCTGTGTCAGGTGACATTTCAATTTGCTTACAACTCAAAAGACTGATGGCTATGTTAAGTGACCTGAAACAGAGTTTCTCTTTATCGCACAACATAACGTTGTTTCTTGTTTGATGTGTGTTCGTAAAACATACCTGGCATTTCAAACCTGATCAGAAGTGTTTTCACCCTGAGGATGAGAAGTTTTGCACCTGAATGATTACTGAAACCCCGAGGGATATCTTGAAGGAGAAACTGGAAGTTGGAGTTAGGACAGGTTTTGCACGTAAGTGTTAAGAGGACGTACATAACATTTTAATATCTACTGCATTTTTAAGCCTGGGTATTGTTTTAAACCGCTTGCAAACATTGTTCACCTGCTTCTATAAAACGCGCTTTGTGCATTTAGCACGTGTATTTCGTCAGAGTAGTGTGTAATTATAAACGTACGCGTACATTTTCAGTCATATTTATCACGTAGCCTATTAAAATGATTTTAAATTTTTTTTTTATTTACTGACATATAAACATATGGGGCATCTACCAGATTGTAGTTGCCCACGTGACTGTGTGCAAAGGGTGTGTTTAAGTGGTTTGCGTCCATACAAGCCATTGTTTTCAAAGTATTTAAATGTGTTGCTGTTGCTGTGGAATAGTATGCATGAATCACTTGGTTGACAACACCAGGCCATCAGGTTACAGCCTGCTGCTGAATGTGATACTCCATGCCCATTGATTATTCCCACAATGACATCTGATGCCTCTTGTAGTTCAAACTGGGCCTGTATTCTGGGTCAAAGATCTTATGTTGTTTATCTTTTTAATTATATTGGGCTTAAATGGCATTTACAACCATAATCAGTCACAGAGCCCCTACAGCCTGGTTTTTGCTTTAAGACATGCTATTAGTCAAAAGCTTGGACACTTTGGAATAAGAGTGATTAGCACGTCATTAAAAAAATGATAAAATAACCCAAATTGAAGTATGGGAATTTTACAGTGAGCAAAAATATTAAACAAGTTAGAGCTAGTATTTTAGCATCTATTTTAGTAGACACAATTTGTCTACAATATGGCTCTATTCATTTTCTTAACATTATTTAAGCACTATTTTCATGTATGCATGCATTTTGGTTGTTATCCCTACACTATCTGGACTAACTCACCATATAAAAAGGTTTTGTACAAAATGCTAACTAAATAAATAATGATATGGAGACTCTTAATATTTGTGTACATTTTTTAAAAACATTTTACGCATTTAAGTATAAGCCTTTAGATCAAATGTTTTTTAGGATGAGAAACATAAATTGTCAAATGTGTCAACCTGTGACTAGTGGTGTTTTTTTTGTTGTTTTTTTACTAGTAGATTCCTTTTTGCAATTACTAATTTATTTTATGTAGATAGAATAACTATTATATATTTTAAAACATTTAATGTTATTAACTGAATTTTAGTAACACAATTCGGGATAGTTATTATTATTATTATTATTATTAATGGTGACATCATGATCAGAATGAAGTGAGAAATGTTTTATAGTTCATGTTTAGACAGCTGATTGTGAAATCACATATTAGCCTTTTCTACCATTTCATCCATTAGTGGATTTCAAGACTGCATGACTTGAACTGAATCAGTCTTGTACTTTGCTAGACATCTTGCTCTTATCTCAATCTTCCAGGAGCCTTCCAGCGAGCCCTTTAAAAACAATTAACTGATTTGCAGTCAATATAACCTCTAATTTGATGTTTACAATTATTTTTCAAATGTAGACCTAAACCCAATGATACGATTACTGAGTCTCAACAAACTAGAGTTTAAGCAGTGTCCGGGGAAAGTGCTGTGAGCACAGAGAAAAAGTTCTCCTGCTTGTACATGCCTGTTCTTTGGGTGCTGTTCAGCGGCTTCCTGCTTTAAACAGACCCCAGAAGTGATTTTCTTTGAAGAGTGTTAGTTGAAAGAAATGTACGTTGATTTTAAAGGGCAAAAGAGAGCTTCCTGCTTTGTCTTTTCTTTCTAAATATCCCTTCCCAAGCCCATTATGTTTCAAGCCAGGGTATAGATGCATTCAGCAAAACACACTTCTTTGCCAGAATGACACCATGCTGAGTTTAATGATGAATGGCGTCATGCATCGGTAGTAATTGGCCATTCAGTCTAATGCTGCTCCTGGCTTTCATTGTTAACCAATGTTTTATTATTATTATTATTATTATTATGAAGAACAACAACAATAGTAGTGTATATAATAGTGTCATAAAATAGTGTATAAAATAATAAATCATAATGTATATTGTGTGTGTGTGTGTATAATATATATATACACCATGCTGAGTTTAATGATGAATGGCGTCATGCATCGGTAGTAATTGGCCATTCAGTCTAATGCTGCTCCTGGCTTTCATTGTTAGGCTTTATTTAAAAAAAAAGTGATTTCTCCTCACTGTTGCTACTGACGAGTTTCGTTGCTGAAACTGCAGATGCCCCCTGAGCTTTGTTTGAAAACCAGGAATCAGATTTCACCAACACTTGTAAAGGATGAATGATAGTTTTGTATTCTGGCTTACACATATGACGAAAGCAGGAGATGAACGGATGAACATGATCTGTGATGTAGTTTTTAGCTTTGACTCTGGTTTTATACTTGAATATTTTGATATTGTCATTGTTAGCTATTAAATTAAGTTGAGGATGATAATAATAGTAAAAAATAAGATAATATGCCATGTATATTTTAAAGTTTATATATAAAATCCAATACAAATATTAATTTATAATCAATCACACATTAATTACTAATACAAAAATATGAACATTATTTATTATACATTATATTACAATAAAATAAATAATGTTTTGTGTGTGTGTGTAATATTATAATATTTATAATTAAATATTAATTATACATTCATTATTAATAAATATTACAATATATTATTTATAGTGCATATGTTTATTTATAAATAAAATAATAAATACCATTTATTATTATTGTGTTACTGTGTGTGTGTGTCTTTAAGTAAATTGTTTTTGTTAATTGTTGTTCTTTCTTTTTATTTTTTCTGTTCCCTTTGAATCGATTAGAGAGATCCATTCTGTCTTTATCTTTCTCCTGAGAGAATGGCCTTGCTTCAGGCTACAACAGTGATGTGTCAAACAGACATTCTGCTGTGTAAAACTTGCTGTTTGTCCTTGAATGAATCCTCAGTCATCAGGTGAATGAGTCTGCGTTATTCTCCCTGAGCACAACACCTGTCAGGCGTCTGCTAGCTGGGGAATCACAGCTGAGAGAACAATCATTTCCATCTCCAGCTATGACGTGTTCATGTGGAGAAGCAAAATTCATCTTCTTAACAAGAGTGGCTTGCCTTTAGCTATATGCTGCAATTAATGGATGATGTGCTCGTTATACCTTTGATATTGTCACAAAGCAGCAGATCTTCTTTGTCATCTGTTGTTTTTGAAACGGTGTCGTTTTAAGCATGGGAAATGAAGGCAATTCCAAGAGGATGCGGTTTGAGGATTCTCACCAGATTGTGAGTGCTGTAAATGGGATTAGAAGAAGCCTGGATTGGATTTGAAGGCTGATCTAGCTACTTGAATCACATACTGACAATTTCTCTGAGAGCATTCAGCTCCTATTAGGAGTATTAAGGCCATGGTCAGACTTAAATTGAGACACATTTTCTGTTTAATGGCAAATTAGATGTAATGAACTGTAATTCACAGGACCCAGAGCGAGTTTGCTGTACCGCTGCTCTTTTGCCCTTCTGCACAGCTTGGTCTCCGAGGGGCCCGAGGAGAGGAGGGGGGCTCGGTTCATCTCTTGCTTTGTGTGTGTGTAGTGGATCAGATCAGGTGTCCTGGCACTGGCCTCTTCTCCCTATCCGGGTGCTGAGAAAGGCCTGTTTGTTTGCGATTTGGGCCTGTGGCACCAAAGAGACAATGAGTGCAGTCTCTGTAAGGACGGGGAGGGAGAGCTGAGGGTTCGGGATCAGGGGGTGTGGAGCACCAGGGTCCTTATCTCCTCCGTCTTCATGAGGACCCATCACCGGAAACACAGATGTGCCTCAGGCTGCCTCCATGGGACGGCCCAGACGGGAGTGGGTGGAACGCTCGTTGTCACCTCACCGGGAGTGTGTGCACACGTTTTCGATTAAAAATACATTTGCCGAACAGGTTGGCTCGATCAAGCAGAACTATTTTAGCTTGTCATAGTTTTGTGACTCACACTGAGCAAACCGTGTTAAAATTGTGCAAGTTTGTGGTGTTCATCATATAAACCACTGGTTCTCCACTGGTTTTGCTTGAGGACCAAGGTTTACATAAGCCAAATATGCTAAATTATTAACATGCATTTTGCAGTTGCGTTGTTGTTCTTGTTACTTTTATATAGAAAATGATTTATATTTTTTATATAGTTGTTTATTCATTTTATTATTATTATTATTATTACTATTATTAGTATTAGTATTATTAAAGTTAAAAAAGGTATTATTTATATATATATATATATATGTAATTTTTATACAGATGTTTTATTCTTTTTTGTTGTTGATGTATCTACTTAACAGTAGATATGTTTCATTCATATTCATATTAATGGTTAGTGATTTTATATAGATATGTTTTATGCATTAATTTAATTATTATTATCAAAGTAGAAGTATGTTTCATTTATTATTATTGTTATTTTATGTAGATGTTTTATTAATTTCTTTATTATTATTGTGTATATTAGTTTTTTATTATTATTTTCAGTGTATTTATTTATGTGTTGTTGGTATTATAATTTCTTATTAATAGTTTATTAATTTATTTTTTACCATCCTAACACATGGATCAAATACTGGGCCAAATTATTAGTATTAGTATTTTTCATATCGCCATGTGACTGAATTTACACCAAAAACTAGGCCTTGGTCAGCAACAAAAGATATAGGACTTTTTTTTTTTACATAGATAAGAATTGAGCAGTCCTATCTATCCCTAAATGTATGATTAGGTAGTTGCATTTTATTTGTGTTTAGCTTTTATTTATTTATTTCTCACCACCCACCAGTTTATAACTACTGATATAAATTACACTGAACAGCTTTATCCTTTATTTCCTTACTATTTTGTGGTCTTAGTTCCCAGTTTGTTATTGTAGCGATTTACGTCTCAAATGTAGGTTCATGAGTTTAATTAGTATTTACTTTAGAGCTTTTCAGTGATGTTTTTTTCAGCAATGTGATTGATTAGAGTCATTAGACACGCTGTTAAACTCATTTTTGTCCTCCACCTCAAATTAATCAATAGAATGTGGGCTGAAATTGTCGGTTATACTTTTTGCTTGGCGGCGTGTGGGATGAGATTCAGTACGAGCCCTGAGCTTGGCAAGAGATTGGCTGTTTACTGCTTCGGATGAAAACAACAACAGTCTAAGCTTTTAGAGTGTTGTGACCTTTCCCCGGCTTATCATAAACAGAGCGAAGTAATTGTCATTGGCCACCGAAAGAGTAACGTTACCTCCGTTTGCCGTGAGGTTTATTCAGCGCCAAGGAGACAAGCGCCGCTTTATTCGCCATTAAGAAAGAAAAACGATGTTCTCCCAAGAGCGACGTTCATTTTCTGTGAGGATGTTTTGTGCCTGTACTGAGGAGTCATGTGAGCTGGGAAAATGGTCTATAAAACCTGAATAAGAAGCCGGAGAGTGATTCAAGCCCTTCATTGATGTACTGAATGCATCATTACTTTTCATTTGCTTCCACATGCAGACTCATCCCACGTCACCTTTCGCCTAAATGGAAGGGCTTTTTTGTCCCTCGTCACTCTCACAGACAGCAGTTTGCGTGTTTATTCAGCTCTAGCTCATTCAAATGCGGGCTGTGTTATGGAAAGGTCCCCAGATGCACCTGCCTCGTCGGTTTCTAGCCAAACCATCGACACTAGCTGAATAGGATGACTAAGCATCTGTAATCCATCCTGTCATTTACATCCTTGTTTGTCTCATCCTGCTTTCTGATCCTGCTGTCTATATTAATTTACTATGATCCTTGTCCATGACTTTCTTGTAGGATTACACGTATATAATTACCATGGTCAAGCTATCTGTGACCGGACTGGATACCAAAATGGGCACATTTTTGTTACTTTCACACCTGTGAGAACTTTTTATTTATGCATGTATGTATTAATTTATTAATTTATTTGTAGTTTAGTTATAGTATAGAATACTTTTTATTATTATATTGTATTTTATTTATGTTTTTTTTTTTTTTTTTATTTTTTTTTTTTTTTTTTTAATATTTTAATTTTGTTTCACTTGCGTTTTATTTTAATATTTATGAATGTATTTACGAAACATTTTCAATTATGGTTTATATATTTAGTTATTAGTTTATTTTATGTATAATGATATTGTATTTTATGTATTTATTTTATAGTTTTATGATTTTATTTGACTGATTGTTTTATTTATTAATGAATGTATTTAATTTGTCTTGACCCTTTTTAGTTATTTGAGTCCTTTTCTTTTCTTTTTTTATTGATTTTATTTATGATTATTTATGTTTATTTTATTTTTTACATTTATTAATCTATGGTATTTATGAGTTTATATATTTAATGATTATATAGTATTTTATTCATGTAATTATTTGATAATTGTATGATTTTATTTGACTTTGATTTTGCATTAATAATGTAATATCATGCTGTTTTCTGATCCTGCTTTCTATAATAATTTACCATGATGCTTATCTGTGACTTTCCTCTAGGATTATATGTATATGATTAACATAGTCAAGCTGACTGGATTAGATACTGAAATAGTCACATTTATGTTCCATTTACACCAGTGAGAACTTCTTGCACGCCTATACCACGTGTTGGGCTTGAATGACCATCTCCATGGTTTGGTTTTTGTGTTGAAACATTATGATATGTAACTTAATCTGGGCTGGGAAGTACTGTAGGCCTACAGGATGAAAATCAGGGTGAAATCAGATTCTTAACGTCCCATTTCCAGTCATTGTGTCACTGCACGCCTGTTGGGTGTCACACATACACACCTGTTCCTCAAGACACAAGCTCGCCAATGAGATGGAAAAATGGCCTGCAGCCTGCTATAAGTTTGTTCACTTCTGAAAAGGTTAGGAACAGAGTATGGATTGCAGTCGTGTTTGCACTCCATTACTCCTCAGGCGAGAGCAACATTCTCTGCAGGTTGAGAAAAGCAATAACGGTGACTTCGATTTTCAACCTGACTGCTTTGAGACTCAGTCCAGTGCCTTAATGCCCTCCACTGGGGCAAAATCACAGCGAACCCTGAGAAATTACAGTCATTTCGGCTGAGCCTGAAGACCGCGTGCTCCTGTGGTGGAGGCGGCCGTGGTGGGCGGCAATGTTGCGGGTGAATAATGCACGTATAACTTTGAGTTATAAGCTGGTCGGGCTTAAAGTTTTGAAAGAACCATTCTCCCCCAAGTAATTTTTTTCAAAAGCAAGTCCATTCATAAATACAAACGTGGGCCGCTTTCAAGACTCAAGCAGGCTTTTAAGCTCTTCTTGAATGTTTTCTAAAAAGTGTTTTTAGTTGTAAGGTCAGCAGTGAGGTCAGCGTAAGGCACTTTTTGGGACCATCAGTCTTGATTGACAGCAGCCATGGCCTGGCATAGCCGACCTTGCTCTGTCAGCCACATTATGCAGGTATCAGAGTGAGGAAAATCTATTTGGCTTTTTTCTGCCTGGGCTGGGGCGGCAGCGTCGTAACTCCTTTGGGTAATGGGCATAAAACTGATTTATGGTTTTTGATGGCTGAAGTTATACCCCAGAGCACCGCCTTTTCTTCATGACTGAGGTGTCAAATACACAAAATAATGTTCTTTTTAGCAGCATCATATGACCCCTTTAATGTGTTTGTCATGCAGAGAAACCACAGCTTTTCTAACCAAATACTGCAGTTGTGGGTTTCTATGCACTGTGAATGAATTGTGAAATTCTTTTGTGATGAGAGATTTTTAAGGACAAAACAATGCAACGGTGAAAACTCTCAAGGAAATTGGCACATGACTTCATTTGCAGTGGTCAACTATGGATTGTATAGGCCTAAGCCTAACACCTCGTGTTGACTCAAGTATTTATGATCTCATTTATGATTTTTATTAATTTATGATTGATTGATTTATGATTAATTGATTTTATGAATGTATTTATGAAATGTGTATTCACAATTTTTATTTTATTTATCAATAATAGTTTTTTTTGTTGTTTTTTAATGATTTTTAATGAATTTATTTATTTGATTATATTTATGCAGTTTAGTAATTTACAAATGTATCTTATTTGTATTTATTCATTTATTTCAAATCATTTGTTTGATTGTCATTATTATTATTTTATTTTTTTTTCAAGATTTTATTTATTTATCCAAGATTTTATTCATTTTAAAAATTATAGCTTAAATCCGTTTAACTGGTCACCACTAATTTAACTTTTTCACTTTACTAGTCTAGTTTCAAAACTGACAAATGTATTTTTAAAGTACACATTTTCTTTTTAATTTCTCAATCAATATCTGCTCATAGAAGCTGCATGCAAAATAGCAATTTGCTGTTTAAAATAGTTTTAGATGCTTGCCAAAAGTATTTAATGTCAACTACCATATATAACATTTCTTTTTTTAATGCATTGAAAAGAAAACATCCCACAATGCATTTACCTCCTCATAAGGAAGACTATTACTGAGAAGAGCTCAGTTTTGACAACAGGGTCACAATATGTCTGTGCATCATGTTGTGTTTGAGCCTAATGAACTGGCCTCGCTTTGTGTTCTTGTAAACAGGTGGCACTTGGTGATGCCAGGATGTTAGAAGAGACGTCACTCAAAGCCAGTTACCATGGAAACACCAGAGTAAGCCCCAGAAGAAGTGATGAAGACAGAGAAGAGAAGCAAACATGTGTCGATATGAACCGCCAAAGTGGTCTCTACCTACAGTCCTCTGAGACCTGCTTTCCCACGAGAAGCTCTCAACTGCATGATGATTTGAATGAGCTCTCTGATGAGTGGTCGTCCATTGGAGACTTGAGCCAAGATGCTTCCTTCTCCCTCGAGAGCTGCGTCAAGTGAGTAGCCGTCCATGAGTATTGGCGTCCTGTCTGTATAACTGATCTTTACAGATTGTTCTACCTAATTGTTTCTCATTGGTCCATCAGGCTGGAGAGGAGGTGGGTGCTGTGGTATGAATTCAAGAAAGAACTCTCCTGTTTAGATGACTGGCTTCGATCAGCTGAGAAAATAGCAGCTTCCCCGAATTCCAGCCATGTGCTGTATGTTACAGCAAAAGAGGAGTTACAAAAGTATGAGGTAATGAGTCGTTTGGTCTAACTTCAATGCTATTAGATGTTTAATTTATGACAGATAATATTGTCCATGATGAAGAAAAGAAAAAAAATATTAAAAAAATCTAACATTTTAAAAAATGCATGCCAAAAAATGCATTTTTGAAATACATGCCAAGTTGTTATAAATATAGTCATTTTATTAGGAAAATGGTTTGAAAAATATTAAAGTATTCAAGTGATTTGGATGTATTAATTGTGTATTTTTAATAATTTTTTTAACTGTTCTGAATGCAAACCCCAAAAATATTTGTGTTCTCTTTTTGAAAGAAGACTTTTAGATTGTTGTTGACCACAATTGTCAGAATTAAAGTAAAAAATCATTAGAAAAGCTGATGTTATCAGCAATTTAATGCCTTTACAAAAAAAGACACTAGTCATGTTGAGGCCTAAAAACACAGTAGAGCTGAAGCCACAAGTCTGACCATGTTCTAGTTTAAATCTGATGATGATAACTCTAAAACGGAGTTGCCAAAAGACAAATGACCTCCAAACTCTGGCAGTTGTGTTACTGTATAAGATGAGAGCAAGACCATCTCCAATTAGTCATTACAGGTGTCTGTTGCCGAGTGGATGCCAGCCAGCGTTTTGAAGCTTTCTACAATGAAAGTGTAATCAACGACACAGACACACTTACAAATGCGCAGACAAATGTGCATTTACTCAGTGTCTAGAAGCCCGGGACCCTTGCCAGTGAAGATAAATGACACCAAATGGTCGTCAAACTTCTTGGCTCTCCTCCTAAGCACCATTGCGCCTCCCTCCGTCTTAACCCCTCGCACTACTTTCTTAAAATAACCTGCTTTAGCTAATCAGAGAACCAGTGGGATGTATTTTTTTTTAGTTTGGAGGGAGTTACCTCTTAATCGCATGATCTCACTGTCTATTTTTGTATCTCCTTCCAGAACCTGCGTGCTGAGGCCAGGATACGTTTAACCCAGCTGGACGGACTGACCAAACTCTGTCAAACTCTGGTCGGCCTGTTCAGAGGTGCTATGGGCGCGCGGCTCGTAGAAATGACGAAGGACTGCGGACAGCGCTGGGATCAGCTCCGCAACACTGTGGAGATAGTGTGCCGCAGGTTGAAGGTATATAAAGACCCTCAAACTGCTCAAAGGTGTCATCTTTTAACCCTCTTGTGCTGTTGGGAAAATTTTTATGTTTTGGTTTTTTATTTTTTTTTTATTTTTATTTTTTTACTTTATTGGAATGATACTATACTTGGTAAAGGTTTTGACACTTGCTATTTGAACACACACACACACACACACACACAAAATCATGGACATGATCTTAAAAGGGTTAAATAGTCCTGAAAAAATAGTCACACTTAAAAAATAGTCAAAAATGACCGTATAGGAAATGAATGGGAAGTGAATTTCATGTATTGGAAACGTTTGTTCCTGCACCCAAAAAAATATATTTTTTTGAGGTATCAGCCTCAAATTTGGACCACAACTTGTTTCAATTTATGCCTTTTGATTTTTGCAGTTTTGGAAAATATATGTTTCATATACATTGTATTTTTGTTTAAATACATTTAAACTTCTTTAACATTTTAGTTTTACTTTTTTAACCTCCTTCACCATACATGGACGGCATTTCTAAATTGCATAAAATGCCAGAGTTTTGCGTGTATTTGCATTGCTTTGAACATTCTCTGTAGATCCCACCTTCTCATACATACGCTACGATTGGTTGATTATGTACAGTGCCTGCACACTATTGGTCAAACTACTTTTCAGTCATTACCTTAAAAAAAAAAAACCACAGTACTGTATATTTACGTTTATTTATTTTAACAGTGTAAAAATGCTTTAGGTTCTCAAAACATTTTTTTTTTTTTTACTGAAAACCAGAAAAAGCACATTTTTGAAAGATGTTTTTGTTGCTACTTTCTCTCTTGCCCCTTTCCTGCCTTCATTTTAATCCCATTAACTCTTTATCCATACAGTCTTCTGCTCTGCCTGCCTTCATCTTACATAATTCTGTCCTTCCAGCCGCAGTGACCCCTGCGCACTGTTGTTGGTCTGTGCTCGAATGCACTGCTTATGCCCCCCTTACCATGGGCTTCTGTGTCTGTTTTGTTTATGCCGTTCCCGCTCCCTGTCTGCCACATTGACATCCTTGTTGTAATTTTGATGTGTCTCCCTGTCAGTCTGCGTCTATGCTAAAAACAGCATCAGGGTGTGGACGGTCAGACAGAATCATGCTCTGTCTCTGTGTGTGTGTGTGTGTGTGTGTGTGTGTGTGTGTGTGCGCGCAACAGCATTTCATCTGCCAGCGGGAGGATTTTGAGAGGCAGAGGGAAGAGATGGCAGTGTGGCTGGCTGATATGGACCTCAGGCTGACTGAAGTGGAGCATTTCTCAGGCAAAGACACCTGCTCGAAGATGCACCAGCTTCAGGTACCTCAGAAAACAAGGATCGACAGATTTGTCTATGCGGTTTTTTGTTTGTTTGTTTGTTTTTTGCCATCTGTGCTTTATTGGTTACAAGTGCAGTTCTTTAACAGGTGCAGGTACAAATCCCAGAAAAGCCAAGTTGGGTTAGTCTTATGTAAACATGTCCAGGTCACAATTAACGCAAAAAGAAAATTCATATATTTAGCATGAAGAAAATAAAGCCTACTTTTAGGACTATTAAAGTTTGTTTGTATTGGATCCATTGTTAATATGCGGCCAGACATTTGACTTTTTACATAAATAAATGCATAGATACATGCATACAATTAACAATTGAATTAATTACATTTTAATATTTTACTTTAACCAATTAAAATATAAAAATTAATAATGATAAATTAACAATTAACAATTAAAGATCGAGATCAATTAATCGAGAATTAAATTTAATTGTATTGTTAATTATTAATGAGAAAATATTATACAAATATATTAAATTATTTGTTAATGTATTAAGTTAAAAAATATATAGTTTGTTAAATACATTAATATTTTAATTGATATTTTACTGTAACAACTTGTAATACAATAATAAAAAATTACATTAATTATTTGAATGTCAAATTAATATTTTATTATAATTAACAGATTATAATAGTTTATAATAATAATATATGAATACCTTTGCATTCATTTATTTATTTAATGTTATACATAATTCTCATTACTGAAAACATTTATATAAGCTTTTACATTGTGACATTTTAATGGTCCTAAGTTTGATCCTCAGAACTTTAATGGTTCTAACCCTAATGAAAAACACACTTGCCAGTAATAATCAAGTAGTTCTGAAGACCTTTGTTAGGTGGTTCTGATGTGTTCAATTAGGGTTGGAACTAAACACTCCAGGTTGTGGCCTCTAGGAATGGAATTAAATCGCCTTGACCTTTAAAAGTAATATCAAGGAAGGATGTATATCGTATATGATTGCTAATTGTTTTTATGTATATTTGTCTCAGGGGTTTCAAGAGGCAGTTGGAGAGAGTGCAGGTCGACTAAACGATTTGCTTCAGCATGGAGAAGAGCTGATCCAAAGAAGCGAGCCGGGTGATGCCCAGGTCATCGAGAACCAGCTGCAGGAACTCCTGCTCCACTGTACCCGTGTCTTTCAGGGCCTGGGCCGTCTTCATACGCGCCTGCTCAGCATGAGACTGGTATACATCCATGCATGTGCATTAATTAGTTCATTCCAAGTGTGAAGAAAGTTTAAAGCCTGAAACATTTCTCATAGTCTCTTCTGAACTCACAGCTAATTCAACTGCACCATTATATTTGAATAAAATCAAGGTGTGTATAATCATTTAAATTAATTTGCCACCCAGAATATTGGCTAACCAAACGGCTGGCTGATTGATTGTTTTTCTATAATAGCACTGTTACTTATAGTCAGTGTTTATGGTCAATCCTCCATAGATCAGTATTAGCACACACCATATGCACAATTGACTATGAAACCTTGAAGAGTCCCTTCTCTCCCCTGATAGCTTTTTTAATTTGATAATTTATTTTGTGTCATCTCAAGTTCACTTGCTCAGAGCAGGCCTGTTGCATTTTTTGGAAAATTATCCCAGTGGAAAGCTACTCAAGCATCCAACTTCATATGTTCTGGCAGAAAAGTCATGAATACAACCCCTGAATAGCCTGAATAGTTGTCTTGTAGCCAAGCAGCCACTGCACAATACATGTACTGTCCATTTGAACAAGTTCCTTGTGTGAGCCTTTGTCTCTTTAGGTCCAAGTGGATCACGTAAAGATATGCTAAAAATGTAGCATGCTTATGTTCTTTATGCTGTTGTCAGATATAGGACGTGTATAGAGTCCCACACCAGACATCATAATGAATTACCACAGCATATTTTCCATAGCTCAGAAAAAGCACACAATGTCTATAATGTGAAGCAATTTTTTTCCCCCCAACACTCCGGATCAGTATGTTCTCAGAATTTCCATAATGTTTTTTGTCACACTTAAAAATGAAGAAATTACATTAGATAATTGCGTTATAGATGTAAGATGATTTAATGTTTAATATACATATTCAAACGTTTGGGGTTGGTATGCGTGTATGCAACAGGCCTGCTCTGAGCAAGTGAACTTGAGATGGCACAAATTAAATTATCAAAGAAAAAAAGTTATTCAGGGAATATCAGGGAGAGAAGGGACTCTTCAAGGTTTCATATGAAGTATATAAAATATATATTTTCATATAATATATATATATATAATGTATATGTGTATTTTTTTTTTTCATTATTACTTTTATTCATACCTTGCTATTAATCAAATAATCCTGAAAAGAATGCATCACAGTTCCCACAAAAATATGAAGCGAGACAGCTGTTTTCAACATTAATAACAATTATAATAATAAGAAATGCTTCTTGAGTTGAAGACTGGAGACTGGAGTAATGGCTGCTGAAAATTCTGCTTTGCCATCACAGGAATAAGTTAAATTTATTCAAATAAAAAGCATCAGTTGTTTAAGTTGTAATAATATCTCACATTCCTGTTTTTGGTGAGCATAAGAAACTTCTTTAAAAAACATTTAAAAATCTTATCCTCATCCTCCTTAGTTAGTGCCTTTAAACTGAATTGCAGTTCTGAGAATTCTAATGTTTTAAGGTGTTTCATTTTTATGTTTCTTGTGCCATGGCAGGTTTTTGAAGAGGACTGGGCTCTGTGTGCTCCTGACTCTGGCTGTCCGTCTGAGAGTATGCTGGAGGATGAGTGCATGGCGCCTCAGTCTCGGGCCTGTCTTCCTCAGTCCAGTCAAGATCACCTGGTTCTGGAGTGGGACCCTTCAGTGGACATTGGTGGTTCAATCTCCCATGATGACACGGACTCGTCCTCCTTCAGTGCAGCTGCAGGTAGGGGTTGCCTAATACAATCCAATGGTTCCTCCAAGATCATGAAATTTTAGTTGGTGATTAATTGACTTGCAAATAATTGTGATTCAGTGATTTACTGTGTAAGCTTGAGACACAAACCTTGAAGTTGTTTTTAACATTAAACTTAAAATCATACATTGAAATGTATAGCAGTGTTATTTTAGTATTATTTATATACTATTTATTAATATTCTGAGTTGGCTTTTAGTTTTCTGTTTTCATTTTAAATTTAGTTTGAGTTTGTCCTTTTGCAGTTTTGTCATTTATTTATTTTTATTCCTATATAGCCTTTAATATATTTTTTCAATTTTAGTTACAGTACTTTTAGTAAAAAAAAATAGAATTATTCTATTTTATTTCAGTTTTATTTCAATTACCAACTTTTTTTTTTTTTTTAAGAGGTCCACATCATTTTTTGGAAACCTAGACAATGTAAATGTTCGATTGTAGTAATATTGATTCATTTTTGTTGTTTGCTGTTTATTTATTGTTGTTATCTGTTATTTCTGATGCTATGAATATTAGAATATTATACAATTAGTCATATATTTCTGTCCTGAATTCATCACATTCCACACAACATTTCAAGTGAATATTAAAATAAAGTGAAACTGGAGCGTTTTGCATTCACTATGCATATTAACACCTTGTTTATGCTTTCGTGTGCATGTGGTGTGAACCACCGCAGGTGCTGCAGAGGCATTTATGCTTCACGTGTGAATTACAATCAGGTGATTATGTAACAATCATGACCCCAAACGAGGACTGATGAGTTTTAGGCATTTCATAGCCCTTTATTCTTTGTGATTGCTATACATTTCTTGCAGGTCTCTAAAACACAGAAACTGTAACTTTTACCCATCAGGAGCATTAACGTTTTCTTTCATCCTTTCAGGTGTGCTTTGCACAGGTGAACCAGCCAAATATCCTCTGAGGAGGAGAGTCTTCATGAGTCCTGTGGACTCGCAACCAGACAATGCTGCTGTCAGCGTAAAGCAGCCAGTAAGTCCATCTGACAGCTCATACTTCATCTTGTCCTTATTTACATTATGGACCAAGAAACCACAGTCCATTATATAATGTGTAGTATAGTGTATTTGCGTACATTTTCCATACAGCAACGAAATGTAATTGAAATGCAAATGAGGGGATTGCATGGCATTTTTTTGAGCTTCCAACTGAAAAGATCACAATGTGGTCTCTGTTTTTGTATGTATGCATAGACGTAAGCACACGTGTGCCTGCACATGTTGTAGCATGCAGGGTATGTAACATGCAAATAGACGGTTACAGGTTTGTGTTACTTGGGGTGTTTTTTCTGTATTGAACACAGCTGGCCTCAGATTTACCTTGAACACAAATTAACCACTATTAAATTATTAACCATTATTAAAGTGCATTAAAGCAGGGGTTTTCAAACTAGGGTCCAGGGCCCCCAGGGGTGCGCAAGGGAATTCTATGGGGTCCTTGGAAAAATGTGTAAAACTGTTTAAAAAAAATAAAATAAGATTAAACAAAATAAATACATGATTCAAATAAATAAATAAATGGAAATAAACAAAATCTAACATTACTGTAATAGTATTATAGTGAGTAGAAGAAAAATTTAAAAGAAAAAAAATATGGTGAGTAGAAGAAAAAAATGTAATTATGTAACAATGTTAAATATTTTCCAATAAAATAATACAATTCATCAAATGAATATTATAAATGTTATAAATATGTAAATGTTATTATAACATTATAAAATATATTTATGTATATAAATTGAGTCTTTAGACATCTATACAAATCAGTGGAAAAACCCCTAAAAATTTAGAGTAAAACTGTAAAAAACACTTAAATACACTAAATAAAGAAATTTAAATAAAAAACAGTACAGTACTATAGAAAGTAGACATAAATGTAACAATGTAACACAAAAGAAATTAAATATTTTCCAAATCATAATTTAAATATTTATAATATACATTTATTTATTTGTTTGTTTGTTTTTTTAAATTGCATGATTTTGATATGCATGAAAATAAATAGCTGCCTTTTAAATTTTAGGATGAGGTCCCTTGCACAAGGATGATCATATTTGGGGGTCCGTGGGATCTCAAAGATTGATATCCCTACATTACATTCAGATGCATTTATTTCGAAAGTAATGTACTTTATAGAAGCAAACCTTGATGCTATAAATGAGCGTGCATGTGTGTATTTCTGTAATGTAGGTGAATGCTAAACGTAGTTGCTGTGTTTTTCAGGGCATCAAGAAGAGCTTAGAGTATGCGGCCCCACCCCAGACGCCAGTGCCAGGTAAAGCCATGGCTCCTGATTGGTCCGTGTGACTGGTGCCATCCACTGAGGGCAGTGTCCCTCTCACAGCTTAATCACTCGATAATCATGGAAGAGCTGCTCTCAATTTGGCTTGTTTTCTAATATCCTTGAAAAATAGCCAAGAGCCACCAAAACCTCGATTATGAGGTTCATGATGGGCAAATATCTCAACTTTTCAGCCTATCTATTGTGATTTGGCCCATTTAAGGCAGCAACTAGTTTTCAAATATTATATCTGGCACTTAAATCCAGGAATTAAACCATTTTTTTTTATGGTATACATCTTGTCTAATCCGCATTCAACCTCAGGAATTTTTTTCACTGCATAGTCCTGATTTGTTTATGCTAAGAGACTTTGCATAATATCTGTTTTGCATGTATGTGTTGTGGATACAGTCATCAGAGCTGGCGAGCCTCAGTACGCCGGACCATTTAAGACTTCCACACCTGAAACTAGGTCTCCTGAGCCTGTGACCTTCGACCCTGAGCGCGTCAGCGCTTGGCTGGGCCAGACGCATCAACTTTATTCTAAAGCCGTCCAGACGGAGCATGATCCACAGGTATATTTATTTGCTTGGTGTAATCACAAAGTTTGAATGTTTTTCCCTACAATCCCGTTTTTCTGGGCCCTTTGATTAGGGAGGCCTCAATAAGGTCCTGTATTATACACTACCATTCAAAATATTGGGGTCAGTAAGATTTTTTGTTTGCTTGAAAGAAATTGTTTTTTTTTCAGTCATATTTTTATTTGATCAATGCATTAAACTGATCAAAAGTGACTGTGAAGTCTTTTATAATAATGTTTTCTACAAATAAAACTAACATTTCAAATAAATACTGTTCTTTTGAACTTTATTCTATATAGAAAAAAGTTTTACTGTTTCCACAAAAATATTAAGTAGCACAACTGTTTTCACCATTGATAATAACAAATGTTTTATGAGCAGCAAATCGGCATATTCGAATGATTTCTGAAGGATCATGTGACACTGAAGACTGGAGTCATGATGCCATCACAGGAACAGATGACATTTTAAAATATATTAAAACTGAAAATATAACCATTTTTATCAAATAAATGCAGCCTTGGTGAGCATAAAAAAAGTATTTCAAAAACATTAAGTCTTTTGAATGGTAGTGTATATAAATGTTTAAACCGCTCCATGAGTGATGCTACTCATTACACTGTCTGTCAAAAATGGTTTAATGGCTCTTGTAGATTGCTTTTGACATTAACTTGATGTCAATATTATTGAATTTTTGGATTCAAAGTAACTGTGTTAATACCAGAGGTACATCAGTGTCACTTACTTAGAGGCAATAAATGGCCAGCTGCTGCTGCCTGTGTGTTTATAATGAATTACAGCTCATAAAATCATTAGACCTTCAAATAGATTTAGACGCCATTTATATAGCCATTAATTATAAATAATTATGGAAAATCATTGAACTTTTCATCAATGGAACAGTCTCACTAAATGTCAAGATGGAAAATGATTTTATACATTTCATGTGACTTGAGTTTTAGCTATTGATGTTTAATAGATAAATATTCCTATATGAATTATCTTCCAGCAAATTATGAAAGACTGAGACTGCAAAATACACTGCTTTAATGTATAACCTGGAAATAAGCTTATGCTGATAATATAATTTTAAATGGGTAGAAATAATAAAATAAATGGTGTTAAATCACAAATGCACTAGTGGGCTTTTGGGACCTCACTGTATGTTCTTCTGCACTGCATCTACAGTCGTCTTCATAACTTGCTGATTTTGTTCTGGATTTGATTTCTGCTTCATCATGCAGTCATAAATGCAGAATGGATGCTCGGTGCAGTTGTGCATGGAGAAATTTTTGCCAAATCTCATTCAGACTAGACTGCAGTTGCAGTCTGTGCACATTATAACAATCTCTCCTCTGTTATGGTGATCATGCTGCTTTTCCGCCATTAATAGTTGTCACATTGACTTGCTGAAGACCTGTTTACGGCCTCAGTGTGCTGTTCATATCTATATTCATAAATCCATCATATTTATCAATATTTCTTAGGGTAAAAGCTTATTTTAGAGACATCATAAAAAGAAATGTTTACAAGGAATATGAAGCACATATTACTCAGCCGTGCTAATTAATTCATCTCAAATGAATCTGTAGCATCTTGACTTAAAAGGCTCAGTGCTTCTTTCCGAGACAGGAGGTGCGATGTTGGTTTCTGGGAAAGCGAATCCTCTGCACTGATGCAGAGGCCGATTTGCCTGCCGAAGCCTTGGAAAAACCTTGATGAAAGAGCGAGAGACCATTTCCATTTCAAAAAGCCTCTTGTAATTTCTCAGTGCTCATGGCTAATTGGCAGCTTTACAGGGATGGGAAAAAGACCCGCCGCTCTAACAGGCTCTATAATGGCTGCCGTAATTGTGGGCACAAACATAGTGAGGAACTGGCACTGCGAAAGGGCCAAGAGCGTCTGTGTAATGTGTCACACAAAAGCGAATCTGTTGGTACTATTAAAGGACTCAAAGAATGAGAGCAAAACAGAGAGCACAAAAAGACAGAGCCGCCTTGAACCTTATTAGTTAATGGAGCCCGTCTCTTTCGATTTACAAGCGCCTTTTGTAGCATAGCAAAGCTGTCACATGTAGTGAGGATTCTGCTGTCCACTCTTTGGCAATCGAAAGTGTTTGTTGCTTCTGTGAATCTTTATAGCTGCGCTCCACTTTTTTTATCTCTGCCATCCGGAAAGGAGGAGGGAGTTGAGTATCAAGAGGATGAGCTCCCCCAGAGACGCCCCCACCCACAGCGAGCTCCGCACACATGCTCCACCCCCCGCCCATCCCCGTCATGTGACCTCCAGCATCACTCTTACCAACGTCACGAAGACCCACAGGTATATCTTGCTCGCACAGACACATACGCCCCTTCTGCACAAACACCCTCACACGGTCGCTTCATGTGTGTTACAAACACCATAACTGCTTTTATGATCACCTGGGGTTTGCAAATTAAAGCCAGACCTGTTAATGTGTAGCAAATGTGTTGCCTTGCATGATTTTTATGATGTGCTTTACACCTCTCAACACACCCCACACATAATTGCACTTGTAATGTGCGCCGGTGCCAAAGATGTGGTAAACAATAGAATCCCTGCAGGGCTTTGTTAATCTCAAGCTATTATCATCTTGTCCCTCTCTGTCACTAGAGGCAGCAGGAGAGACTTTGTTTCCCTGACTCTTTGGAGGACAACACCCGTGCAAAGTCGAGTTGGTGAGAAAGTGTTTTCCTATGCAGACATAATTGAATTAGATAAATAAGGTTGTTGATTTATTATGGTAGGCATTGTGTATTTTCTTGTGCTAAATTGCACCTTGACTATTTTTTTTTTTCTGTGCTGGAAAAACAGTCATTAGAAATGTAGTAGCATTCAAGTTTTTTTTTTATTTATTTTTTTTATAATTATTAACTTTATTCAACAATGGTGCATTAAATTGATCGGATGTGACCGCAAAGACATTTATAATGTTACAAAATATTTATTTTTCAAATAAATGGTGTTCTTTTGAACTTTCTATTCATCAAATAATATTTTTCCACAAAAATACTAAGCAGCACAACTGTTTTTATCATTGATCTTAAGAAGAAATGTTTTTTGAGCAGCAAATCAGCATCTTAGAATGATTTCTGAAGGATCATGTGACACTGAAGACTGGAATAATGATGCTGAAAATTCAGCTTTGCCATCACAGAAATAAATTCGATTTTAAAATGTATTCAAATAGAAAATGGTTATTTTAAATTGTAATAATATTTCACAATTTTACTGTTTTTACTGTATTTTT
>NW_015625590.1:1778723-1801277 GCF_001515625.1 Sinocyclocheilus rhinocerous | reverse complement strand
ATGCTGGAGGACACATGCTCCACCCCCCGCCCATCCCCGTCATGTGACCTCCAGCATCACTCTTACCAACGTCACGAAGACCCACAGGTATATCTTGCTCGCACAGACACATACGCCCCTTCTGCACAAACACCCTCACACGGTCGCTTCATGTGTGTTACAAACACCATAACTGCTTTTATGATCACCTGGGGTTTGCAAATTAAAGCCAGACCTGTTAATGTGTAGCAAATGTGTTGCCTTGCATGATTTTTATGATGTGCTTTACACCTCTCAACACACCCCACACATAATTGCACTTGTAATGTGCGCCGGTGCCAAAGATGTGGTAAACAATAGAATCCCTGCAGGGCTTTGTTAATCTCAAGCTATTATCATCTTGTCCCTCTCTGTCACTAGAGGCAGCAGGAGAGACTTTGTTTCCCTGACTCTTTGGAGGACAACACCCGTGCAAAGTCGAGTTGGTGAGAAAGTGTTTTCCTATGCAGACATAATTGAATTAGATAAATAAGGTTGTTGATTTATTATGGTAGGCATTGTGTATTTTCTTGTGCTAAATTGCACCTTGACTATTTTTTTTTTTTCTGTGCTGGAAAAACAGTCATTAGAAATGTAGTAGCATTCAAGTTTTTTTTTTATTTATTTTTTTTATAATTATTAACTTTATTCAACAATGGTGCATTAAATTGATCGGATGTGACCGCAAAGACATTTATAATGTTACAAAATATTTATTTTTCAAATAAATGGTGTTCTTTTGAACTTTCTATTCATCAAATAATATTTTTCCACAAAAATACTAAGCAGCACAACTGTTTTTATCATTGATCTTAAGAAGAAATGTTTTTTGAGCAGCAAATCAGCATCTTAGAATGATTTCTGAAGGATCATGTGACACTGAAGACTGGAATAATGATGCTGAAAATTCAGCTTTGCCATCACAGAAATAAATTCGATTTTAAAATGTATTCAAATAGAAAATGGTTATTTTAAATTGTAATAATATTTCACAATTTTACTGTTTTTACTGTATTTTTGCAGTCTTGGTGAGCATAATATACTTTAAAAGACACTGAAAAATCTTAACCCCAAACTTTTGAACTGTCGTATTTTGTCTGTATTGTAGCTTGACGTATTACAAAAATGCAGTGTATAAATCTAAAGGGATAATTCAAAAATAAAAATTAACATAATTTACTCATTCTCATGTCTTTTCAAACCTGTATGACATTTATTTCTTCAGCAGAACACATATTTTGAAACAAAAAAAGTTCTTTTTTTCTCTATACAATGAAAGTTAATGGGGTTCAGTGTTGTTTTGTACAACATGTTAATGATATACGCAAGATTCTTACCCTTGATTTGGGCAGTGTCCAAAGAAGGCACATTTAAGGTCTATTGGACTGCAAAAATGCAATGAGAATCATTTGACAAAGTGAAGTCATATGCTTCCCTGACCAGTGAGGCCAATTTTGTCCCAGAAATCAATTTAAATGGACTTAAATGTGAAGCAAGGACACAGATATTAGTTTTGATTTTAATCTTGCTTAAAGTTATTTTCACATTACTATGAGTGAATACTGTTCACAGCACAGTTTCTTTAAGGTCAGCCTTGGCTCGTAGAAATGTTTTAAAGCAGTTCTACCTCACCAATGCATACCAAACTTAATTTGTGCAAAATAAATTTGATTTATGCCAAGGATGTCCAATCCTGCAGAGTTTAGCTCCGATCCTAATTAAACACACCTTAACCAGCTAATCAAGGCCTTCTGGATTACTAGAAACTTCTAGGCAAGTGCTTTAGGTCAGGATGGAGCTAAACTCTGCAGGCTTTTGCCAACTACTACTATAGAAGAGACCTGTAAGCAATCTGTTACTTCAGAAAAATGGCCTTTTATCATGATGTATTTCTGTTTCCAGTGACCTGTGTGGACCGAAGGCTTCTGGTAGCAGCTTAAGGCACAGTGTCACCTGGCTTTTGGGGCCCCTGAGGTTTTTCAATGTACGAAAGGCCTCAGCACCACTGCTTGTTCTCCTATTTGCCCTCCTGCTTGCTGTGGTGATCTGGCCTCTCATCTTGCTCCACGATACCTCGTGCCATCGGTCCAATACCCTGACCCGCTCATTTCACCTGGGCCTACGTTACAAAGGACCCCCTCCCACCTGAGGAAGCAAGAAGTAACGGCAAACAGTTTAGTAAGCACACATGTTATGAATTGTTTTCAAGGTTTCTCGTAACATTTCTATGAAAGCATGTGTCACCTAATATAACAAGTGCACTTAATTCTACTCTGACACCAACTTTCTCACAATATCAGAGTGAATCGTATAAAACTGAAATGAGTTGACAGCTCTGGAAGCATCTCTATTTAAAACTGCCTTGTTGAGCATGTTTACTTGAATTTTCGACTGACAGATTAAGGATTTTTTGGCCAACCAATTATTTATAGGTTTGTTAAATTTAAAAGCAGATTGTTTATGAATGAAAGGTGTGTGTGTGTGTGTGTGTGTGTGTGTGTGTGCAGGCTTTAAGATTTTGTTTGTTTGTTTAAAAAATATTGCTGCAAATTTTGTAGAGTTAAAAATAATTTTGGACAGAGAGAATACACATGAACATTTCATACTGCGTCACAATATGCAATATTTGATCAAGAACCACTGTATTGTATACCGTAATCACTGTAACTTTTTTTTTAAAGAAAGGGCATTCTGCACTGTATTTAATAGATTGCATCAGTCCAGTGAAGAAGACACAAGCGAGCTTTAAAGCAAATCCTTGTGCTCATCAAAGAACTGTTTTGCACTGTTATCCACTTTTTATGACTTGTAAAATAAAAGAGATGAGTGAAAACAAGTGGCTGGCTGTGGATGGTGACATTGGAATGCGTGTGGAGTGATACGCCGTGTGATTCTCATTGGGGGGGAAGCAGTCAGTGTCTTTCTCTGTGTATCTGGCTTGCTGGACATGCTGAAAGAGGTTTTTGTGCTCCTGCCAGAGACAAACACTCAAAAAGATTAAGAAAGAATGTTTCAAATTCAATTAGCACACAAATGATCTTCGCTGGAAATGTCTGCAGATGGCTTTTCAACCTCATCTTGATCCATTCAGAGCTCTTGGGAGTTGAACTATAGTCAACACTGCAGAAAATGAAGTGTTGTGTGCATGGGTAAGCAAGCCTGCCTTTGTATGATGATGAGTTTATATACTTGGCAAAAACAGAGCCTCAAATTGAACCATATACCTCTGCAAGCCTAGAGCCTATAAACCGAAAGCAAATAAATTCTGGTATCCACCTGAGGACATGAAAAAACAGGGAGGATTTCTGTGGCAATAAAACATTTAGAGGAAATGCACTTTTCTAAACTCTGCCAAGGTGCTGAAGGTCAGTGCTGCTGTTACAATAATTGGTGATATTAAGAGCATTTGGATTGGGCGGAAAAGGATCATGAGGTAATCGTTCCTATGAAAAAATTTAGAGGAGATATATTATAATAAAACATGCATATGAATTTATCTGGGCTGCATAACTTGCGTGATGTTGAACCAAATGTTTTTTTATTTTTTTAATGAGTGTGAATGCATTATTTTGGCTTCTAACTCACTCTTGCGGTTGCTGTCCTTTAAATGTGGCATTACAAGTTGACAGGGCAGATGTGTATCAGAAAATGCCAAAAATGTGAGTTGGGACAATCTGACTCTGAGCATCAGGCAGCATCACTAACTGTTTTGCAATGGTTACTTAGAATGAATATGATGCCATTGACCATGACAGGCCTTGCTTATGTCAGGGGAATTGCCACGCTTGAGAACAGAAAGAGCATTTTGTTTGTGCACCATTCAGCTGAAATGTGGACTAAGACCTAGTAATTTGCATTCCACTGCTTTTCATAATGTTAGTAACACCATATCACATAATTATATTTATATATATATGACTAAACTTATAATGTATTAAATAAATATATATGTGTTAAAAGTAAATAGTAGTAAAATACAGAAATATTTTAGACATACATACACAAATACTTTCATGAGAGAGGGAGAGAGAGCTTTTTAATAAATCTTGTTTACATTATAATCAATTTTATAAATATATAAATAAATATTATAATGGGTATGTATATATACATATGAATATTTACATTTTATATATAACAAAATATATAAATGCATTAACTTCATTCAAAAGTTAGAGAGAGAGAGCCCTTTCTATGAATTAATTCTACCTCAATTTTTTCAATGTTATATTTTGGTCACTGGTCATCTTTACTCAACTGTAAGCTAATACCATTTCTTACTGTTCTTATTTTCTTACTATATTTAGAAATGTCCCTGCCGAATGAACTTTGTTTTTGTTTTCGTTAATATGCCCAGTTTAACGTACTAATAATCCCATACAGAAACCATCTGTGTGGCTCATTTGTTGATTGACTCATTGGTTATACTCAATATTCAGACATCACTTGAGCATCAGAGCTATGTCTGCACACGTTTCATGCTCTCTATGATGGACAGTGGTTGCACCAAAACTCCTTTGATTAATACGAAAAGAAGCATTTCACAATGATTAGCTGTTGTTTTCAGATACCATTACGGCAGGGGTGCCCAAACTCGGTCCTGGAGGGCCGGTGTCCTGCAGAGTTTAGCTCCAACCCTAATCAAACACACCTGAAGCAGCTAATCAAGGTCTTACTAGGCATACAAGAAACTTCCAGGCAGGTGTGTTGAGGCAAGCTGGAGCTAAACTCTGCAGGACACCGGCCCTCCAGGACTGAGTTTGGGCACCCCTGCATTACGGTGTCCTGCCAACACAAGTGGGCAAAGGAACTCAAGTAACTTAATGAGATAGCATGGAGCTAATCGACAGGCTAGGGCACCATTGGCTGGGACCTTGGCTCCCAGAACCCCCCTCCCACACAGCAGGGCTCGGTCACAACAACACCAGTGACTGAGACTGACAGGCTGTGCGCTAATAAAGAGATTACATGGAAATCCCTCTGAAGCCAACACTTCAGGACCACATTCGTTTGGATATCTAGAACAGCTGCACCTCAAAGGTTGTCCATGCGTGAAGTTAACATTACATTTAGGCCACAAGGGACACATTAATCAATCAGCATTATACTATAAAAGGTCACCGAACAGTGCAGCTTGTCTAAGCTGTCTAACGGGGCAGTGGGATGAAAGATCTCAACTTGCTTAATCTAAAAAATGTTCCTCAAATGAATGGCTGTCAGGCACAAAAATTGCTTGTTACCCTCAAATAATCACAATTTAAAGGGATGGTTCACACAAAAATGGAAATCCTATAATTTACTCACCCTCATGATAATCCAAATTTGTATTGACTTACTATTCTCTGATATTTTGAAGAATGCACAAAATAATGTTCTTTTTAGCAACTTCATATGACCCCTTTAATACGAAGAAAGTCAGTGGGGTCCAAAACAACCGTTTTCACATTTTTCAACACTTGTTTTCGTGATTAAATGATGACCAAATGTTTATTTTGGTCTTAATTATACCTTTAAAGTCACGTTGAAACTGAAGTAGCGACAAATTTCTTCCAGAATGTTACATACATCAGAGTGTATCAGAGTGTAATGGATAATTGAAAAAATGGGGGGGGGGATAGGGCGGGTTGCTGAATGGAAGTTGAGATTTGGGTGTGAGCTAGCAGGGGCGGAGTTTAAGTGGATTAAATGATTGGAGAAGTCGTGTCAACATCTAGTTTCCCCCAGAAGGTCCAGTTATGACAATCTGATTAAACATAAAAAAAAAATGAAACAGAATGCATGGATGAATTGTTCACAACAATGTTATTATTGTTAGTTAAAACTAAAACTATAAAAAATGTGTTAATTAAAAAACAAACAAAAAAAGCATTTTATTTCAGCTAGTTGCCAAGGCCACATATTTCTCACTTTCGTTAAAGGGTTAGTTCACCCAAAAATAAAAATTCTGTCATTAATTACTCACCCTCATGTTGTTTCAAACCCGTAAGAACCTTCAAACCTTCGTTCATCTTCGGAACACAAATTAAGATATTTTTGATGAATTCTGAGAGCTCTCTGACCCTCCCAGACAGCAATGTAATTACCACGATCAAACCGCGTGACACAGAATAGCATACGCTGTTTACGTTCAGTGGATATTCTCCAAAATAGCACCAGGGTGTGCCTAGCACCGCGTGGAGGAGACGAATTGTTGAATAAAGTCATTATTTTTGTTTTCTTTGCGTACAAAAAGTATTCTCGTAGCTTTGTAAAATTACGGTTGAACCCCTGATGTCATATGGATTATTTTACCGATCTCCTTGCTACGTTTCTGGACCTTGATCGTGGTAATTACATTGCTGTCTATGGGAGGGTCAGAGAGCTCTCAGAATTCATCAAAAATATCTTAATTTGTATTCTGAAGATGAATGGAGGTCTTACAGGATTAGAACGACATGAGGGTAATTAATGACAGAATTTTCATTCTTGGGTGAACTATCCCTTTAAGTTTAACTTGAAGTACTAAAATAACAGAAAATAAACTAACTTGAATAAATGAACATTTAAAAAATGACAAAACACTAAATTACTAAAACTTTAAAATTAAAGTGAAAACAGAAAATAAAAAATCTAATTCATAAATATTAACAAAAACAATAAAAGTATATTAATGATACTGAAAGAACAATGTTTCACAACAAGATCCATAACAGGCATTTAGAAAATAGATAGAGTGAATTTTCATTTAATGGCATCTTCTCAGTCTCGAGCATCTCAGTCTTCCAGTGCATGATATGATATTGCTGCATCATCACCCGGACAGCAGCAGGCCTAACATGGCCAGCTCTTATTTTGGATCAGATCAGAACTGATGTAATCTCCCCTTACAGGAGCTGATGGATGTTTTGTGCTGGCGAGAAAATAAATAGGAATGTGGACAGCCAAAAAAATGTTCATTCCACCAAAGTTCTCCTAGGTACAGGTTGCAGAGGAGTGAAGTATGCCAGAGCAATCTATTTCACACGGCGCAGCTGAAACCTAATTACACAGATTAATGTCCCATGGAAGGTGCCATTACCTAAATAGCCTCCTAAAAAAGGAGGAGACTTCGCTTCAGCCTAAATATGCGGTTTTAATGCTAATTGATCCTTCAAATCTAGATTCGAATATGTACGTCTTTACTTTCTCCCGTCTGCTGCTGCAGTAAGATTTTGTGCAGCCTTTAATTCCCCCTCTGCAGGCACTTCTCTTGACAATGACCGTAAGCCTGGATAAGTCTCCACCCCGCCTTTTCCGGTGTGAAATATTTAACCAGGGCTGCCAGTAGCAGAGCAAAAGGCCAATCTTATCATTTAATACTGATTTTGTTCCCACATCTTACCTGTTTAGTGTGCAAATGCTGGACTGATTAAACTACTTTTACTTCCCCAGCGAAACGTCAGGGACCCGGCGTTGGGGGACTAAAAGAAGTTGATTGGCTCACTTCTGATCCCGGTGTTTACAGCTGCGTGTGGAAGCACGTGCAGGTCATCCTGCCTCGACACCGGCTTCTTAAAATAAGACCTCGGTTGTGGTGGATGAGAGAGCGGGAAATGGAGTTGACAGTCAGAACCATGAGCTTGATGCGGCCTTCGGTTGAATGTGTCAGACCAGAAGCACCCAACCCCCAGCTTCACCCCTCTGCTCACACACAAGTGCGTGCTGTCACAAGGCATTAGCGTGGCAGAAATACACACACTTGCTCCTTCCACTCCATCCAAAGCCTGGGCATTTCACAGCAGTGGCGTAACATCTTCCCATTCCCATGCTAGAGCCTATGTGACATCAGATGTGCATTTACAGGCTTGGTGGCAGGTTTTACTGAGCTGTTGAAGGAAGAAGCTCGTGCAGATGCCATAACTGTAGAAAGAAGAGTGTTTTTTTTTTAGGTTGTTTATAGTTAATCAGACTCATCTGTCTGATTGCAATCAAGAGTTGACCTTCAGACATCTCTGTTTCTGTCATTGCTCTCTTAGTTGCTCATGACGTCGAGCCACGGGTTAGAAAAAAGTCTCAAATTATTTATTTATCACTTTTGTATCACAGTTTATTTATTTATTTATAATTGCTTTTCATACAAAGCATTGCGTTAAATTTGATCTATCAAATTGCATATACAGTGGTAATTCAGGGTAATTAACATGATAAAGAGAAATAAAGCTGCATAAGACTAAAATTAATGAAATTAAAAAATAACTTAAAACTAAATAAATTAGTAAAGTGCAGCACAGTTCTCGGTCACTAAATGCATAGGTAAACATATGTTTTTGTAATTTTTTATATAATTTCATTTTCATATATTGATTCTATTTTTATATGGGTTTTATACTTTATTGTATTTATATTTATTTTTACCTATCATGACCATGTATTACCAAGAGGCAGCCTATAACTGCCAAGTGATCTATCATCTCTGAAGTGCAGTGGAAGGTCAGACAATACCTCTGTTCATCACACACGTGCACACATAGCCACATACACAATCATAACTGTTACTTCTTGTCCTGTAAATATAATCCCGTTATCCTGCTATTTATAGATCGCTCCTTCAAACTGACCAATCCTTTATGCTCCTCCCCTTGGCTTGAATGAGGATGATTTTACTATGATTCTTTGGCAGCTTGATAATCCTTCATCGTCGCTCAGTTGCGCCATGAGCCAGACCAAGACTGAATGTCTGACTCGATGATGCCTCCAGACAGATGTGGCATCCTCCATGAGGAAATTAAAGCTCAATGAAGGAGCACAGAATTCTCTTGCAGATGCTCAATTGTATGAAATATTCATCACAGAGCGATGCATTTCCAGTGGAACGCACATATTATTCTGGCCTTGGGGGAAAAATGTTGCCCAATATTTTAAACAGGCACATAAAAAAACAATTTTGGCCTTGGCACATAGTCCTAAAAATTCCATCTCATCCCCTGGCTGCTTTAGGGTCTCAACAGCAATTTCTGTGATGCAGATACTTGTAATAATCTTTCTTATTGTTCAGTTGCATCAACCCAATATGCACACGGGCCTTTGTTCTGATTCCCCAACAATTAGTTTCAGATAATGAGGTCAGTTGTTCACATTTCTATTTGTGGAGCCTGTGCAAACGTCTTTTCATTTTGTAAAGGAGTGTGTAACAGGGTGAGATGTAACACCATCAGTTTAACCAATTAGAAATTAGCTACAGCAGTGACATGACTATATACCAGCCTCCTCAGGTGAGAGTAAAAACAGTAGACTCTCGTTTATAAATTTGATAAATGCGATTCCTGTGATCACAGAGCTGATTTTTCAGGATTTTTTTTTTTTTTTTTTTTTTTACAGGTGTTTTAACTATATTTTGAATTTTGCATTGTGTTTGAGGGTTAAATATTATAAATAAGGTTTATATATATATATATATATAAAATTCATTCATTTTCTTTCTTTTTTTACCACAATAAATTCATGCACACAATTTTAAATGTCCATGTTTTTAAAATTGTTTTTACATCTCACCCTTGTAGAAAAAATGGAAGCAAAATTATCTTTCTCTCTCTATGTATATGCCTCCATTAAAAGACAAACAAAAACTTTCTATTTTTACCACAATAACTTTATGCACAAAATTTTAAATATCCATGTTTTAAAAATGATTTTACTTACACGATTGTATGCTTTCCAGATAGCATACTTACAAAAAATACAAATAGAAGCAAATATCTCTCTATATATAGCCTGTATACCTCTCCATTTTTTTTTCTTACTATGTTTTACCACAACAACTTTATGTATAAAGTTTTACATTTACGTTTTACATATTGTACATTCTCTGTACTTGACATTAATTTGCACAGTTTATTGATTCGTTGTTGCTTTCTAAACAGACAAATCAGAGTTTAGGATACATAGCAAAAGCAGTGAGTTACAGACGTTGAAACTAAACATTACAACACTCCCCCAGTCTCCCCGACCACTCGATCTGTTGCCCTGCGTCACTGAGGTGCAGAAACAATCTGCGGACCTGCCGCAGCCAATCTGAAGGCTCCTGATGCAACATCACCACATTTCACGCAAATCAGGGGAAGTGGCTGAAATTAAAGTTACCGTCTCAACCCCGTACAGTAACCCTCTTAGTGTTGGGGGCGGGTGTGTGTGCGTGTGCCGTGTGGTAGCAGGATGGGGGTGGTCTCCCTGGTTGCTAAGGGCAACAGGGTGAGATAGATGGAGCCGCAGCTCCGCGTCTGTTAATACCAGCGCTCGACCCTCAACGTCCCCGCGCGCGAAATTCTCTCTCTACACACACACACACAATCTCTCTCTCTCTCTCTCCCTCACACATACTGATCTCACTTCAGTCAAGGCATGAGGATGCGAGCGGGGATTTAGTTTGTGTCTTTTCCAGTCTACAGCAGATTATTACCTTTCCTCCAGCACACGGGACGGATTTACACACGAGGAACAAGGTTTGCAGACTCTTTTCTTAGTTATAATGTTTTTGTTGTATTATTTTGAGTATTTCTGTCGTGCAGAACTTCATTTTGTATCCTAGATCTGATTGCCCATCTTTTTTTGTCAAAATATACGTGTTGTTTTGCACGCTTCGCCTATGCAATGCATTTACAATGGATATTATAAGGAAGTGCAGAGATTTATTTGGAAAGGACAATAGGCGCGCAATGACTGCGCCCTGGAATTGAATTCGTAGGCATAGTGAAATTGAGTATTTGGTTCAATGAATCCGTTTCCAGCGTGTCTTGCTTTGTGTTTATGTTTTTGAATAAGGACATCTGCTTCACTATTGCGTGTTTGCTCAAGCAACTGTTACGAGTTAATTCATTCATGCGATCAACTTCGCCAAACGTGCCAGACTGTCCTCCCGCATATTATTATCAGACGCACTCAAGTGTGAATTTGCTCCCAGTTGCGCCCAGTCTGTGGTGAAGGCTATGTATCAGTGAAAAACCTTTTTAAAAAGCAAAAGCACTTCTGTCGCTGAATTGGATCCTAACGAGATTTCGAGAATAAAACAAGCATGGCTTTACCACAATAGACACGGAATGCGCGCGCGGGTTGTTGTTGTTTTCCCGCTGCATGATGATTTCATAATTCCCACATCACACATTTACACGGTGACAGACATGTTACTGGTTACTGGAAGCTTCGTGAATCTTAATATTGTTTAATTACTCACACTATTGTGAGGTCCTATAAATTGGTGATCCGAATCAAGTGACATGAATGAGCATTGTTCAGGGTTGTTTTCCAGACACAACGGAAGTAGGATGTCTGCTTGCGTCTTTTCGACGTTTTTTTGGCAAATAACGTACTACTCGTGCAGCGCCGTCAATTAAAATAACTTGGGTGATGTTGATAAACACATTTTTACAAAATGGAGGAGATGGTTAGGGACGCATTAGCAATGCAAATTAGGTTTAATAATCCCACCCACTCTAAAGCGGTACTGAACTGCAGTGGAAACGCAAACCGTGCCGAGCCGAACTGTGCCGAGCCGAGTCGTACCACGCAGTGGAAAAGCGCCAAAACTGTCACATATGGTTTCACCTCTAGCGTCTCAGACCGAATACAACGTAAAATAATTTCAAATTCGCAAGTGGGTTCAGAGGAAGCATTAAATTGCTTTAAGCATCAAGAAAGCTTGACAAAAGATACTTTTTTTTTAAATCACAAAATAATTCTCTGTGTAGAAATAAAAACAGCCCCAGTGTTAAATGATAAGAGTTGACCTAGGGTGAAGAGTTTAGAGGTTTATAATAAGATCTTTCATCATCATACGGGCAACGGTATGTTGACTTATTTTTGCGTTTGCCATTTTCATACAACACATATATGTGCATTTATGCAATGAGATAAGCTAAATGTCAACAGAAGATGTGTATTCAGATCAATATCTAAATGTGACATTTTCTATATTAAGTACAAGAAAAACTCCTCAAATGGCGTAATTGGTAAAACAAATCACTGATCATGTGTACACTGGTGACTCCAAGGTGACTGGAGGCACTTAAAGGCAGCATGATGTTGTCTAGTACATTCTTTATTTTTACCTCACGTAGAACACAGTAGTACAGCTAAGATACAGAACAAGTTTCAAGCATTGTAAACAAAAAAAAAACATTTCTCATATGCTGATTGATATACATGCAGCCAATTTAAAACTGATTGTTGTCTTTTCTCCTTCTAGCTTTGAGGTCCATCTACTCCATACGGAATATGATGCAGAATTGCCCATTTCTTATGGAAATAAGTTGGATAGGAACACTCACAGAGCTGCTGGCTGATCATCAATGAACTCAGTTCCATAAAGAACTCAAGGAAATAAGTATTTTTCAGCTAGGAAGACCTGATAGTTGGAGTTTTTATTTTCGATATGGCGGCAACTGAGGCTAATGCAGAGCCTGTCCAAGCAGACATTGTCGAGAACAAGGCAGAGGTAGAAACCACAAATCCAGCCCCAGCTTCAACAGAGGAAGCCCCAGCTTCAACAGAGGAAACACAGCCTACTACTGAGGCACCACAAAGCACAGAGCAACCAGCTGATAGCAAATCTAAGCCAGCCTCTGAGAAAATATGGGACTCTTTTTTAAATAAAAGTGGGCTTGGAAAAGTAATGGGAGGGAAGAAAAAGAAGGAGCAGCAAACAGGAGCTGAGGATACTACTGGCGAGGAGCAAGATAAGGTCTCCAGCCAGAACGATCAAGGGGATACTGCAGGCCCTAAAGACCAGGAATCTAGTCAGCCAGCAGAAGCTGGCGAGGCTGCAGCCGATGGGCAGACTATTGAAAAGGCACCAGAAAATGAGGAGGTTTCCCAAGAGCAAAAGGCATCTGGTGCCAAGCCAAAGCAAGGAGAGAAGTCTAGTGTTAGGGACTTCATTCGCAAGCCTGTTGCTAAAATTTTCTCACACAAAAGCACAGACAAAAAGGATGGTACAGGGGCACTTCAAAAACATGGCAAGGTTCGGTCAAAATCACTAGACAGGCTGGAGGATGCTGATGCCAGCACAAATGTGGCAGACCAAGCAGAGGAGCCTCCGACTGCAGATGAGCCAGACAAGTCTAACCCCCAAACAACAAAAAACATGAAACGCTGGCACTCTTTTAAGAAACTCGTGGCTCAGAAAAGTCACAAGAAAAGCACAGATGAGTCCAAGGATGCTGAGGGTGCAGAAGGAACCAGTGCAGATGGAGCAGGAGACAGTGGGACACTGGATTCCACTACAAAGTCAGAGCACTCTGGGCAAAAAAGGTGGAAACTAAAGAGATCTTGGACATTCCAAGGACTGAAGAGAGATTCATCAGTTGTTGGAATCCACAAACCAAAGGACAAAGACTCTTCAGATGTAAAAGATGAAAACGCCCCAGAGGCTGAACAGGGGACGGAAGATGTAAAGGTAGCCAGCGACGCAGAAGCACAGGAGAAGATTAATGCTGAGGGTGAGGAGGAG
Organism: Sinocyclocheilus rhinocerous; assembly: GCF_001515625.1. NCBI lineage: Eukaryota > Metazoa > Chordata > Actinopteri > Cypriniformes > Cyprinidae > Sinocyclocheilus > Sinocyclocheilus rhinocerous. Next base: position 1,787,800 of record NW_015625590.1, on the reverse strand, counting down.
AAAGGAGCAACTGCTACTACACAGCATGCAAAATCTGTGGACCAGCATGCAAATGAGATCTGGACCTCTTTCAAAAAACGAGTTATTCCCAAATCAAAGAGGGCAGCTGACACTGGTGGAGTAGAGGAAGAAGCAGCGGGTGAGCAAGAGCAGACTGATGAACCACAGGCTGGTAAAGACTCAGGCAAGACAGCCAAGGCAAAAAGGACACACTTCAACCGTGCTGTGTCACTAAAGAACTTCATACTGCGAAAGGGGAAGAGTACCAGCGTGGACATGGGGGAGGGTACAGCAGCCCAGAAAGATGGAGATGGTACTTGTGAGAGTGAGGCTAAAGACCTGGATGGCCTTGATGATGCAGCTGGGGCAACTGATGTCCCACAGACTGGATCAGAGGAGCAAACTGTGGCTCAGAATGAGAGCAATAATGAAGCTCAGGTGGCAGGCGAACACAAGAGTTCTGATGAAGAGGAGAGGTCCCACACTAGTGCACCATCTGGTCAGCCATCAGACAAGTCTCATGTAGCAGATCCAGCACCAGAGGGTGGAGCCCAGACAGAGCCAAAAGCCAATGGTGAGAATGGATGCTCGGATGCTACATCAGAGGACACTGCAGCACACAATCATGAAGCAACAACCCAGAATGATGTGAAGGGTGAGGAGACCAACCAGGAGACCATAGACTCTAGTGGCAAAACTTGTCCGAAGGATGGGAAGATCCTCAATCAAGACGGGAAGTGTGATACTGTCAATGCAGTTGCCCAAAGCGGTGAGTGTGAAGCTCCAATTGACTCGAGAGATCTACTGCAAAATGGAAATGGCAAAGCAGAGTCTAAATTAGGAGTAGGTACTAGTGTTGAGGTAGAGACTGGGGGGGATGGGGCCCCTCAATGTGGAGGGTCCCTTTCTGGGTCAGCGAAGACCAATACAGATGAACAAGAGGAAGCCTTGAAGAGGATGTTCTATGAGGTTGCAGCTTCCATCGTTCGTGCAGTTGTATCCTCAGCCACTGAACAGTTAGCCAAGGAGAAGGACGTTCTGGACAGTAGTTTGAAGTGTTTCCAGCCTGAAAACAATAGCAGTTACACAGATATTGATGTCAGTTACTGTCACAGAGAAGTTACTTTAAATCAAGGATCTCTGTATTGATTCTTGATGATCCTGAGCACCTTCATCTGTGTTTGTGGGTACATGTTCTGGTGTTGTGGACATGTCAAAAAGATATTGCTATACTCCATCACCCCTTTAAAAAGTTGTGAATTTTAGGGTCAGTGAATTCAAAGGAAGTTACAGGTGCTGTAATTGAGCTGTTGTAAAGTTATCCAAAGTAGCAATTTATGTATTTTCAGGAAGTATTCTCTACACATAATTTATTAAATGAAAGATTACAGCATGTCTCTATGTTAATGTCGAACCACTAATAATGAAGTGTTTTTGAGGAAGAGGCTTTTCACAATACTGTCACATGCAGTTGTGTAGTGTTTGCCGTTCTGTATTATAAAGTTTAAAATTTATTTTTGGTGAACGTAAATGAACCTGTTCTCTGTGACAAAAATGTGTGTATAATTAATGAAAATTTTAAATGTAAAAAATATATTGTAATATATTCTGAAATCTCTTCTGTTATCATTTACCAGAAAAAAAGGCGGGAAACGTGTGACGCCACACAAAGAGGATTAGATCTGCATGGGATTCGTTCAGCGAGGAGCTTTGCCCCCCCCCTCCCCCAAAATATGGAGTAATCACATGTTTACGCCACGATTCACCATGGTGAGAGATGCAATCCACATAGTTTAAAAAAAATCTTGAAAAGCAATAATTCAGAATCATCAATCAGTGCAGTTCTTGCTAGCATTCCATCATTGTAAATGTTTTGCCTGTCTACTAGTGAGATTTTATATTGTCATAAACGACATTCCTTTGAAATGTTAATCTCAGTGATCACAAAGTACCGTGATCATAAAGACTGTTTAGATTTATATTAATTGCCATTCTGTTTGTAATTTTCCTTTGACTAGATATGTGATAGACACATTTGAAATAACAGCCCACCAGACTGCCCCCCGAATTGTGAATTCAATGCGGAATGTGCTCTAATCTCTGTGTTTTTGTTTTTAGACTGTTATCTTGTGTACATGAATAAACCACCATTAAACATTAAGCAATTCTCTGGGTTTTCTTGCAGATTATGCCATCATTGACAGATTTTAGAAAATGCTGACTAATAACAGATTAACTGGGTTTGCTATTTGGGGCAGTTGTAAAATAGTCTCAGCTAATGCAAATCAATGGAGAGAATTTGTTTAGTTTCCCTCCAAAAATACTGCTTCACAACAGTGCATAATTTGCATCTTGGAAATGGGAACACACATTATATAAAACCCCTAATATGAACACTGTATTATGAGAATTGTCAGTTTATATTGGATTGCATTCACTGCAATTTAATATCCTACTCCATCCTCAATATTTGTATTGAGCTCAGGTGATTATGTCTGTCATCCTTGACCATCAACACACTGTCCACTATTTACACTAAATCTCTGAAATCATGCTTTTAGCATGGTAACTGCAGATTAACAGAATGCCTAGCAACAGGTTTTGGTGCAGCATTCCCTATAGCTCACCACAGGGTCGGGGTTAAAGGGATAGTTCACTCAAAAATGAAAATTTGATGTTTATCTGCTTACCCCCAGGGCATCCAAGATGTAGGTGACTTTGTTTTTTCAGTAGAACACAAACGCCGATTGTTTCGTGTCTTTACACATCAGTGTATCGTCACGAGCCGCAGGGTTTAATTTGGTTTTGTTTATGTTATTTTTTTGACTCTCAAAGCCGTGATTCCCATTCACTTCCATTATATGACTGACAGACCGCAACGGTTTGAGTTAAAAACCTTCGTTTGTGTTCTACTGAAGAAACAAAGTCACCTACATCTTGGATGCCCTGGGGGTAAACAGATAAACATAAAATTTTCATTTTTGGGTGAACTATCCCTTTAATGACGAACTGTGTAAGTATTAACAGACAATGAGCTGACTTAACAGGGACAAAACAGGACAGAGATATTAAGACTGTATTGGCAAGTGGGTGAAACTGACACTGCATGACAGACTTTTGAATGTGGCTTTGAGAAGAAATCAATACCTATCGACAGCATGACCCGGGTGGACTTTAAGCATTAGGTCTCTTCTTACATGTCAAAAAGGGTCAATAACTTTTTACTGTTTTTGGTATTAAAATATTTTTATTTGCAACAGGCATTTGCTGCTAGATATACTGTGGCCAGCAGTCCAGCTGGTCCCAGGGGAGAAAAAAAAGCCTTGGTTTGTTTGAATCAACTGGGGGGAAAAAGGTTTAAAACGTTTTTTTTTTACACTAAAACTTCTGAAAACTGATTTTCCCTTGTCATCTAACTGTACCCAAAGGCAGGCGAGTGTCTGTTAACTATGACAACAGAGCATTAAAAACTCACGTCAGATAAATCCATTGAAAGGCAATCTGCTTAATGGTGCACAGGCCAACAAGATGACACTTAATGGCCACTTTTATTGAAAATATCACCAAGTCAGAAAGGTACTGTTAATTTGTGAAAGCATACTGACGAATTAAAGAAAACCAGAAGAGAAAGCTTTTATCTTACATGTTTTCCCATCTTTATGTAATAATAGGATTGTTGTGCAAAAGCCTCTTAGTGAAAGAGCACAATGCATAAACTAACGTGTTTTAATCACATTTTGTCCCATAGATATGTAAACAACAGTCAAAGGCAATTTACAGTTATGTTTTAAGAAACTCTTACACCATATTATTTGAGAAAATATAAATACAAACAGGCAATTAAAAATAAAACAAAAAGTCCTTTAGTGCATTACCCTCATCGTCCCACATATGTACAGATGTTACTTATGAAAAGCTCATATTTTGGGATAAAGCAGTTTTGCATTGTCGTACACATTTTATATACATTACATACATTTTCATAGATCTACTCCATTTTGGACATCTCAAATTTTGTGGTCATGATCTCCTGAGGGGGGGAAAAAGAAAGAAAAAAAAATCAAAATCATGAAAGAAAGTCATCTTTTAAACAATGAGGAAAGTGAGTCATTTAAAAAAATGCTGTGCAATACAATGAAATTCCTCAAATAAATAACAATACAATACATATGTATTGTAGTATGTAATCTCTGATCTCCTCTTAAGAGATTTGTCCACATTGGCTGCAGTTCGATATATGATCACATCCAATGTTAGCTTAAGTGAGCTCTCATTAGTCAGTCAAAACCGCCAAAGCCTCAGTGCTCCTTTTGTTCCAAGCAGAAAGAAAACAACAGAGAAACTCTACTCTGCTCTACTTTAGATGCTCAAAGGGCGCCAACTGCTGGCCAATCAGAATATGAGACACTTACCTCGTCTGAGTCTAGCAGAGGTGGCAGTGCACTGCAAAACAAAGAGAAGGACATGTCAATGACATGGCAGAGATTGATGGTAGCTTTACAGGCAAACCGATGACGTGTTTGGGTGTACAAATAATCAGTTCCATACTGAAAAGTGCTATTAGTGCTAGTATCTATCATTCTAACCATAATTTCTATACACAAATGACTTTTATATGATCCCTGGACTTACACATCAGCCATTGATGAGGGAATGTTCTCCTCAACCCATTTGAGATCTTCATCCTGGATGGGAATATAAAACAAATTTACCATGAGGCGAAGGCCTTGACATGACCAAAAATATGCAGCGTATTTGAGAATACACAACAATAATTTTTTTTTCACACAACAGGGTGTTTTTTAATGTAAACAGCATGTCTAATCCTTCATAAGGCATTCTTATATATGGCAATACAACATGCTTTTCATGAAACAATTTTTTTTTAAGCCAGGTATTGTTATGAATTACCACTTTGCTGGGTTTTGCACTTCCATTGGTCTCTGGTTTCATTCCTCTCATTTTCACACCCTCTGTGAATTTAAGTATAACTGGTTAGAACCAGCTAAAGGCAGTCAAATGAAAGCACAGCAAACAAAGGCTGATAAACCAGATCTGCAGACTTGATAGGCAGCATTCAAATGTGCTGATGAAATGTAAACTGAATGTTTTAATGTCGGCATTAAATGAAAAACGACCCCATCTATTTTCTAAATGCATGTTATAAATCTTATTGTAAACGTTTCTCTATGTATTTGTTTGATAAAAAAATTGACCTATTAACTTTTTTTTATTTAAATAACTTCATTCATTGAGTTTGTTTAAACCCATCCCTACAAGCTCATGTACATCTGCCCTTACTTTTGAGTGCAACAACCACATCTCAACATCTAATCATCAACCGATGTGTACAACCTAGGCATACATTTTTTATTTTTTTGATCTGTCTGATCACAATACAGAAAAAAATATCTGTTGCTACTTCCGTTTCATCACGACTTTAAATCAAATGCATCATATTTAGTGGAGAATGAAAGGCAGCTTGCAAAGATCCCATGTGCAGAATTTTCTCCACCATCTTTAATACAGGCCACTACTTCTGTCTCACACCTGCTAATTTTTTAATTAAGACCCTTACCGAAGGCTTCATTCATTAGCTGCTCCCCCTCTTCTTCCTCACTAACCTCATCCACCAGTGGACTGAAGGCATACCTGAAGGGTTCAGAAGGACATAGATTGACGATCTTGTTTCTACTATTAGTGGAGTTTACAAATGGGGTTGACATATGGTTAGAAGTGAAGCGCTTTACCGCTGGTTGTTGGCTGACGGCCTCCATAAGAACATGATCACGAGCAGGATACTTGAGAATAAGAAGCGCCAGAAGGCATCATCTATCCACAGCTCTCTCCAGTCCTACAAGAGTAGTTGAAGGAAAGGTGTCATTAAAAGTACATGAGTTTAACTAAAAGGACAGAAGATATATTTATTACATATAAAAAGAGAATGCTTACAGATTGGCACTTGGATAACTTGAAGGTCTTTGTTGTCCACACAATAAATATAACAGAAGCTGAAAGAGAAGCAGAATTTCATTATGAGAACATGTGGCAGAAAAAGAAAGCAAAATAAATATATATGCATATACTTCATTTCAAATGTTTGGGCTAAGTAAGATTTTACATTTTTTTAAAAAGACATCTCTTATGCTCTCCAAGGCTGCATTTATTTGATAATTAATACTGTTTGTTTGTTTGTTTATAGTTACCAGCTATCACGGCTATATTCATGGCGAGAAAAAAAAAGAAAAAAAAAAAGATCGATATGGATATAAAAATAAGAGGTTTTTAAAATTTATCTCAGATAAAAATTTTTTTTATTAAAACTAGTTTCACTTAATTGAAAATCTGTTATCATTAATACAGTAAAACAATAATACTGTGAAATATTAGAATTTTAAATTTTGGGCTAAGTAAGATTTTACATTTTTTTAAAAAGACATCTCTTATGCTCTCCAAGGCTGCATTTATTTGATAATTAATACTGTTTGTTTGTTTGTTTATAGTTACCAGCTATCACGGCTATATTCATGGCGAGAAAAAAAAAGAAAAAAAAAAAGATCGATATGGATATAAAAATAAGAGGTTTTTAAAATTTATCTCAGATAAACATTTTTTTTATTAAAACTAGTTTCACTTAATTGAAAATCTGTTATCATTAATACAGTAAAACAATAATACTGTGAAATATTAGAATTTTAAATAACCGTTTTCTATTTTAATGTTTTATAATTATTATAAATAATTATTTCTGTGATGGCAAAACTGAATTTTCAGTAGTCATTAATCCAGTCTTCTGTGTCACATGATCCTTTAGAAATGATTCTAATATGTGGATTTATTTATTATTTATGATTAAACGCCATGTCAGCAGCAGTGACTATATTCATGGCAAAAATAACTGCATCACTCAATCAAGTCAATCAATATCCTTTCAAAATAATGTTTACAATAATTTAACAATTTTTTCTAATATGATGATTTGGTGTTCAAAAAAAGCATTTCTTATTATTATCATCCATATTAAAAACAGTTGTGTTGATCAATATCTTTGTGGAAACCGTGCTACATTTTTCTCAGGATTCTTTGATTAATAGAAAGTTCAAAATAACAGTATTTATTAAGAAAATAGAAATCTTTTGTCTTACTGACCCCAAACATTTGAACTGTAGTGTATCATTAAGGAAATATCAGTGCTTGCAAGTTTTTAGCAAAATGATAGTTTGAAAAGTTGTAAACCTAAATATAGCAAGAGAAAGAGACGGAGATTGAATGTCCCCAATTATGGCTCACTTTCCATTAATAAATCATGTAACCCAGATGTTTGACATAGACCAATCATAATTCAGTATGCGAGTATTATACAGACATTAATCACTGGCAGTTACGCATTTCAATGCAGTACTGTAATCCTGTCAAAGATATTTTGCACAATAATGTAGTAGTGTGTGGCATTTGCTCACCGATGACAGCGAATATGAGTGTGTTGGTGAAGTGTCGGTAAAGGGACAGTTTGACCACGTTTCTCCTCAGCCGAAGGAGCTTCATCGTCTGGGCCAGGCTAATGAAGATGTGACTGAGTGTCAAGGACTATATCTGATCACTAGGGCTCAGCGACTTCCTGTTCATACGCAATGCAATGCAGACACAGCTTACTTTGCAGTAAAAAAAAAGGGAGAGATGTGAAACTGTAGAGAGTATTCCTGACTGTGAACATGCACGGGTTTGTCCTTTAAGTGTTCTCAAGCTTTACAGAAAATCACGGAAATTGCAAATAGAAGGAGAACAAAAAGAGGGGGTCATCAACATCCCACATGCGCAGGGCCACTGTTACACAACCCATTTAGAGAGAAAGAGGGACACACACAAACAGCAAAGGAGAAACGTAGGATATCCACCAGCAGAGGGTAGAGTCGAGAACAGCCAAGGGGATGGCAGCCAGCAACACCAGGTCATCTTCAGCCTGACAGAACAATATAGGGGGAAGATAGAGGGAAAGACAGAGAGAGCCAGAGAAAGAGAGAGAAGAGTAGCACCATCACACACACCACCATCAGAGGGTTTTACATAGGGCTGGACGATTTCCTATTTATGGTGTTCAGTACCTCAATATTTATGTATTTGCTCTGATATGGCTTGGAACTGACTGTTTTTTTTTTTGCATAATTTATTCCCATTATGGCAAAGCTAAATTTTCAGCAGCCATTACTCCAGTCTTCAGTGTCACATGATCCTTCAGAAATTATTCTAATATGCTGATTTGGTGCTTAAGAAACATTTCTTATTATGATCAATGTTGAAAACAGTTGTGCTGCTTATTTTTGTAGAAATCATGAAACTTTTTTTCAGGATTCCTTGATGAATGTAAGCAAACATTACTATTTATTACTAAACAATAATATTTCACTTAAAAAAAAAAAAGTGAATTACTGAATCGGAATCTATGCACAGTTAAACTGATTAACAGAAATAAACAGATCTTACCAACTATTGTACTGATACACCTACTATGGTGCTTAATTTCACATTGCAATCAGGATCATCACAAATACATCTTAAAGTGGTCCTATTATGCTTTTTCACTTTTTCAACTTTACTTAGTCTGTAATGTTGCTGTTTGAGCATAAAAAAGATCTGAAAATTTCCAAGTCCACTTCAAAAGGAGATATTTTATTTAACAGAAATCACTTTCAAAAACTACAATGAACGACTCGTTTGGACTACAACGCATATTTTCCAGGATCTGTGATATCACATCCGGGATTTGTGATGTCACAAATATCGACGAATGGGACGAGACCTGGTTGAGCTGCACTAGAGAAGGTAACGAGTGTTATTACTATGTCGGAGACACGCTTGCTTTCTCAAGGCAGACGAACTTAGAGTGGTTACAATCATCCGGGTTTAAATCACGCTCAAATTGATTTGATTTTGACGCAATATTTTACACTGAAGTTCGCAGGCGGCTATCGTAAGGGGCATGACATTTCCCGACCAGGTGCCGAGTGCTGCCAATCACAGCACATTTCGTATTTCATAAGGCGGGCTTTCATTTGATACAGGAACTATTCGAGCCGTTC
>NW_015625590.1:1703485-1777838 GCF_001515625.1 Sinocyclocheilus rhinocerous | reverse complement strand
AAAAAAAAAAAAAAAAAACACACATTTAGATTTGTACCAAATAAGAGAGTTACATGAACCCAAGTTTATTTGTTTGGCACATTTCACACACACAGTAAAGTAGTTTCAGTTCTGTTTTAAAGGGGTGCTATTATGCTTTTTCACTTTTTCGACTTTAGTTAGTCTGTAATGTTGCTGTTTGAGTATAAAAAAGATCTGCAAAGTTACAAAGCTCAAAGTCCCCTTCAAAAGGAGATATTTTATTTAACAGAAATCACTTTTCAAAAACTACAACGAACGACTCGTTTGGACTACAACGCATATTTTCCGGGATTTGTGATATCACAAATATCGACGAATGGGACGAGACCTGGTTGAGCTGCACTAGAGAAGGCAACGAGTGTTATCACTATGTCGGAGACACGCTAGTTTTCCCAAGGCAGACGAACTTAGAGTGGTTACAATCATCCGGGTTTAAAACACGCTCAAATTGATTTGATATTGACGCAATATTTACACTGAAGCTCGCAGATGGCTATGGTAAGGGGCGTGACATTTCCCGACCAGGCGCCGAGTGCTGCCAATCACAGCACACACTGGCCCAGCTAACCAATCACAACACACACTGGTCCAGCTAACCAATCACAGCACATTTCGTATTTCATAAGGCGGGCTTTCATTTGATACAGGAACTATTCGAGCCGTTCGTGCCAGACTGGGGAGAGAGGTGTTGTAATGTAAAATATGTGAAAAATAATGTGTTTTTCAAACAACCTAGTATGAGAGCCTGTTCTAGTACACCCCAAAACAAAATCAAGACTTTGTAAAAGAGCATAATAGGACCCCTTTAATATTGAATACATCGCCGAGCCCTAGTTGCTCACACATTGCAAAACCATAACCACCATTCAGCCCAACAAAGGTAGATCATGCTACTAGCTTTGAGGCAAGACTAAAAATGGAGAAAGAAGATATTCGACAAAGCATTATGCCAGCTGCACACCACTACCATCACATGAGCCAAAGAAACTGAGAAGAGCAAAGAGAGACTCAAATTTCCATAACATGGCTTCCTAAAAATAACTGCGCAGAGTGAACCTTAAGCACTAGTAACTGCAATACAAAAATAAAAAAATGTAGAAGTTCAACCCCATTAGATCTACTTTCATTTCCATCTATCTGTCCCAATCTACACCATGCAGAAGTCACTTGAATTACAGCACAAAATTAATACATAGTCTTAACAGATGACTGACTTGTGAAAGGATATCCACCACACAATACAAGAATCAATGAGGGCCATAACAATGTCACAAAGCAGCCTGCTTGAACCACCGTGCTCCTGCGAGAGAGAAACATTAAGCTTCACATGACATTTGGTGCAGCATCATCATTTCGTTAAATTAGGAGGTTTGTCACAAAGGTGGACGTGTTTCTCCACTGGTCACTATTTTTCATTTTGTAGTGATAGTGTGTTCAGTTTCAGCTGCGAGACTCTCCTTACCGTGTTGACTCTCAGTACTCCTTCTATGATGGAGAAGATAAGGTAGAGCAGTCCTACCCCCACCACCCTGTGCAGCAATGCTCCTAGTCTTGGTCTGCAGCAAAAGGTGGAGTTATTGAATGAGAAGTGTATAGAACTATGCTGAAGATTACTCTTATAGCAAATGATGTTATTAAAAGTCTAAAAAGTAATTTTTCAATATTATCAATGTTAAAACAGTTATGCTGCTATTATTTTTTGTGGAAAGAGTGATAAATTTTTTTCAGGATTTGATTTTTTTTATAATAATGTAGTAAAGTGTTTACTGTCACTTTTGATCAGTTTAATGCATCCTTGCTTTATAAAAGTATTACTTAGACTAGATTTTAATCCATTTTGTTCAACTGCCTCAATATATTACTGCTTCAAAACAACTTACTTGACTATGCCATATCCAAGGCTAGCAATGATGACCAGTACTCGAGCCAGGGTTCTTTTTACTGCTGAAAGTACCTCTGCAAACACCACTGCACCTTGAACTACACATGCAAATAATGCACTGTAATGACTGCATTCACTATAGTAACCAAAGCTTCACAGCACATTTACACAATCAGTCACATCAAACATAAGCCTCAGGATTTATTAATATAATAGACCAGATTACTATAATGTACATCAAAACAGTTTGCCTTTGTGTTAACCATAAAGCAGCTTTATTTTTACATTTACTAGATTATCAGAATTATAAAAATATTAAAAACGATATATTAAAGGGGTCCTATTATGCTTTTTCAATTTTTTAATTTTAGTCAGTGTGTAGTGTGTATGTTTGGGTTTTTTTCGAAAGGCGGGCCTTCATTAAAACCCAGAACTAATCGAGCCGTTTGTGCCAGGATGGGGAGAAAGGTATTTTAATAATGTAAATTATGTGAAAAATAATGCGTTTTTCGAACCACCAAGCATTAGAGCATGTTCTAGTACACCCCCAAAACAAAATCAAGACTTTGTAAAAGAGCATAATAGGACCCCTTTAAACAGTCTTCAGTTTCGTCACATTATGCATGACATAAAATCTAACCTATTTTGAGTGCAGTAAATTATCTCATGTTTAATTGCCAATGCATTATGTTGTAATACACATACAAAATATCAAATTTCAGCTGCAGACACACAGTAGGGTCTCAGTTCAAGTTGTTTGTGAAATGAACAAATATATATAACCGGTTTTAACAACACATTTTTGAGTTGCGTTACCTGAGTGGCCATCGTAACGGATGCTCTGGAACTCTGCATAGTAGACTGCCTTCTCAAGCATGCCCAAGAAGATCACTCCTCCAATCCAAAACTGAATCCGAAGCAGGTCTCTCCAGTAACATGCAGAGAGAGCCAACCACAGCACGCCCAGAATCACATAGATGATGCACATCACCATGTAGAACTGAAGACAATGGGCATTGAAACAGACAATTAGAACAAAAATATGGCTGGAAGCTTTGTGAATGAAAGAACCACCCAAAATGCTGCACAAAATGCTGTTGCTACTTTCACATTTACAATAACATACAAAATGAAGCCTTAAATAACTACTGCAGTTAGACAATTAAAATAAAGAAAGAAAGAAAACACACACACACAGACAATGTGTACTCACAATCATCAATGGCCATTCAGATGCTGAGATGTATTGATGGGTGCCGTACATCCTGACCTCCACTGTATAATATATTTTTAAAACTATTAATATTAAATATATATTAAATATAAATGCTAATTTACTTATAAAACTGGTCATTAAAAAGGCCCCTTTGATGTCAAAGCAGGTTGTTCTCATTCACAAGACATTATGCTGATAATCAAAGATCTGGCTTTTAGAGTTCCACAATAGTTTATCACTACATAAAACCTCATTATTACCGTTAAGGTAAGTCTAATTAGAATCTTACGTTTTATGCTTGATTTTGATTCTTTGACAGATGGATTTGCCTCAATTCTGATGATGAACATATAAGGGCTGTCTTCCCAGGTTTGTGCCACTGCAGTGTGTGATTTAGACAGTTTTTCCTGCAACAACAAGACATGCATGTAAAAAAAGAGCCAATTTAAAAACCTTTTGTGAATCATGATTCTGTGCTTTAATACTCACTGAGGTCTCCACTGATAAAGAGTCTTTGCTTTTTGAAGCACTTGATGGGTTTGTTGCCGCAACCTGATCATGCAAACATTTGAAACATATCATATCAGGGCATTAAAATGAGTCATTCACCCAAAAATCTGAATTGTCATTTTTTCCTCACTCTCATGTTGTTCTCATTAACATATAAGTTGCTCTTTTTCATACAATGAAAGTAAATGGTGACTATGACTGCAAATGGTTTCAGGAGATTCAGAATATAGTGCAAACGTCATAGGGACTACTTTTATTATGTCTTATATTGTTTATGATCCTTTTTGAAGCCTGACAGCCCCCAGTTCCAATTGATTTTATTTGTATGGCAGAGAGCAGCTCAGATATTCTGTTAAAGATTTCCTTTTGTGTTCTACAAGAAAAAAACTTCACAGGTTTAGCGGGTGAATAAATGATGACAGACTTTTCATTTTGAGTGAATTCCTAAAAAAAATATTGAAACAGATTATGAACCAACATCTTTTGTCTGCCCTTCTGTCTTCCCTGCGTCCCTCCTTCGTCTGCCTTGTGAATTTGTGGTTGGCTGAAACACAAAAGAGAGCCGACAATGTTCCAAAGGTGTTTTATACAGCAAGTAAAATTTTGGATTGCAGTAATTAAAAAAATATATTTTTTTATAAATAAAAAACATTTTTTCTCTAAAATGATTCTGGCATTGTCATTTCCCATTTCGCAATTCCTTCCCCACTGGACAAAATCTATGCAGGATTACTAGTTTAATAGCAATATGTTTATGAAAGGTGACCCTGGACACACACTCAAAAGAACCAATGCTTGGTTAGACCAGACATTCAAATGAACAGCAAAGTCTGCTGATTGTTTAAGCTTTGGCTATTTAAGTTAACAATAAAACAGACAGAATCTGTGTCAGATAATCAGACCGACAGATGAAATTCCAATTACAAGGCTCTTTGGAAAACTGGATTCTGATTGGTCAATCACAGCATTCTGTGCAGCTGAATTAGGCAACAGATTTCCTACGTAGCTAGCTGTCCTAGTTTCATATATCCCTCCACAGTCTCTTTCTTCTCATATAATCTTCTCAAATCAAAATTTCATATAGATATATGTTAATTATTAAATTCAATTATGTACTCAATCAATTTTGCACATGTGGATGACTATATACACACGCTACCACCATTTTTGACCCTGAAAAAACCGTGGTTTAAAAGCATCAGTTCAACTTACCGAAGTCATTGATGTCAGCCGTTTAGGATGATCAAAGTTTTCTACTGCAAGCTGGGGAGTCCAATAAAAAAAAAAAAACCTCAATGACAGATCTTTTGGCATTCGTGTTAATTTGTCAGACCTGTTTGACCTGACTAAACTAAAAAATACAAACTAAAGCTAAATGCAAACTGTTTTATGTTTATCAACACAGTGACAAAATGTACATTCATTTAACAAGTTATGCACGAGAGAGTGAAGATGGCATGTACCTTATTTCCAGGAATACTAGATTCACACTTTATAGGCTCATACTCGTGGTATATGTACAACCCATTGCTTCCTTCGCGCTGTACATAGTTGTTGTTAAAATAGAGTGCTGCTGATTCAGGCTTTTTTGAAGAAAAGAGAATTGTGCATATTAAACTGCTGTTCACTTCAAATTCAAAAATAGCACTTTTTAGAAAAAACAAACTTACATCAAGTCCAAACACTTCATCGTAGCAAGGAGAACTCCGCAAATACCATGCTATAGTGAAGTTTACAGGACCAGCACACGCTTCATTGAGCACTGAAATATGAACATAAATAATAATCAAGTCAAGTTTACAGGACCAGCACACGCTTCATTGAGCACTGAAATATATACAGCATATGAATACAAAAAATAATCAGAGCAGCCAAAGCATGGCATTCACTGATGAACTGGATTAAATTACTTTGAAAAAACTCACAATCGAATGAAAACAAATGAAAATTTTTTAAAATTAAATTTAAAATTTTGAATAAAAAATAGCCTGTCAGTGTTAGAGAAAATTTGGAGAAAAAAAATGTAAGAAAAGTAAAGAGCATACTCACATTTTATTTCAATTAAAGTATTATTGAACATTGTCTTCGGAAAATAGTAGAACTTTTGCTTCGCACCTTCCTAAGACACACAAAAAGGAGGATTCTCACAATTTCATGATCTGACTAATCACCCTAAAAATGAAATACCTCATGCTCATATATCACACAAGAAATGCATTTGTAACTATAATAAAAAGATTAGAATGAAATCAGCTATATTAAGGCAAGACCAGACTAAGAAATCCTGTAAAGCTACTGCCTAGCTTAGCCTCATCCCGTAGGACACATTTTCACTGTAAGCAGATTACATCATATTATCGATCCCCAATATATATTCTACATATTCTTCAATTCAATAACTTCATTTATAGTAGCTGTTAACTGGTGTGTGTGTAAAGACAACGGACTGTCATGACTCTGAAGACACAACACGAGCGTCAAGATTTCACTTAGCCTGGATACTGCAGGTGGGGATGCACTTACATTATCCACATCCAGGACCCAATTTCCCGGCTCTGATATAGCAGTCAGCGGTGGTATTAATACAAAATGAAGAATGACAACAAGCAGTACTCCTCTGAGTCTTGCCGATACCAATGATACGGTCGTGACAGTCGCCATTGTTAAGGAAGCAGATGACGTTCCAACTTGTGCGCGAGCTACACTTCCCTGTGCAAATCTACATCCTGTTCGACGTCACTTGGTGGGAGGGAAGAACAAGGGGGGAGAAAAAGAACAACTACAAAAACACATTTAGATGTTTTTTTTTTGTTAAGTTTTTATTTATTTGTTTATCTGTTTATATTTATTTTTATCCACTTTTTTTGTTAAGTTTTTATTTATTTGTTTATCTGTTTATATTTATTTTTATCCACTTGTTTAGGCCTAATTATTTTAGTAGATTACCACTGTGTTTTGTATTCTGTTGCTTTTTTTGCTTTGCGTCAACTGAAGTCACATATTGTTTTGTTTTTTTAATAATATTTGTGTTGTACGTATCCCCCTGTGAGTGTTATATGTTAAAAAAGTACAAAACAGTATAAAAGTAATAATACAAAAATCAGAATAAGGGTACAAGCAGGTGTAAATATATTTTAAAAAGTAAAAGTCTTTTTTTTATAAAAGTCTTTATAGCTTTCTCATTCATAAAGTCTGTAATGCTGTCTTTGTTCATTCTTAAGTCAACAAAACCATAAAGCTTTTTTTATTAGTAAACTTGCATTTATGCAATGCTTGAAGTGGAAAAAAGAAGTGCCGTGAGAAAAGTCTTGAACACTGAATACTTTTATTGTTAAATTTTCGTATCTTATACCACAATATAACGGAACAATCAGTTTAAAAGTTCTGTAATTCCATACTATATTTTATGTCTTTTTAACTTAATTAAGCAGTAAAAATAAATGATAATTATAATAATTAAATAATTATTATAAATAATATAATACATATTATAATAATTATAAAAAAATTGATTAATTAATTAATTAAATAACAACACAAAAATCAAACAATACAAATACCATATATGTATGTATGTATGTATGTGTATGTGTATGTGTATGTGTATGTGTATGTGTATGTGTAAGTGTATGTGTATGTGTAAGTGTATGTGTATGTGTGTGTATATGTGTGTGTGTGTGTGTGTGTGTGTGTGTGTGTACAGAGCTGTTGACCTAAATGAATGTTACAACAGTTAAAAGTTATTTTATTCATAAATCAAAAAGTGCTGTTTCTAAAATTCTACATACTAATATTTAAGAACATGGAGAATGTAATACAACATTTTCTCACTAGAGGGCGCGTAATACATACCTATATAAAATGGGCATGACAAACGAGCCTTCGGTCAGCCTACAAATTGACGTCCTGACGCAAAACCTCTGCAGTGTTGTTTGTGAAACTTGGCTAGCTGGTTTTAGGACCCAGAGTTTGACAAATCAGTGGACTGGGTGTGGAGAGCTACTCTATCCATAAAGAACAGAACGCCTTTGGGAAACTGTTTCTACTTTTATCTGTTTACCTGAGCAGCTGGTCTTTTCTTCCTCTGTACCTTTCCGGTGGACCTATTCAGCGCCTTTGTTCTGGTAAGTTCTCATATGAACGTAGTTTAAATGGAAAACATTGCCCATTCCTGGTGTGCGTCAGGATTAAACCACAACGGCCTGCTAAACTGTAACTTTAAATTTGATTTTACAGTAGTTAAACCAAGACAACGGCATAAACCTCATGCGTTACAATTCATGTGTTCATATAAACTCGACTGTAGAGTGCTGACAGTCATAATGCAGAAAATGTTTGTTTATTCAGTGCATTATTCCGTCAAGAGAAAAATACCATAGTAACTACAGGTAAATACCATAAATAGTCTTTTGAAGGAGTTGTAGTGAGCTGATTGTCATATATGTATCTTTTGCACTATATTTAGATACAGACATAAAAAACTGGCATAATCATGTCTAATCATTTGTTCAGAGTGTTCTCAAGATGTTTCTGGCCAACAAACTTATTAAAGGGCTCATAGATGTTGTCAGGTAAGCCTGTACTCTCACTACTGCTTGTCCAAATAAAAACATATACATTTTCAACAATTCATCGATATCTTTTTTCCTTTTTCATGCAACACAGCAACGTCGACCAATTTGTTCCTTCTGACCCTGTAAGTTTGCATAATCTTTATTTATTTATTTATGTTTCATAGTGTTGAATGGTTGAGGTGTGCCATGTCATTAAGCACTTTGGCAAATCCAGGAAGTCAAATAAGTGGTGCATTGAATTCTTGCCTTGAAAAATTTTAATGTACTTATCACAGTACTTCACTTGTCTGTTCTTCCAGCCTCCTCCCAAAAGACCACTTGCATATGCAAACCAGAATGAAACCGATGAAGAGAGGCAGTTTCGCAGGGTGTTTCAACAACTTGCAGGGGATGTGAGTACACCTGCCATGGCCGCAGACCTTTTATCTGTTCTTTCAATGTTGTTTTTAATTTCCATTTTATTGCAGTGTCTGAATGACCCTGTGATGCCGTTTAAACAGTCTGTGTTCAGTCAGGAGCCTAATTCACTTTTAGGAAGTTTCTATGTTCATCATTCTCTTTTTTGGGGAGATTAAATTTCCTCTTCTATAACCTGGGTCTTAATGTACTCTCCCGTACCCCTCAAATGATCCCTACACCTGCATACAAAGGCCTATCAAGGTATTTGAGTCTTGACTATAATACCTACAGTACTACAATACAATACAATACAATACAATTTTTTCCAAATCAAACACTTGAACGCTTTCATCAGATGTTCTGGTTTCAAACCAGAAACTTCCACAACTTCCACAGGCATTGCCTACATTCCATCACTTCGCTCCACCCAGCAAGGCTTTCCCTCTGTTTTCAGAACAGTTTATTGCCATGATACAGGCTTGTATATATTATTCAGAGTTACTGATCTTCAAACTGACATGGGTGTGGTTAAACCAAGCTAAACTAGTCCAGGGGCAAGAAGTATGACTGGATCTTCCTCTTTTTCACATTCCTGCCATTGTGAAGTAGACTGTCTCGATGGGTTTGGTTTGTGTTGAGTCATAGATGGGCGTGGAAGCCTGCTTTACTGGAGTATTGGATTCATTAGATGCAGGAGTGCTCTTTAAAGTTAGAGAGAGCACTCTTTCCTTTTTACGCTTTTAGAGAGATCATGTAAGTGAGTTTTCCTATCACACAATGGTTTGCAGTTTGCACTATTAAATAAAACCGTGGTTCTCAACCGTTTTGACACAAAAGCCAAAATTGTCCTCAATACCATTGTCTAACACAAAATTGTAATTATTTGAAATATTTCCACTGTATTTCTACTGTAATTATGACAATACTTCTACAAAACTTCATTAACATAAATTGACTGAACTGACTGAAATTAAACTCAATTAATTTTGCGATTCTATAAGATTTCAGATTTAGATTCTGTATGTTTTTCAATAAAAACAATTATTGAGGGTATAAAAATATTTTACATATTGTTTTGTGGGTGTGCTTTTAGCATTTTAATTATGTGTTAATTCATTTATTAAATTAACTACAGTTATGAAAAATTAATTCCTGGTAGGTTATCTGCACAGTTAAAGACTGACAATATTCAAGAAACAAATCTCTTCCATGAGCACTTAACTGCATCTTGCAGAGAAAAAAAAAATTCGGAAACACTTTAGAATAGGGAACACTTATTCACTATTAACTACGACTTTTGCCTCAATAAATTCCTAATTTGCTGCTTATTAATAGTTAGTAAGGTAGTTGTTAAGTTTAGGTATTGGGCAGGATTAGGGATGTAGAATAAGGTCATGTAGAATAAGGTATTAATATGTGCTTAATTACTACTAATAAATGGCTAATATTCTAGTAATATGCATGCTAATAAGCAACTAGTTAAGAGACTCTAAAATAAAGTGTTACCAAAAATTATTTTTTTATGCTTTTACTCTTCTGGAAAATGTTTGAAACTTTGAATTGCTTGCACTTCTCAGGTTATTGCCTCCTTATGATAAATCACATGTTGTACTCCTCATTTGTAAGCATATGCTAAATGTATAATCATAAATTAATTTAAGTCATCTCCTGTCCCTGCCGTCCTGGTTTGAGAACTACTGATATAAAATACATATTTTACATGCAAGTTCATGTTCTGTCTCTGTGTTTTAGACATTGCTAGTCTCTGTAAATGATTTTAAAATTAAATCGTTCTGACATCTTTCATTCATTTACTCTCATCATAGGACATGGAAGTGAGCCCCAATGAACTGATGAACATGCTTAACAAGATTATTTCCAAACGTGAGTTTCTTTAACACACACACACACACACACACATATATATATACAAATGAGCCATGAGCAATTATGTAAAAGATTCTAATAAGATTATTAGACTTATTTTTATTATTTATTATTACCTTATTTTTACCTGTAGATGGTGACCTGAAGACAGATGGTTTCACTATTGAGTCCTGCAGAAGCATGGTGGCAGTAATGGATGTATCCTTCAATATAAAAATGTTAACAGATAGGGGCTGGGTATTACATTTTGTGAATAACTGCACATACTGTACGTCGGTTTATCCTTAACGGTCTGCTCTCAGAGTGACAGCACTGGAAAACTGGGATTTGAGGAATTCAAGTATCTTTGGAATAACATCAAAAGATGGCAGGTACAAACACGGTTAATTTTATTATTCATTTATTTCTTATTACTATTTCATCTCTGTATCTGATTTGAAGCGGGCAGAATGCTAGAGCTAATGAGCTGTAACTGACGAAAATAACCATAATTTTTACCCTTCCGATTGCGCTGCTAACATCATAAACGGCTTTAAACTGTCAATGTTGGCAAATGACCATGGAATAAGCAGGATAATCAACGGCTTGCCGTGCATTAAAGGATTTTAAATGTGCTTCGCATCGGGTGGTTCTTGGCCTCCACGTCATGTATTTAAAATCCTTTAATGCACGGCAAACCGTTGATTATCCCTTACTTATTTTATATTATACAAAATTTATGTTTGGGGGAGTATTTTGTCTTACAAAACTTTGATGTGCATCATGATTCATTTATTTATTTAATTGCTTTAGTAGTGAGTTTGCAACTTAGTATATTTAGCTTTCTGATGCATCCAATAGATTTCCCTTCACTGTCATAAATGTTTCTGAGCAATCTGTTTTTGTTAATACAAGGGCATTTACAAGAATTTTGATGCCGATCGCTCTGGTGTGATTGGGTCTAATGAGCTACCTGGAGCTTTCAAAGCAGCAGGTGAGTAGTGTTGTCAGAACTGAAGTGGTTCACTTTGTGTTGCCATTTTTAAAAGGCATGCTGAAGTCCTCTATGTGCTTTTTTTTTTCAGTATTGTGGAAAAATGCTAGTATATCTACCAGTCATTATTCACAGTCAACAAGTCAGATTGGAATAGAATAATATAGTTTGTTGGTCTAATTTGTAATTTCTCTTCCCTCTTTCAGGGTTCCCACTCAATGACCAGCTTTTCCAGTTGATCATCCGGCGATATAGTGATGAAAATGGCAACATGGATTTCGACAATTATATTGGGTGTCTTGTGCGCCTGGATGCTATGTGTCGTACGTTGACAGATTGTTTTGCTCTCTTTATTCTTTCATCATAGGCTCAGTATTTTTACAACTCAGCGATTCAATTCAGCATGAATTGCCTTGCTAATGTTGTTGTTGTTGTTTTAGGTGCCTTCAAGACACTTGATAAAGACAGCAATGGCACCATTAAAGTCGACGTTCAAGAGGTACTGTATGTGAAGTATAATTAAAGAACACAAAGAAACAACATCTCTTAACTTAGCTCCTATATAACACTCTTTTGTATTTTGCTTACAGTGGTTGCAGCTGACTATGTACTCCTGAATGAGGAATAATATTCTTCACCATCTTGATTATGTTCTGTCAGTTCCTCTTTGCGGCCTGTCATTATCAAATGTCTCTCTGTTTTAATAACTGACATAATTATCGGTTTCATTGTTCGCTATGACAGCATGATCATACTGTGCCTCTACACTAGGTGGCAGCTTTGTTGCAACGCTTGTTTGCATTTTTAGAGGTTGGTTTATGCCATATTTCCATATTTTATTCCATTCCATTTGTGTCCTTTTCATTTATTCCATGACTGTTATTTTAACATTTACAAAGAGCATTCAACCATAGATTAAAAACCATGTTCAGAATAGAATAGTTTTAGAATAGATGATAGCTATTAAGAACATTACAGAACCATATTATTTAATCACTGAAAACATGAATCAGCTGTCGGTTTTGCTGTTATTATGCTGATGCTCAAATAAACATTATTTGTTTTGGACATACAAAAGCAGATCTCCACTCATTACTTTTGCAAACACCGGTTGCTCTGAGCAACGCAAGTGCGCATCAGGGGGTGAAATAGAAAATGACTGGCAGTTGCAAGAGCCAATTAAAATCCCCAGCGCAAGATAATGATTACAAAAACAGCCAATCGGCATCACGAAGGGGCGGGGCTCGGAGTTACCTGTGATGAAGACAACTGGCTGCTCCCGCTGAGTATATGATGCTGAAATCAGATCGACAAGCAAACACAGGTGTTGAGCGCGAGTGGGTGAACAAAACGGCTTTGTCTTAATTGCGCCATCCTCAGGGAAAATAACACTTAAGCGTGTAACTGGTGTCATACGGTAAGCTGTTTATCATTTTTTTTGAAAATCTCGTTGAAAAATAAACTTTAGATATTTTTTGTTACCTAACTTACTTAAAAGTATATCAGAGAATATGACGTCTGTTAATGCTGTTGTGTTGGGATATTATTCGTTTTCAGGTTATTTTTGTCATCACTCCTATAGTTTATTCTGATATGATTAAGTTATTAAGGTTGTTAGGTCGTTGTTACTAAGGTTGAGAGCTTTATTCATGTAATATAGATGTGAAGGCAAATAATAACATAATCATCTGAGAGATTTTGCTTCATGTGATTTGGTTTAAGATTAATTCCACAAAAGAAATATATATATATATATATATATATATATATATATATACAAACACATAATTTACAATGTATTATATAAATAATATAAATATAAAAAAGGAGTAAATCAAATGTTTCATTTGAACAGATTATTATTATTATTCAATGTTATTACAGCTCATAAGGTCAAATTTTGCTTTTACTAATTTGCTTTTGCTGTTGGACTTACAAGGAAATTTCGAAAGAAAATAGTATTTTCTGCTTTGATTTAGTCTACTGTCCATTGCGCTATATAAATGCTTCATTCATTCATTCATTCATTCATTGTGTTTGGACAACGGTCTCTCACCAATGAGCAAATGAAATCCCCTCGTTAAGCCCATGTCCACCTGTGGTTTAAAACCCACGGGCAAATCAGTGCAATACATTATACAGTATGCAATATACAGGGAATGCAATAAGATGAATAAATCTTACCCTTTTTAAGAGACTCGTTTGATATTTTCAGGTATTAAATGTTGACTATTATCAATCAAGATTTCTGCTGCCTTCCTGGTATAATGCAAATCAAATCAAATAACAGTAAATGGTTTGTAGACTAATAATAATCAAAACATAAAAAGAAAAATGTAAAGTTTATAAAGCCCATCATAAATTGGTGCAATAAATTCTGCTCAATTTAGGCTAATGAATCTAACATGAATCTAAACAAAAAACTTAATTAACAATTTGTCTGCATTAACCATTTCAGTGGTTTACCCTTTATAAAAGTATTGTGGGTTTGATTCCAGTTGTTTCTTCAAAAACATTTTGAAAAACAATTTTCAACTGTTTCAGAATCTGTATTAATGCATTTCATGATAGCTTGCATTCTAAAATAATTATGAACCTGTGAACAACATTTACATTTGTTTTTAATTACTGACATACGGTGGCCGAGAAGTGCAAAGCAAATCACAATTCTGAAAACAAAATAACAAATTACAAACGCAAATGCAAGTCTAAAAAACAAAATAACAATTCAGAAAGCACAACAACAATTCAGAAAACACTATAACAAGTCAGAAAACACAATGACAAATCAGACAAACCGGAAGAGGTAGGTATAGTTTGAGACAGCGCCATTGGTTTGGGATTACTCACCGCTGACTGGACGAGACATCTGTCAATCAACGTATACAGGGAAGAACCAGCCGAAGAACAGCAGAGTCGTGGTAGAAAGTTCGGAGATGGTATTAAAGTAGCTCAGTTTAAATGTATTGTATGAATTGCCCTTACTAGAGAATAAAAAATACGGAGTGTCTATTTACACTTAGTGCAAATAGCCCGCCTTGTTGGCAGAGGCTATGGTACAGTAATTCCGCCCTGCAACGTGTGATTGGGCTAGTCAACACTTTAAAAGTGGCTGTAAAATATTGATTTCATCTAAGGCTGTGGCTAGTGTTGGGGGTAACGCGTTACAAGTAACGTGCGTTACGTAATAATATTACTTTTCTGAAGTAACTAGTAAAGTAACGCATTACTTTATAAATTTACACATGAATATTCGAGTTACTTTTTAAAAAAAGTAACGCGAGTTACTTTTTTCAGTTTAATTAATTTGCTTTAAAAAAAATGTAATTACTTAATTAAAATGAACGTAATCACGTAGAATCACGCACTCAATGCGTGCGCGGGAACAGACATAGTCAGAAACGGAGATGGCAGGTCAGAGCTTTACATTTCTGCGATGGAAGTATTCTAATTATTTTGAACTCGTCGAAGAAAGGGAGAAGGGGATTGTCGTTAAGTGTAGATTATGTGTAGGTGAAAAACTCTTGTCAACTGCAAAAAACACCACTTCAAATTTAAAAAAACATCTGCATGCAAAGCACAGCACAACAGAGATGGACGAGAAAGAGCCGAATGATACCTGCACCCCGCCTCAAGCTAAACAACAAAAGCTTGATTTCAGTTCACCTTCACCAGGTAAAACAATTAGTTCGACTGAACTCAACAAATTGGTTGCTGCTTTTATTGTCGAGGAGATGCAGCCACTATCCACTGTGGAGGCGCCTACATTTCGTAATATCATAAGCAAAATCTCAGTGACAGGCAAAAGGACGGGGGGCGTGCTGCCCGATCGCAAAACCTTTACAAACTTTTTGGACAATGCATATATGGAAATGGAGACAGACCTAAAGAAAATTTTGCCGACCTGGAATATGTTTCCACCACTGCAGATCTATGGACTGCTCAGAATAAAAGTTTTCTGGGCATTACTGTACACTGGATCGACCCTGCTAGTCTGCATCGCCAAAAAGCTGCAATCGCCTGCAGGCGATTTCGTGGGAGACACACGTACGATGCCATCGCAGCGGAGATAGAGCAAATTCACAGCTCATTTGCTCTTTGTGGTAAGATAACTGCCACTGTCACGGACAATGGCGCGAACTTTGTAAAGGCATTCAGAATGTTTCAAGCTGATGATGATGAAGCAGAGAATAATGAAGACGAGGTCATCTTTACAGCCTTGCACGAAGTCTTACGGGATGACAGTGAGACCAGCGAAAGGTATATTCTCCCTCCACATCACCGATGTGCATCCCACACCCTTACCCTTATATGCACGAACGACGTAGTTAAATTTTTGACGGCAGAGGAGTTGTGTGCGCTGTGTGAACATGAACATGATGTAGTTCTAGACTAAATGGGAATGTGCATTAATTCATGCCACTCACAAAAAACAGATTTAGTATTCATCAAAATGAATTAAAACAGTGAAATGCAAACTCAGAATATGATGCAAACCTGCAATAATTAAATATGTTAAATAACACAAATGTATCTAATCCCATTTTATTAACCAATATCTTTGCTGTTGACCTTTGATGATCCAGTTCAACCATACTAATAAGCAAAAATTACTTTAGAGAAACTAACAATTGTGCTTTGTTTTTTTTATTGCTGAAGAGTGTTTCTTCTCCTGCGTTCTACTGTACAGACGTGAATTTACTTTTGCTTGAGGTTTATTCATTACACTTTTTGGTGTGAAAGGGCTTTTATATTTGCTATAAATAGAACTTCTTATATTAAAAACAATCAAGCCCTGCTTATATTTAAAAAGTAACGCGAAAATAACGCAAAAGTAATATAACGCATTACTTTCCATTAAAAGTAAGTAAGTAACGTAATTAGTTACTTTTTTAGGGAGTAACGCAATATTGTAATGCATTACTTTTAAAAGTCACTTTCCCCAACACTGCCCATATGCCATGACATGATTTTTGGTCAACACATGATCAACCGTTTCTTACAAGCTGTACACTTGAATGATTCTATGGTGAACCAGACAATAGGTAGCTATAATATAATTAAAACTAATAAAAATGAGAAAAGATTTGTGTGGAGTGGCGTGTGGGGTGATTTGATGGTCTACAGATATATATGTTTCCCTTAAAATCATAGGACTATAAATACGTTTATGAAAATTCAGTCCCCATCGGGCCATCCAAGGTGTAGATGAGTTTGTTTCTTCATCAGAACAGATTTGGAGAAATTTAGCATTACATCACTTGCTCACCAATGGATCCTCTGCAGTAAATGGGTGCCGTTAGAATGAGAGTCCAAACAGCTGATAAAAACATCACAATAATTCACAAGTAATCACGACTCCAGTACATGAATTAACATATTGTGGTGGAAAGCTGCATGTTTGTAAAAAAACAAATCCATCATTAAGACGTTTTTAGCTTCAAACCATTGCTTTCGGCTAAAATACAAGTCCATAATCCATAATATTGCTTTGGTGAGCAAGTGATGTAATGCTAAATTTCTCCTAATCTGTTCCAATGAAGAATGAAAGTTGTTTACCTCTTGGATGAGGGTGAGTAAATTTTTTCATTTTTGAGTGAACTATTCCTTTTAATACAACATATATTTGTATATTTTCATTTTACATCTTTGGTTCATGTTCATATTTCAAGTTATTTGCCACTGAACATGAACATGTATCATGAAGATGCCTCAAAGGGTGCAAAATAATGCAGCCTCATTGCTTTTTCAAATGCCAACTGCTGTTTTTCTTTAGTCAAGAAATAAACGTGTGCAAGACATTGTGACAACTTAAACACACCCTCTAAACAATGTAAGCTCAAGGATTGGTTAAGGTTTGTCCAGATGTATAATTTTCCAGCCTAATATTCGGGATGCATGCTGATTCCGAGATGCACCTAGCAATTAATTAATGATAGTTTTGGTGTTGCATGAGGGGGTCTGATTTTATGCAACACGTCAGCTGTGCCGTTTCTTCTCCGTTGTGCCAGACCAATTATTGCTGTCAATCTGAAGCATGCTGAGCTTATAAAGCCTTTGCTCTAAGAATAACCACATCCCTCGACCTGTCCTCCCCCTGCTGCAGTTCTCAGCTAGGATGGCTGCCGACTCCACCATGAGACCTGAAGTGGAGGAGCTGCAGAGGAGGGCCAATCAGGTGACAGATGAGGTAATGCTGCTAACAATCACCAAAGTAGCAAAGTTCAACGTTGATTTGCATTGATTTGTGTGGATCTTCAGCTGGTGTGTGTTTTTCTGTCCTGTTTTGATGAGGCTGCTCATTAACAGGCCTACAGTTCTGACATCAAACATTTTCCATTAAGGTTACTACAGGTCTTAGTTATTCCCATGGTACATAGCAACCAGGATGATGACGCTAAACACATTCTATATGCACCTGCAGCATTATTATGATTCCCACTGTGACGAAGTGAGGTAGATCGTAAATGAAGCCATTATTCATTGCCAGATTTTCCACTGGGTGTTACTTATCTTGGATAATGTACTGTCAGTCTGCAAAATAAATCCCAATGGGGTGATCTGGACCCTGACACAGAACACTTCTTACATGGCTACTCACCAGATAAAAAACATGCACATGAAATAATCATTTGAAATTGTTTTTTAATTCTACCTGTGGGCCTATATTGTTGTCTTTTGTTAATTCTAAAAGTCCAATACAATGTACAAGACAATCAGCTTAGGTGAACACTACAACAATATTACAGTGAGTCCTCTGCGGTCATTTTCAATATAATTTATAACTATATTTTGTACTGAGTTTTAAATTATGTTCTTTAATGACCATTGTGTTTTGAATTTTTACCTCTGACAGTCCCTTGAGATCACCAGAAACATGAAGCTTCTGTTGGAGGAGGTGAGTGATTATTCATAACAGCATGCATATTATGTCTCATAATTGCAGTTACCTCATCCTGTATTGTTGAACAGTTGTTGTGGATGATACCAAATCAGTTTGTATTTCTGTCAACATAGGACAGATTCAGCCTGAGACCACAATGAAAACCTGGGTCCAGTTGCATAAACTTAGTCTCTGTGTTAAGACTGTGTCTTAAGAACTAATCTGACCAACTAGCAATCAGCCAAGGAGTAAACAGACTTGTTTTTCGGATTCAAATTAGTATACCTTTTTATATAACTGACTTAAAAAATTTGATGACTAACTTGTAAGACAATAAGCTTTTTTTTATGCAACTGGATCTAATTTAAATCTGGAAATAAACAAAAAACAATTTAGGAGTTTTGAAACAGGGTTATTATAGTTAGCTAAAATTAAAACTAAAACCATAAAACAGCCATTTTAACATATTTTAACACAATATATATATATATATATATATATATAAAATATATTAAAGAAAAAACATAAACGCATAAACTTATTTTAGCTAGTTCCCAAGGCAACATTTCTTGTTTTCATTCAGTTTTTCTTGATGTACAAAAATAACTAAAACTAAAATAAAAACGATACAGACATATTTACAAAACAAAAACTAATAAAAAGTACAAAAACAACAACATTGCTAAAGCAAATGAAAACAAAAACAGAAAATACATAAATAAAAACTAATTAAAAACAGTTACTATAGAATCTTAATCAAAGAGATCTAATGAAGAAGAAAGATTTATGATTCTGCAATATCACAAAGTGTTGTGCTGATAATATAATTTGCTTTGTTTTGAAGAAAAAATGCTAAATTCACTAGTAGTGGTCTCAAAGTTTTGTACCCCACTGTTCAAACAATCAAAATATCTTTCATTCTTTCATAAAGCATAATGTAAAATAAATGTGACCATGCAATTATTCTTTATTGTTGAGCAGCCCATTCTCTTAAATTGGCCTCTGGGCACAAACTGAAAATCATACAACAAAAGCACAATCACAAACACATTTCCTTTTTTTTTTTTTTCATTCATTCAACTGCAAGAAAATTCATGAATTGCCTACTAATGTGCACTAATGTGAACTTTTTTCAATTCTTCAACAGAGTAAAGATGCAGGAATCAAGACACTTGTTATGCTGGACGAGCAGGGAGGTAATGAATTATCTTCATACACTATAGTTAGAGATAAACTGTACAGCAGCTAAACAATCAACTAATTACTTGCAAATGCATCATTAGTTGTTCATTTATCCTGTTGCATCTGTATGACAGGTAGATATTGCACAAGATGTGGTAGTATAAATCGTGTGTTCTTCATCTTTTGTTATTTACTCGTCCTTTCAGTACGACATATATAAATACAGCCATGTATGATTCTGTTCATATGGAAATATGTACCCTCTATGTGTTTTTGTGTGCATGCTTGCATATTTCCCCTTTCAATTCCCCTTCCTCCTGCCTCCCATGCCCTCCCCCATCTCCCTCGCATGGGCAGAGCAACTGGACCGCATTGAAGAGGGCCTGGACCAGATCAACAAGGACATGAAGGAGGCTGAGAAAAATCTAACTGACATGGCCAGGTGTTGTGGTCTGTGCATCTGGCCATGTACAAAGTAGGTCTCCTCCCCGACACCTGAGCCATGGCTGCTTGGCGGTCAATGATGTCACTTCTCTGCCCATGCATCTGTCCCATTGGATAACCTGCCCTGCTTTGATGTTGCTACATGTTGGTCTTTTTTTGGCTGTTTTGTGAGCAGAGGTTCATGCAGTACCCCATGTGAACATTTGAAATGAACCTAAAAGTTGTGCAACTTGTGCTCACACAACAAATGCAGTGTTTTAACTATGTAGATATTCATAACATCATTTTTTAGTTCACATTTGTCTGTTTAGCTTGTCATTTGGAGCTAGATGTTTAGTCGCTTATGAGTGTGTGGTGCTTCTTGCTGAGAAAACTGTTGCTGTTTTTTTTATTTTTTATCTCGTCTCCATGCTGTAACCCCTGAAACCTCCATACCCTGTGATCCCACCTTCCATCATCCAGAGCAACTTGAGCGGACTGAGGAGGGGCTGGACCACATTAACCAGGACATGAGGGAAGCTGAGAAAAACCTTACAAATCTGGGCAAATGCTGCGGTCTGTGCTCCTGTGATAAGTATGTGATGTTTGGAGGGGCTCGGCTTCTAGTGTGCTTGCATGAAAACTTTGCATGCCTTGGTCATTTTGTGTGAACTCAGGAAATCACAGGAAACTGGTTGGATGTATTGTCTTTTTTATATTGTTCATATACACTCATAGTTTGGAATAATTAAGATTCAACATATTAGAATAATTTCTGAAGGATCATTTGACACTGAAGACTGAAGTATTGGCTCAGTAGCTGCTGAAAATTCAGCTTTGCCAACACAGGAATAAATTACATTTCAAAATATATCAAAATAGAAAAAGGCTATTTTAAATTGTAATAATATTTCACAAAATTGCTGTTTTTACTACTGTATATTCTTGATCAAATAAATGTAGCCTTGGTGAGCATAAAAGACTTCTTTCAAAAACATTTTTAAAAATCTTAATTATTCCTAAACTGACTGGTAGTGTGTATAAATATAGATTGCTCTATATAAGAGTTGTTGTGAAAGGAACAATACCAGAGAAAATTTTAAATGTCAAAATATGCACCCTCGATGGTCTTTAACATCGAACTCATGCAACTCATGACTTAAATAACATAACTAGAGTAAGACAGTCTCCAACCAAATAATATGTACTGTGATTTTTTGTGTGTGGTTCATTCAAAACAGATGCAACACCAACTACATGTGTCTTCAGAGTCCACGTTGAATCCTCAACGACAATTTAGGCAGTTACAGCTTAAATTTCAGTTTCTCAAGGTTTTAGTTATTAACAACTGGTATGACTAATCTTGTCAACTTTGTCTTTCTCATATGGCTTCTCTCAGACTAAAGGACTTTGAAGCAAGTGGGGCGTATAAGAAGGTTTGGGGTAATAATCAAGATGGGGTGGTGTCTAGCCAGCCCTCTTCTCGAGTTGTGGATGAAAGAGAGAAGATGACCATGAGCGGTGGATATATTAGAAGGTGCCAGAACTTTGGCTTCTCCTCCTTAAATGGGCTCTATTCAGATTTAAAATAAATAAATAATAATAATAAAAAACCTTTAATATTTTTTTGGAGCTAGTATGCATTAATTGATCATATGCGACAGTATGCATTTATAATGTTACAAAATAATAAATCAAATAAATGCTGTTCTTTTGAACTTACAGTTTCCACAAAAAATATTAAGCAGCACATTTGTTTTGAATGACATATAGAATGAAGGTTCATGTGACCCTGAATTCTGCTAATGGATGCAAAAAATTTAGCTTTGCTATCACAGGAATGAATTACTTAAAAAAACAGTAATTTATGATATTTCATAACAGTATTTACAGTATTTTTGCTCAAATAGATGCATCCTTGGTGGGCTAAAAACATTAAAAAAATGTCTTAGCACCCCCCAAACTTTTGAACAGTGTATAAACAATGGTTTCTGTTTGATAAGAGTGACGAACGATGCAAGGGAGGATGAAATGGAGGAAAACTTGGCACAGGTCGGCAGTATCCTTGGCAACCTCAGAAGCATGGCACTTGACATGGGCAATGAAATCGACACTCAGAATGTCCAGATTGAACGCATACAGAGCAAGGTCAGTGTTTGGAAGGGGTTCAGAAACGTCTGTTCTACAAAGAGCAGCTGAACCTTTTTATATTAACTGTCCTTTTATTCTTTTTTTGCAGGCCGTGGTCAATGAATCCCGCATTAATGAGGCCAATCAGAGGGCCACAAAGCTAATAGCAAGATAAAACCATGGGATTTTCCTTTGTCGAACACGTTTACAGTCTTCTGTAGGAAAATGTGCGCACATATTGATACAAAATATTAAGTTGTTCTTCTTTTAAATTACTATTTACAGAATTTGGATTATCGCCTACTGATATGTCAGTAAGTTATTAATATTATTATGTTCCAACAACATAGTTCTTCAATACGTTAAGGAAAACATTAAATGAATGTTAATATATTGTCTCTAGTCTGTGCTGTAATTATTATGTATTGTACATAACAGCACTGCTATCTTCGTTTTTTAAGCCTGCAGAAGACTTTTCATGGGTGATAACACTATTCATAGTTTTCACGGGACAACACATCCTTACAGGAACGCCCACCTGGAGGACAAAACAAGGCTTTTCTCCGCTGACCGCCAGTTATTTATAAGGTTTGCATTAAGTAGTAATGCAGTAAGACAGTGATATTTAAAGGCCAAATTCAGTACACACCTTATTGATGATACAGACTTTGCACAGGCAAGCAGATGAAACCACAATATAAACGCAATGCGAAGTTTCACATTAAATATTTTCCCATAGAAAACCATTATAAAGAAAACACTTAACCATTTAGAGCATTTCGTTCATATTGCGAACTCATCTGCTTGCCTGTATAAAGCATGCATCATCAATAAAGTGTATACTGAATTTGATCTTTTAATATCACCGTTTTGAAGGCACTAAGTTTTTTCACATTAAACTTTTTAGTCACACAGTTTTTAATTGAAACACTGCGGCGAGTGTTTTATATGTATTGCAAATGACCAAAACTTGCATTTTGTTCACATATCTTTGTTTTATCCTTTTGAGAGATTATCTAAATATTTGTGGATTGGAAACAAATGGAAAATTGACAGGCTTGTGCTGCAGTTCCCACGTGACTGAAAACTATGAATTCAGACAAAGCAGTGTCTTGAAGTTGTATTGGTAAATGTATTTATTTTTTTTTGTCTACTTTGAGTAGCTTTTTAAAAAAAATAAATCCAGTTTAAAAGTTCAAGGGTGTTTTCATGATGTTTTTTTCCTGCTATATATGGGCCACTTGCTTAGATTCTTTAAATAATATTATATTATTATATATTAATAATAATATTTTATTTCGAAAATGAAACTAAAATGATATTTTTTCCAGTGTTATTCATTTATTTAGTTTCAAATATATGACTTTCTTCTGTGGAGCAAATGATGGTTTTAGTGGCAACCTCGGTTCACTACCCCATTCACTTTGATTCAGTCTTTTTCTATTCAGTGAAACTGAAGGTTACTCAGTGTGGGGCATTCTCCTAACTAACAAAAAAAAGTCAGCCAATTATGAGTCAAAAAAACATTAAGGTGAATAAATTTTGATGTTTTCATTTTTGGGTGAACTGTCCCTTTAAGCCGTGAGACAAATCTCAACATAGCTTGTTTTTTTCCCCCCGGACTCATGCGCGAATATATGAGGAACTCACTGCACCCACCTAGCGGTTGCTACAAACAGTGCAATGCCACTCCCCATGTCAGAGAGAACCTCAAAATGGTGGCGTGGCGTGGCGTGTTATTGCATGGCCACCTCATCACTAAACTGTGTAAATGATGGTCAACATTTAACAGATTCTCAAATATTTAATTTAATTTCGTTGCCGCCCTAACTTCTCATATATTCAGGTGAACTGTCCCTTTAAGCCGTGAGACAAATCTCAACATAGCTTGTTTTTTTCCCCCCGGACTCATGCGCGAATATATGAGGAACTCACTGCACCCACCTAGCGGTTGCTACAAACAGTGCAATGCCACTCCCCATGTCAGAGAGAACCTCAAAATGGTGGCTGGCGTGGCGTGTTATTGCATGGCCACCTCATCACTAAACTGTGTAAATGATGGTCAACATTTAACAGATTCTCAAATATTTAATTTAATTTCGTTGCCGCCCTAACTTCTGCTTCATATATTCATATGATACTCTAGGAGACATAACGACCTGTGGTCCACAGATACAGATCAAGAGCTGCAACACGATCCAATGTTTCAACTTCAATCGCATCAGTTGTGTAAAGGCCTAAATTAATTCCAGCATATGTCACTATGAAGAATAGCCCTTTATTTAGCTGATTATATCTAGCTGAATATTTTACAGCTGGGCATAACCAGAAAATAATATATGCATTTTAGAAATGTCCTTGCCTTTTCATATTTTATTAATTTCAGACCAAGAAATCACAATTTTATTTTATTTTTCTGCTGGAACTCTGTATATAGTGTTGAAAGTTGCCAGATACCACAAAATAGCCGGTTGGACTGGGAAAAAATGCGTACAAAACCCACAAATATTTTACGCGATATATTCAACTTGTATGTGTATAAAAGGCGACTTAAATTTACTTTAGTTTAATTGTAAATTGAACATTTCCATGCTAAGACTGGGCCACAGGGTCTGCACTTGTAGTTAGAACTGCTTCCACACAGGCAGAGGGAAGGATTACTATAGAATGTTGGCGAACTATCGTTGTGGAGGGGGAAAAACACGTAGAGCTGAGTCTGCGCGACGCAGGGGATCACTGCCTACGAAGTTTATCGGGCAAGACTACACCGACAAATCCTAGGACACATTCGGCCGCACTGTAGGTAAATACCACTCAATCCATCACGAATATCAGTAACAAGTAAATTTATCGCAGTTCCGATGCGCGCAGTTTCGATTTGACTCCAAATTCGTTCGTAAATGCGTCTACGAAATGCGTGCGTAACGTTAGTCCATTTTTTCTACTCGGCAGGCTAACGACAAACAAAAATACAAATCTGTTTGCGTTTCCTGGCGGAATGTTTGCTTGTTGCGATTTCTGAATCTATCTTTACGCGTTCGAGCGAATACTGTACGCGAGATATTTGAGATTTGGCAGATTTGGACGCTCGAGATATTTGCTGTCTGTGCGTGATGGCGTTCGCTCGATTCTCTGTGTTCCTATTGCTCTCTGACGAGTAGGCAGGAAAACAACAAAGAAGCAGGAAGCATATGGGCACACCGGCGAGGCGGTGTGAGATCACGCCGCAATTAGTTGTAACAGTTAATTTAAAGTAAAAGGATCCTAGAAAAATATGATTCTATGCTTTGACCAAATAATCTCTGTCTGTGCTTGTTCTGTCCTTTTAAAGCTCAGAACACGAGCAACATTAATCACATGATCATAATAAATCAGAGGGACAGTAAGTTTATTATAGCATTATGTATATTTATGTATAGTATATAAACGTGTTATATACAAAGCTAATTGTGTATATGTATAATTAAAATAAAGTATTTAAAATGTTTTAAATAAAATTAATATTTTGACTCCGCGTTAGCTGAATATTAAGATGTTTTGGCACAGACAGTGTGTAAGAACAGGTTAGATGTGTTTAATTAGTGTTGTCACACGCGTTTTCTTTTTTTGCAAGGTAGGTTGAAGAGAATCGATCAGTTAAATTATGTTGAAATCTTCCGGGTGAATAATAATTGTGATTTAAAAATGTTTTTATTGTTATTATTTCAGCCATATAATTCATCAAGCCTTCTGATGGATGCTGCCTAGAAGCCCTGTTTGATTTGGTTGTGATTAGTTTCGAAGAGCGGAGGAAGAAGGATGTCAGAATTCATGCCATACCCTTACAGAGGGCCAGGAGGTGCTTTGATGCGCTTTAAGAAAAGAAAGTCACGTTTCACATTCCAGGAGGTTGAACTGCTGCTCAGTGAGGTGCAGAAAAAACGGCATATTCTAGTCGGTAAGACATACCTTTTCATTTTCATATCACATAATTCAGTAGGATCTGAAAACGCTCTGAAAGTATGTAAATTCTGCTTTGCATATGAGAAGGATAATGAACTCTTTGAACTTGTTCAACAGGAAAGTTCAACCGGGGCATTTCGAAGGATCTGAAAAACCGCACATGGGCGGCTCTGACGGCACGTATCAATGAGGTCAGTGAGTGTCACCGAGAAATTATTGAAGTTATCAAGAAATGGGCAGACCTCAAATGTGACACCAAGCGGAGGGTGGCCGCAATGAGGGCATCGGGAGCCACGGCCACCCAAATCGCACAAGAGCTGTCGCCTATAGAAACCATGGTGCACCAGATCCTTCAAATGTCTAACCCTAACAAAAATGTGAGCAATTTGGCGATTGATGACCAAATGGATGATGAAGACGAGGACATTCCAGATCTCTCGGAGATACCACACAGCTCCTCACACATGGCAAATGGCAGGCCTCATTCGTTTGGTTTGCCAATGCCACCTCCTTTTCACACTGCTATCCCTTGCAAAAGTGATACAGAGCTTCCTGCTCACATGATGTTCAGCAGTGAGTTCCTTTTTTGTTTTATTTTTCAGTAAGTTTAGGTGATTCAGAATCATTACTGAGTGTTTGGTTTTTATTTGAATGTTTAAGATGTAATAAATTTGTTACTTTTTTTTCTATTGACAGATTCATCAGTGCCTCTAACAGATGTCCAGACTGACATATCAGAAAAGGAAGGTAAGAAATAATGCAGATACTTGACACACATTTTGATTCTTTTAATCGGTCAATGGCATGTTTATTTTGTCTCGATCAACTTATTAAAAAATATATTTAAAAAAATCACGATGATGCATGTTCTTTTGTGTTAAAGTACAAAAATGTCAGGGTTGATGATACTAAAAATCTTTATTTTGTGTTTGGCATAATAGATGAGCATTATGTATTTGATTAGTATTCTTTTAATTTTTTTTTATTTCTTTTTTTTTTTTTTTACAAAAAATGTAATTAATATTTGAAAAACACCTTAACTTAATTATTTCATAAATATATTTGACCTTGAAAAATATATACATGTATACCTTGAAAAACAAACAAACAAACAAACAAACAAAAATTTTTTTTATTTATTTTTAAGAAGTTTGACATTTTTATTTGATGGTTACACCAAGTGACATTTTTAGTTTTTGTTAATTTAAACTTGAATTGAAAATCATATTTTGTCCATTATTTTGGATACTCTTATTGTTAATTGACCATAACATTTTATATATCCATTTTATATAATAAACAACTTTTAAGTTTCTGGTTTTCAAATATGACCTTAAGTTTCTGGTTTTCAAATATGATGTTAATGTCTGAATCAGGGCCGTCCTTAGGGGGGTGCTACTGGTGCGTTCGCACCGGGCCCTGTGCTTGAGGGGGCCCCGCGGTGAACGTACCGAGGGGGAAACTCCCACCCCCCCCGGATCTCGAATGGACCGAGGGGGGCCCCGCGTCAGCTAAGGACGGCCCTGGTCTGAATTAACATGTTTCTTACCCTTCCAGGCAGAAACATGCAGTTTATTCAACCAAGAAGCCAATCAAACCAGAATCCTGTTGGTATTCCTGGATTCCTCAGCCGTGCTATTGCTGAGAAGAGCCAAGTTCGAGAGAAACCTAATCACAACACATTTAATGGCCCCTCATCTGCCAGTATCCCAACATTTATTGCACCTTCTACAGCTGCCTCATCATCACGTTCAGCTCCTGCTCGGCTCCCTCCCCAACCTGCTCCTGTGGAGCCTCGCAGTCTGCAGGAACATTTATCCCAGAGTGCCTCGCTCAGCCTGCAGGAACAGCAGGCCACCACACTGCTGATAGGGTCGCTGTCTCGCTCACTGGAGTCGCTCGCGGAGTCTGTGCAGAGATTGGTCCACACCCAGCAGCAGTTTTCACGTGACACCTTACAACTGCAGCGTGACACACTCCACGTCCTGGGTGACTTCTCCACCAATGCCTTGGCTCTCCTGCAGGACAAGGTCAATGGACATCCGTAGCTCCTGAACATGGCAATGTTATTGAAAGCTACATTTGGGAGCAAGTTACAAAAAACAGTGAATGCTGATAGCAAAGAAAAAATACAATAAGCTTGAGGATATATTGACACTAGAGTATATGGCAATCTTTAAATCTCAAATTTTGTTGTGTTATAGAGCTGACAGGACTAAAAAGATTTCCCTGTTTATAACAACATAACCAAAATAAGAAGCATTAGGAGCTGAAATAGGTTCTTTGTAGAGTTCCTTGTATTTACCGACTGAATATTTTCAGTAGATGGCTGGGTCTCATAGACTGTTTGGACCAATCGTGCACTATTATACAGGTAATTTAAATGGGCAAAAATGTATTTAAAAATAGACTGGTAATTTAAGATAATTATATTTGTGGTGCTTTTTAATATATTGCAAAGTGGCCATTAAATTGGCCGTTTTTAATTTATGTAATCTTATTTTTATTAGATTTTTCTTTATTTAGCTTTGTTATTCTGATGGTTCGCCATACTTTTAAATCAGTTTCTGGCTCAAGCACTGCTTAACAGACCTGCTGTAAATGTTTTTGATCTTTTAGCCAATGTGCATTATCTGTTTTTAGTTGTTTATCTTAACTTGAATTTCCAAAGACTCATTATTGTGTTTTATTTTTCCTCTAGATGTGATTTTAAATTCTGATTGAAGGCACATTATCTTAGCTGTAGCTCCTACGGACCTGTGTTTGATCTCCCAGAAATGAAAAGTCAGCACACTGTTAAAAAATGTCTCCTACTTTAAAACCCAATGTAAAGGATGAAAATAAAACATATAATTTGAAATAATACAGATTTTTACTTGAACTGTTTTGCTCCCTTCAGATCAAAGGAATAGTTCACCCAGAAATGGGTGCTGACGATTTTCTCACCCTCAGGCTGTCCAAGATGTAGATGTGTTTGTTTCTTCATTGGAACAGATTTGGAGAAATTTAGCATTACATCACTTGCTCACCAGTGGATCCTCTGCAGTGAATGGGTGCCGTCAGAATGAGAGTCACAATAATACACAGGTAATCCACACACCACTCCAGTCCATCAATTCACGTCTTGTGAAGTGAACTAATCTTTTAAGTGTGCCATACCATATGTAATTTTATGTCTGTTCTGTAGCACAGCAATCATGGAAGTTCATAAAGAGAGAAAGATTTATATAATGGTTTGTCAACAGATAAGAAAAGAGTTGAAGTTGCTTATGAGATTATGACGATGTTTATTCTTGAATTTGCACTCTCAAAACTGATCTCTAACAAAAGGAATACAAAAATATCCACTAGATGTCACTCTTGCACTTTTGTTTCCACGAGCAGAACTGGTTGTTCAAAAAACTACATTTTTACAAACATAGTCACTTAATTTTATTAGATTCATCATTACTAGGAGGACTAAGTTTACTTCCAAAAAAATAAAATTCTAGTATAATTCTACTAAACTACAAATGAACCAATAGAGCAATAAACAACATTTTAAAATGCAGTTAAACATATCAACTAATATTTATTAAAAGATACTATAGGAATATTACGATGTTAAGGAAAGAATCCTGAATGAAACGCTGCCATCTTGTTGTCTCCCCTAATAAATGGCTATTTTCTCATGATTTTCACAATACTCTTCCTCTGGTAGATGGTCTGCGGGATCCTCAGGCATTTTAAACAAAGATATGATGTTGGCAGAGAGAGAAATAATTTAAAGTCTAGAATATATTATGCACTAAATATTTTCATGCACCTCATACACATCGTTTGTTTGTCTTGTGTTATCTTTATTTTTTGCTGTGGTTTGAGGTTTGTCCGGATTTAACACGCAGTAACATTTAAACAAAAACAAGTATGAAAGAGCCAAACAACTGCATCATAAAAAGGGTTAATAGTCATAAAAAAAACCAATAAAGTATGCACATAAAGTACCCTCACGCAGGATGTCTAAAACTTTTGCATCATTTGTCCTTCACTTGGCCTAATAAGTCAATTTTAAAATTTTCTAATTAAAAGCAGACAATGGTGATTTATAAGAAGCATTGTGATGATTGATGATTGGTGATTGGAGTTTCCAGCAACCCTGTAAGGTAATTTGTACATTTATTATAATTTATAGTTGGCGTCAGTTGCATTGCAAATTTATACTGGTGATACATAATATATTAGTTGTATACTTACATATTTAGCTTTTCTTTCACCAGCCATCATGCCAGGCTCAGATGTTTGTATAATTCACATTTTGTCTTTAAAAATGAAAATAAAATATAAACACATAAACTCATAATTAATCAACAGTGTATATATACAGCAGAGGCTCAAATGTACATAATTTTTAGTGCTGTTGCAAAGTTTGGGGTCAATTTTCAGATGACTTTTTTTTTTTTTTTCAAAGAAATTAATCATTTTAATCATCAAGGATACAATAAAGTGAATT
Organism: Sinocyclocheilus rhinocerous; assembly: GCF_001515625.1. Lineage (NCBI taxonomy): Eukaryota > Metazoa > Chordata > Actinopteri > Cypriniformes > Cyprinidae > Sinocyclocheilus > Sinocyclocheilus rhinocerous. The sequence continues at coordinate 1,747,327 of NW_015625590.1, read as the reverse complement.
TACATTGTTACAAAAAACTATTTCAAATAAATTGTGTTCTTTTGAACTTTCTAGAATCCTGAAAATTAAAAGATACTATAGGAATATTACGATGTTAAGGAAAGAATCCTGAATGAAACGCTGCCATCTTGTTGTCTCCCCTAATAAATGGCTATTTTCTCATGATTTTCACAATACTCTTCCTCTGGTAGATGGTCTGCGGGATCCTCAGGCATTTTAAACAAAGATATGATGTTGGCAGAGAGAGAAATAATTTAAAGTCTAGAATATATTATGCACTAAATATTTTCATGCACCTCATACACATCGTTTGTTTGTCTTGTGTTATCTTTATTTTTTGCTGTGGTTTGAGGTTTGTCCGGATTTAACACGCAGTAACATTTAAACAAAAACAAGTATGAAAGAGCCAAACAACTGCATCATAAAAAGGGTTAATAGTCATAAAAAAAACCAATAAAGTATGCACATAAAGTACCCTCACGCAGGATGTCTAAAACTTTTGCATCATTTGTCCTTCACTTGGCCTAATAAGTCAATTTTAAAATTTTCTAATTAAAAGCAGACAATGGTGATTTATAAGAAGCATTGTGATGATTGATGATTGGTGATTGGAGTTTCCAGCAACCCTGTAAGGTAATTTGTACATTTATTATAATTTATAGTTGGCGTCAGTTGCATTGCAAATTTATACTGGTGATACATAATATATTAGTTGTATACTTACATATTTAGCTTTTCTTTCACCAGCCATCATGCCAGGCTCAGATGTTTGTATAATTCACATTTTGTCTTTAAAAATGAAAATAAAATATAAACACATAAACTCATAATTAATCAACAGTGTATATATACAGCAGAGGCTCAAATGTACATAATTTTTAGTGCTGTTGCAAAGTTTGGGGTCAATTTTCAGATGACTTTTTTTTTTTTTTTCAAAGAAATTAATACTTTTAATCATCAAGGATACAATAAAGTGAATTTACATTGTTACAAAAAACTATTTCAAATAAATTTTGTTCTTTTGAACTTTCTAGAATCCTGAAAAAATGTATCAGTTTCCACAAACATATTAAGCAGAACAAATGTTTTAACATTGATAATAATTTAAAATATTACATCTTTGCAGCAAATCAGCATATTAGAATGATTTCTAAAGGATCATGTGACACTGAAGACTGGAGTTATGGCTGCTGAACATTCAGCTTTGCATCACAGGAATTAATTACATTTTGAAATATAATTAATTAGAAAACACTTGTTTTAAATTGTAATATTTCACAATATTACTATTTTTACTGTCTTTTTTATCAAATAATTACAGTTTTGGTGAGCATAAAATACTTCTTTCAAGGACATTTAAAAATCTAAACGACCCCAAACTTTTGAACAATAGTGTATTTATTTTGGTATAATAAATTACTAGTTTTACTAAAGTTTACTGAATTTAAAGTTTACTAAATTTTCTAGTAAATGGTATAAATCAACAACAAGATTACTGTTCAGATTGTTTTTCAACTGAGGCTGCACAAGTTTAAAATATCACTATGTACAAAACAGTGACTTGTACCTCATGCCATTCGAGTGTCTTTACAGGAAGAGCCAGATGACAGAGCGGACAGGTGCTTATCTTATCCAGGTCAATGTTTCTGTCTTCTGTTTCTCTCTTCTTCTTTTGCAATGATGAGAAGGAGAAACCTGCAGCTCTGACGTTTCCAGGACTGGGTTTTTCATCCTCAGAGTCATCATCCTCAACATCTGCACAATTTAAGGACTGTTTGCAAAGCAGCTAGTAAAAAAGAATAACAGAAAGATTTGGGGTGTTTAAAATAGATTTTCATAATTACATATTATAACCCTTATCTTTTTTATTGACATTTTACCTTGTGCTCCTTCAGAATGTCAGAGGGAATGTATTTCAGACAATTCTGACATTGTAGCATGGTCAGCTCTGGAGATAACAGATATGCCAAATCAGTATTTTACAATCACAATTTGTCTGAATACCCTAAAATACGCAGAACTTGACAATATTAAGACCTATAACACCTCTATAATGTTTCAAACTGATCATGTCATTGACTAACCATCTGTGTCAGAGGTATCATCTTCAGCGACAAGGCCCTTTGACGTTGTGGGGGTGGTAGTAGAGCAGATCTGAGCGTGATCAAGCTGGTCCATCAGTTTAACGTACCGGCCACAGTCAGAGCAGCGTTCTGTGCGACTCCCACAGGACACTTTGTGCACTTTTAGACTGCTGAGAGGAAGCTCAAGCTGACAAAACTCACAGATCTGAGGCCTCTCGGAGCACTCGTCTTTCTGTAAACAAGGAGAGACAGAAACAACAAAGGAACAGAGCTGGGTAGATTACTTGAAAATTGTAATCCGTTCCTGATTCCAAATTACATGACAAAAATTGTAGTTTGTAACGTAATCCATTACATTACACATTTCAGGTAATATAATCAGATTACTTTTAGATTACTTTGGACCTTACTCACTTATCACATTGATTTAAATAGGATAATCTTGTACCATATTGATATAAAAATACAAAAAGAAAGAAAATATATTCCATTCGTTGAAATTAACATAAATAAAAAAGAAATAAAAGAAATCATTTTAAATTAACATGAAAAGAAATTTAAAAATATATATTTTATTTGTTTACCTGCATGTCATATGACCATTAACCAATGTCAGAGAACCTTGAACATGCAAATGTGATACTTAGTTATTAAAAATTTATTTAAAAATCTCAGGGGTACTTTTAAGTAAATATATTAAACGAAAGATGTTCAGATGACAAAAAAAGTTTGGGAATGTCTGCATTGCATGTAAATAAGAAATGATGTGAATTTGTGCATTTTAATGTGTTTGAAAGACAAATGCCTTCCAAAGACATTGAAATAGATGGTTAAGTAACATACAGAGTGATAATTCAGATAAATATTAATGTGTTCATCAGTAGTTGATGCAACGTTGATACACTTGAAATGATTTTTGTAAATCCAGTGGTCAAATGCTGTGTAGCCACCTGACTAGTGACTGATCTCTAATTACAAGGACTTAATTTTTGGAATCTGATTACGTAATCCAGATTACATGTAATCAGTACTACCCAGCTCTGCAAAGGAATAAGGGTGAAAACATTCAGAGAGAGAGAGCAGCCTCAGACATAAAATTTTCACGGTGTGAGATTGAATATTCACCTCATGATCCAACAGATGCCTTCGCTCCTTCTTTTTATTGCACATCTTACATTTTACCTGTGAGGCATAATGAAAAATGAGACCACCGACATGGTTTCTCAGAGGGGGAGATTACAGTGATGAGTAATAAGCAAGTCAAGTGGAAAACGTTTAGTGAGAAAATGCATCACAAATAATCTTTTGTGACATACAGGGCCAAGAGCCTGTAAAAAGCAGCAAAAATCATAGTGTTAATCAGTGTTGAGTGGTTTGGTCGTGACCTCTGTGTGCTGTTCGGTTTTATGCTCCTCCAGTTGATCTCGAGGCACAGTTTCATCGCAGTCAGGGCATATACACAGAAACCTCTTACAGTGTGGTTCATGCAGGTCGTAGTTTGCCTTCGCCACCTCTTTATTGCTGCATGAAAACATTGGAGAGATTCTTTACAGAGACTGGAGAATGGAAAAGGTGTTATGACACTACACTGTTAATGGCACTTAAAGGAACAGTTCACCCAAAAATATACATTCTGCTATTATTTACACACCGGCATGCTGCTCCAAACCTGTATGACTTTCTTTCTTCTCTGGAACACAAAATATTTTTGGAAGAATATCATGGTCTTTTCCATATAATGAATTTGAATAGGGACTGATGTAAATAAATTATATATATATATAAAATAGTAATATATTATAAACATATTTCTCAATGGGGTCTTCGGGAGTTCATAATGGAAGCAGCGATTGTCTAATTCGTGAATGAATCATTCTTTTGAGAAAGATCTTTTAGATGAATTGCTTCATTAGTTCACAAAAAAGGTTTCTCGTTTGCCAGTCAGAATGATCCGATTCTCCAGTTCAACACTGGGTCTCAATGACCCAGTCACAGGTTTAAGAGCTCACTGGAGGCAAAGAGTAGTAAAAAAAGACTAACATATATCGGCCTGTTTTCGCATAAAGCTATCATATCGCTTGAGGAGACTTGGAATATAGAGCAAGAGTCATATGGACTACTCCGCAAAAGGTCCAGTCCCCTTTTATAGCCTATTCATTATAGGTTACTGAGTAAAGGATAAAATCCAAAAAGTCAAAAAGTCACATACACCTGCTGTGTTCCCCGAAGAAAGTCATAATGGTTTGAAAGGACATCATGCACGTGAGTAAATGATGCCAGGCATTTTGGTTGAACTAGGCCTATATTCCCATTTCCTATTAGTGAACGGCAAACCGGCTAAATTAACAGCCCGAGAGTGTTTACGTCACAAACTATAGTGTTGAAAATTTTCACTAATCAATCCTGCTCAATTTCAGCAATTCAGCAAATGACCAAATTAAGCTAGCAAAGTTCGTGTGTTGTTTCTCATAGTGTTAATTAAAATTCGCAATTTTAAATAAACGTAATCCGTCGCCATGTTACACAGCTGCTGCTATGGGAATAGTTTCACTTTGTTTAAGTCACGTCATAGTTGTCGACAACATAACGAAATAGTTATTATTGTTGAGTATTGTTGAGTAGAATGTGTTTATGTTTTCGATATTTTGTTGTTGCTACAGTAGACAGACAGAAACGTAGGCTATGCTGTGAATTGGCTGTGATCTTACATTCGTCGAACACTGTCATTTTTTTTAAACATGCTACGTTGGCAGTAAACATAAATAGACGTTTTACCGAATCTCTGTGCGTTATACTAAGTTACAGTAACGTTACATTATAAAAGACTCACCAGTGAGTACATAAAATCAGCTCTTCTTCGTCCATAGTTAGAGTGGGATGAGTGGTTACTAACACTACTTGTGTTGGGGATGATAATTTCACTTATCCAGAACAGAAAGTGGAACCGAAACTTAACAGATATCGTAAATAACACCTCTTATTGCTAAACGTCTTATCTAACAATACGACATTGCCTTGTGTAGTGATGAAAAACAACCAATCAAGACTTCACTTGACATAAGGTGCACTGTATGTCTCCCCTAGTAAAAATGTTTACCATAAGTTACCAAAACTCGCATAATGTAACAGTCATGTGATGTTGCATGGTAACACGTACAGGTATTTATAGTAAGACAACAGTAACCAGGTAAAACCACTGATGGCTTCTCATTACAGTGGGTTGCAGTATTGTATATTTTCTGTAAATCAGTAAAATCTAAAGAAAAAAAATCTATCTATCTATCTATCTATCTATCTATCACTGCAATTAAACATCATCCCTTTTCTTTTTGTTGGCAATTATGGGAGCATTATACTTTCATTGAGCAAGGATGCATTAAAATAATCAAACTGACATTAAAGACATTTGTAATGTTACAAAATAATTATATTTCAAATAAATGCTGCTCTTTTGAACTTTCTATTCAACAAAGAATCCTTAAAACAGGTATCACAGTTTCCATAAAAATATTAACCGTTTTCAACATTGAATAATAAGAAATGATACTTGAAGGATCATGTGACACTGAAGACTGGTGTAATGACTGCTAAAAATTCAGCTTTGTCATCACAGGAATAAATTACGTTTTAAAATATATTAAAATACAGATATTTTAAATTGTAATAATATTTTACAATATTACCTTTTACTGTATTTTTGATTAAATAAATACAGTCTTGGTGAGCATAAGATACTTATTGAAAAAAATATTTTAAAAAGCACCAACCTAACTTTTAAACTTTTTGTTATATATGTAGATTAGTATGTTTCATATATGGCTGTTTCTAAACATAATTTTATAATATGCTGGTTTGTAGTTAGCTGTAGAATTTTGTTTAACATTTGCAGTCATTAGCCAACCTGTTGCTATATGGAAAGGAAATTTCAGACTTATGTTTAACTGCATTTACAATGTGCATGCATTAGTATGGATCAGTTCATGGTGTCTTCTCTGCATGATTACTGCTCAGCTCACGTATGCTGTCACTTTAGTCAACCATTAGGAGTCTGACGGACTTCTGGATGGATGTCCCTTGTTGGCCCCATTAGCAGATACTCACTTATGTTGACTCTCCAGGTCAAGATTTTATTGAGCTGTTAGTTTTGAAAAAATGTTCTCAAAGTAATTGAACAAGGCTTTTGAATCAAGGCCTCCGAGACATCAGACATCAGCGGCTAATGGATGTTTGTCAGCAGAAACAGCACATGAGCAGACAGCTGTGTCACGCCAGGGGAATCACAGTAATTACGGTATTGAATTTCACATTTTCACTCTTGCCGCAGATGGGTGTGGACAGGAAAGTTTACACAGACCAGTTCATTTCTCTAATTCCGCCTGAGTGGGTCATCTGTCGCCTGCAAACTCTGATCAGAATTGTGATCAGCATTAGCGCTGCCACAGCCAAATACATACAAGGGTAATCTGGCCTGATGTTGTTTTACATAAACAAGCGAGTTATTCTAGTGAAAGATTGTACGCTGCAGGCCTGTTTTGTAACGGTTGTGTTTGCGCGCATGTCTCTTGTTATATAATATTAAAGGTTACAGTTCCTTGCTCCACCAGTCAGACCAGCCAGCATAGAGCAAAGCAAATAACTGGTATGTTAGCATCAATTCAACAGTCAAAGAGTGAGGAGTTCTAGTCTTACATCCTTAATTTCTCGTCTCCTTCTCCACCCCCCACCCCCGGTGATTATATTATCAGTTTCTGATCTCTTTAGGGTTTTATTGCACTAGATCAAATTGCTTTTGTGAGCAGAGCGGAGACATCTGAGCTGTGAGTCCAAAAAAGAATGCATGAAACTAAATATTGCTTTATTGCATCGCAGACTAGTGTCACAACAATTTCATAAAATGACCTTGGGATTGTCTTCAAAATTATTTTGTGATAGTTACTAGGATGCATATTATGCTTCTTATGTTAGATTTTTATCATATTTTAATAATAACAATCTTTATTTGTCTAGCACCTTTCATGCAAGAAATTCAAAGTGAAATCTCAAAGTGATTTACAGTAAAAAAAACAACAACAACAATAAGCACAGTAGTTACTTTTATCATTTATAATTTTTTCATTTATAATATAAAAATAAAATAATCAATTTTCTTTTTTATTTGTAATCTAAATTAAACAATCATTTTTTATTTTAAAAGTAGTAAAATAGTCTAAAGTTGAAATAAAAAAATTATTTAAAATTATATAATTTTATATAATATAATTTTATATAATAATGCATATTTTTTAATATATTATTTTAATAATGAATTTATGAATGCAAATAAACATGAATAAAAATGTAAATATCCTAATTAATATAATATTAAAGATAAAACCACTTTATAATGATTATAAAGTAAAATATATATATATATTTAAATAAAATGCATAACACAATATGGAAATTAAAACATAATAATAAAAGTAATAATAAATAAAAACCATTTGATATTAAAAAGCTAAAGTAACATGATACATTTTTAGCTTTCTTTAAAAAATATTTACTGCATTTTAATATAGATATTTAATTGATTAAACATAACATTAAAAGAAAAAAAAAAGCCTTTAATATGGTGCTAATATGACTACAGCCCATCTTATGCTGGGTTTGTTGGCATATAAATGTAAATTAAACTACATGGATTTCTTTTCAGAGAGAAGTCACACCTCTGGCAGGCTGTTAGGTGTTGCAGTGCCATATGCTCATTTTTAATTCCTGTCAACTAGTCAAATGATTGCAGGGAACAGAACGGGTTGATAAAATGCGAAACCTTATTTGAAAATATGGTAATTTTCGGATTAATGGCATATATACATATGTTCATCCAATTAAACCTTATGGCAGAACACCAAAGAACATTTCCAAAGAGGGTTACCAAGGCAACCCCAGAAAGTGCACCAATTAGAAGGCGCAATGGCTCTTAAACACTAAACTGTCAAGAGATTGAAAGAGATGGAGACAACAGCTCAAACAAACAGACGAATTAAAAATCCAGACAATGTTCAACAGGCTCTTTTAGTGGAAGACTGCATTAGCCACTACTTGAGGTTGTTGCTGAGCACAGTGGAAACGGTTTTCTTGCATTTGTAGTGACATTTCCACAAAACTCATCAGATATGTCATGTACCCCTTCGTATCTATGATGTACTGCTCGTGAATCCAGATTATTGATGTTCCTCCAGTATGTGCGAGTGAGAGTGTGTGTGAGTGGACATTGATCTGATTGGACACCAGTAGTGGCCGCCCGCATTGACCACATGCTGTTCTAATGGCCAGTGAGGCACATGTGTCTGCATGTGAAAAAACAACTGTGGAGTGGAATCTTCCTCTTTGAGCTGATTCTTGTTCTCATTGTGTTGCAAAGCTTACTGTGAGAACTTGAGCTCTGAACTGTTTGTTTCCTTTGCTTATGTGTTGCAATCCAATGCAGTCTTTACACAGCAAAAGCATAAGCTTCATCTGAAGCTGCATTAACAGACTGTTTAATGCTGCAGAAAGGCAACGTTTTTTAAGTTGTCGCAAAATTTAATTATATTATCTCCCAGCTGTTTATATAAGTATACAGACAGTATACTTGCATAGGGTGATATATACTGTAGGCTACTATATAGTATATCTCAAATGCTTGATTGCTTGTATCTTCGCAAATTATATAAACTATATCATCACCCAGCTCTAATCTGCTGTAAGGCATCATATTAAGATATTATAAACGTTCATTATTTTCTGTAAAGATAGCTTTGAAACAATGTGTATTTTGAAAAGCGCTATACAAATAAAGTTGAACAAATTACATTTACATAGAAATTGCAGTTGCAAAAATGTTATAAAATTTGTAGTTGAATATATCATAAATAAAAATTATATATATTTTTATGATTTCATATTAAATTATGAATATACAGTATATTCCGTAATGTATATTGAGATGCACAATATAATAGTACCATATTGGTTATCAGCTGATATTAGATATTTTGTCTTAATTCTTTGATATCTGTTTATATTGTATAGCCTACATGTTGGCCGACATTGAATATTTCATTGTGCATGCTAGTTTAAAGTTAATTCTTTAAAAACACTAATTTGGTAACACTATTAAATGTAATCTTTAGCTAATCTGAAAATGAATATCCATTTTTCATACTGTACATTATAAATGTATGATGCCTAAATTCACTTGTAGTGTTTAAAATGATTGATTTTAATTTTAGTGTTTTATTTAAATTGAATTAAAGCAAATATTACAGAATTTAATATCAGCCATGATAATTTAACATGATAAAATGACTACCAAAATGTAATATCAGTGATCCCTAATTTATACGGAACCAAAGCATCATTAGAGTTGCCTTTGACACTATGCCTTAAATCTGTCAAAGACGTAATAAATCTGTAAATTCTGCATGCATTTAGATGGAAAATTTCAACAGAGGTGCCTTTTGCCTGGGAGTTATTAATGCTTTATGCTTTTCCGGCCTCATATGAGTGTGCCTGTGCCATAAATCTTCTGTAAGTATGGCTTTTGGGACTCTATTCAATTTAATGTCTGAGAAATTATCCGCACCCCCTCATAAGCCCATCACGTATTCATTGCAATAGCAACTACTACAACTAGCCTACTACCTGCATTCTTACACACATATACTCTCTCTCTCCTCTCACGATTCGCTCACATTCTCTCATCCTTTTCCCTCCCTCCACAGTTTTGTTCTCCCTCTCTCTCTCTCTCTCCCTCTATTTCTCTGAGTGATTCTCTCTCCTCACTCGTGTTGAACCAGTCGTTTCATGCAGCACTGCTGTGTTTACTCAGTCCTGCGAGCCTCTGATGGCAGATTCAAGGTAAGGTGATGTTTTAATAGATATTCAAGTGCACGATGGACGAGAGAGTAAAGCGTATTTCCTGGTGATGTTTGTCACACTAATGGACAGCAGTCAGCGTGTGGGTTTGAACAGGACCTGACTAAACTGTTGCTGTACATCTTGGGGTGTGTTTGTATTTGAATCCGTTTTCTTAGCTGTTTTTGGGAGCTATAGATAATGGCCATGAGTTGCATCAGGGTCCCTAAACTAATTTGGAGTTTTCAACTTAAAAAAAGGACTTTAAAAAGTCCTAAAACGCAACCATGTGATATTAAAACATACCAAGCTATCTAAATGAATAGCTTGTGTGTGTGTGTGTGTTGCATTTGTGACTCATTCCCTTAGTGTATGCCATTGTTTGTGGCAGCCAGAAGGAAATTTTCAGCACGATGGCTCAATTTTTAGACATAAATAAAGTATGTGGATGATGCACATGAGTCATTCTGCACGGGCTGTGTGGGATTTGGTAAACAGAGAGTGATCATAAATCATAAAGAGCCTTATATATTGATAAAATGAAAGGGACTGTCACAGAGATGTAGTGTTAGCATCATTCACACACAGTTTAAATATATACACAGTCACATTTCCTTGTGGTTGTAGCAGGAAACGAAATATGATCTTGGGTTTAACATAACTGAACATTCTGCTGAACAACTGCGGCTATTATTGTAACCTGTAGCTTGAGCTGCTGCTGAGTGTAATTTTAGTTCGATTACTTGGATGCACATACATTAGAGTGGTAAATGGACCATATGTTCCTATCCTCTTCAGTGCAAGAGTGTCACGTTGCACAGTTCACCTTTACGCCATACGTACGTCTTTTGTGGGTTCTGCCGTCTGCTCTCTCTACTGTTCTCCTTTCTGTCCTTATCCTTGCATAATTATTGGGATACTCATCTGATCATTTCTCCATTACCCATTTTCTCTCTTTCTCTCAAGTCTCTTTCACTGTCTTCCCCCCCGCAGTCTCTCATTAGTTTGCGGCGTACTTGCTCCACATCTAATTTTCTCTGCTTCCTCCTCCTCCGTACCTCTGTTCTGTACCTGCCCTCTCTTGATTCGCTTAAGAGAATGAGTGATGAGCAGAAACTTAAGTGGAGAATGAGTCCCTGTAGTGGCACGAGTGAAGGGCAATAATTCTCCTTCTCATCTCATCTCATCTCCTCTCCTCTCCTCTCCTCTCCTCTCTCTCATCTCATCTCATCTCATCTCATCTCATCTCATCTCATCTCATCTCATCTCATCTCATCTCATCTCATCTCATCTCATCTCATCTCATCTCATCTCTCAGACAGGTGACTTTCCTCTCCTCATCTCATCTCATCTCATCTCATCTCATCTCATCTCATCTCATCTCATCTCCTCTCCTCTCCTCTCCTCTCCTCTCTCGCCTAGTCTCTTGCTCTTATCTTGTCTCATTTGTTTCCTGTTCCATCTCTTATTGTCTCATCTTTTCTGTTCTCAGCCTATCTAATCTCCTCTCTTCTTTTCTTCTAACTTGTTTTATTTTGTCTCATCTAGTCTCTTCTCTTCTAATCCGGTCTCTTTTCACCTCGTCTTGCCTCATCTCTTCTCACCTGTTGCTTGGTTTTCTCATCTTTTGTTTTGTTTAGCATCTCATCTGGTCTCTTGTCTTGCCTCATCTCATGTCTCATTTTCTATTTTTTTCTTTTGTCGTGTGTCACTTTCTGTTTAGTTTCCTTTCTTTTTTTGTCTCTTCTTTGTTTTATTTTGTTTTGGTCTCTGCCTCATTTGTGCTCACATCATCGTATGTAATTTCTTCTTTACTTTACTCTTCTTGTTTCATCTCATTTTGCTTGTTTTGTTTTCATCTGGTCTCTACTCCTTTTGCCTCTCATTTTGTCTCATTTCTTTTCTTCTAAGCGCTACTTTTTGTCTCATCCTATTTTCTTGTCTTTTCTCTTATTGTCCCATCTCTTATCTCTTGATCTTGGTCTCTGCTTGCCTAGTTTCTTCTTTCTCATTTTATCTCTTCTTTTTGATCTTCTGTTCTCTTTTCTTGGATCTCTTTGCATCTCATCTTATCTCTACACTGTCATCTTATCACTTCTTTCTGGTCTCATCTCTTTTTTTCCTCTCATCTTTCTTATTTTTTCTTGTTTTGTTACATTTCATTTTGTCTCGTTTCATCTCTTCTCAGGGAAAGAAAGGTGTAAAAAGGAAAGAGAAAGGAACATCAGACAAGTCATCAAGATTGTCTAATGACAACATGAGCCACATACCATACAGCTGTGCTGTCCACCCCTCTCTGTAAGCTCAAAAAGAGAAGGTAGTGCATGAAGAGCTAGAAGCACTGCAGAAACCAGCATTTGTTTCTGTCTGTGTGCGCACACATATGTGGATGTGTTTGATGTGCCGGCTGGGTGGGTGTAAACAGGTTGCAGGCTGTGAGTGGGTGTAGTAGCTGAGCTCTTTGTCACGGCCATCGAAATCCTCTCGCACATCACAGAGACCGGCGAGAGAGTGGCATTCATCACTCAAGAGTGGATCAGGGACAGAGTCAGCCTTGTGATGTGAGAGAAGGTAAGGCTGAAGCTGAAGAGAGGACAACATATTAAAAAATAAAGAGGATTTGGAGATCAGAATATTAAGTAGAAACACTCCTGAAGGTTTTGTGTAGAGGTGAAGGGAAAAAATAATGAGTTGGAATAAAAGAAAAGCAGAATATGTCGTCCTGATTTCATGTTTTGGTGGCTCGATTCCAGAGACAGATAAGGGGAAGCCCAGACAGTAGATCTAATGATCCAGATCGTGTGAGCGCTTGTCTGTGAGTGATACGACCCCCTCTCTACCCACTAAACTAATGAGAGAGCATGCCGTTCATTTAGCGGCAGCACTGGAAAACAGTCCCATTACTCAGTCTTGGCTCAGGGCTGCTGGAGCCCACAAAACACTGTCTTCAGTCCATTAGGTAGAGCACAATCATGCCAAGCGCCTCGCTTCAACTGTTCAACACAACTGCAACCTATGCTGCACACTCCAGTGACTGCAGAATGCAGAACTCCAGAATGCAAGTCTAGCGTCTTTTGGTGTAATGGTTAAAGATCTGGGTTGGATCACCATCCTTGTTGAACCTGAAGCATTTTTATGTTTAAAGTTAAAGCCCTTTTACACCAAGAATGATGACTATATAGATAACTGTATTGATAACTAGTGTCCACACCGGGGGACGATAATATTCTGTTTATTATAAACATGCACTGCAGTTATGTTGTCCACCACCTTAAATTGAGCTCATTAATGTCAGGTGGTTTCTGATTGCTGTCAATGTTTTAGCATTCTGAAAGTGATTCCAACAATATCATTCCTCTGTGCCTTCCTGTAGCTCAAACAGTAGAGTGATTCTACCAACGTGAAGAAGGTTATGGGTTCGATTCCAAGGGAAATCAAAAACTGATAAAATGTGTACTGTAAATGCAATGTAAGTTGCTTTGGTTAAAATAGTCTTCTAAATGTTAATGTTGTGGTGTGGACTTCCCTATTCTCATAGAATTAGAATTCATTAATCATTAAAACATTATAGTTAGTTAGCATCCTTGGTGTGAATGAGCTTTTAGGCCTGGTGTCCCAGGAGCGCTGCAACAAGTTTTCAGACTGAATGCAAAACTGCTTTACAACTTGACACAATTACAGCCAATCAGAAGATATGTGTTGTGAGAGGGTGTTAGACCAATGAGATACCAGAGTGGGCGGAGCAACCATGTGATTGACAAAATGTTCTAACTGCCTGGCTGGTTAGGATAAAAAGTCATAGTAAAACATTCTTAACCTATCAGCCTGTCATTTATAAGGGTAGTTAAAGGTACAATAGGAGATCTTGGAAAATGCTAACTTTATTAGACGAACATTTCTTGATCCTACACCTTCCACAGAATATATAAATACAGACAAATACATTTAGACCACTTAACTTAATGATTGCTATCGGGATGTGAAGAGAATTTCAACCAGCATAACAAAAAATGTTTCTGAAGACAATCACCTATTGCACCTTTAATGGTTAAGGTTAGAGGTAGATGTGAAATTGTGTTTAAAGAATATTGTTCCAGGAACAACAGGAGACAAAATCTCCTTAGCAATATCGTCACCAAGGGTCGAGTCATCATGCTTTATATCCCACTCAAGTAGGACTTGGTTCATTGTTGGTCCTGAAGTAACATTCTAATCAACATTTTTTTTTAAGTTTATGGTTAGAAATACTGTTAGGCTTAACACTATCAACCAATTCAGAAAGGATGTTCATTATTTAAACTACTGTTTAAAAGTTTGGGGTCAGTTAGACTTTTTAAAAGAAATTAATTATTTTAGAATTCAGCAAAGACACATTAAATTGATCAAAAGTGGCAGTAGAGACTTTAACACTGTTACAAAGTAAATGCGGCCTAAGATCATTTTAAAACCATAAAAAAATATTGCTGGCTTAAAACTTTTGAATGGTATAGTATATACTTGGGTAAATCATATTGTGTTTTTTTCAGTTTGCTACTTGTGGTTTGAAATATGTGCATGAATCATTTCTTTGGATAATAGTGCCTTCGAAATGACTGCTTATGTCCTTGCCTTCTGGTCAAATTTAGCGTCATTGCATTTCTCTTTGAGTTTTACATTTACTCTTAATGGACTGCATTGAATCGCATGTAGATGCCTCAGGAAGTTCAAAGGGCATTTGAATTGATTCGGGAAGCAAGTGATTTCCAAATCAGATAAATGTGTAAGAGAAGGTCCTTTTCACTTCCTGCCTCCCACTTTTCACTGTTTTTATAAGGTATGATTAACCTTGAGTTTGTTGCAGCACTGACGCTAAGCCTTATGTTGCTTTACCTCTCTTTCCTTTCTTCTCTCTCTCTCTCTCTCTCTCTCTCATCACTCATTCACAACATGTACGCCCTTCACTCTTCTTTATCAGAGAAGAAATACTGCTGTGTCTCTAGACAGGAAAAGGTAAACTGTCCAATGGAGTGGTCAGTGTTCAGTATATGGCTAGTCGATGCGGTATCTACACTGTAAAAAAAAAAGATTTTTTTGAAGTAGTCTTTCTATTTCGCATTTTATTCAGTGCCGTTTCTTAGTAATTATTTGTGAAATTTACTAGCAATTTTTGAGCGAAGATGGTTTCTACACCCATATTTTTCATTGTGGATGATTTTTAAAAATTTTTTTTATAAATGCTGCAAATCTAGTGCAGTGAATTCAGGTAAACAGGCAAAATAGCCCATTAACCTGAATTCACCCTATTGATCTGTGTCTGTTAAAATACAGCACAAATGATATATTGGTAACATATTGGTTGTTGGAGATTTTTTTTATTTATTATGTTGATAAACGTTGACTGTGCATGTTTATTTCCCTTATTTGTACATTAAGATCACCTTTGCATCATCTAACGCTCACTTAAAGTTATATTTAAAATCACGAATTACTTTAAAACTGTTAAAACTTTCAAACTGTGAAATGTAATCTTGAGCAAATCCCAAAATTAATATCAATTATTCATACTGTACATCATAATCTTGTGAACTTTTTTTTCAACATTTGATTTTAGCTTTATGTCTTTAATTTAGACAAAATAATTTTAATATCTAAATGGCTGATCTATTTCAATTACTTTCATGCACAAACTCTGTGTTACATAAAGGTGTCAATAACAAGAGACAGTCGAGGATTCAGTAGATCAGGCATCAGGCTATTTGGACCCACGCTGAGTCATCACTTTATGAGCTTCTGACTTCACGCCGTGGGGAACGGCCTTGAATTTGTCGACTGTTGACAGCCTGCATTCTGTCTGCCATGACGATACAGCTGTTAGCTGGGGTCCGATGCACTTAGATAGACCATTTCTGTCATATTTGTGTGTGAGTGCGGCTGCCTGTATGTGTGTGCGTGTGTGAACAAATCCTTTTTTAATCAATGCCTGTGACCCGCCATGAAACATCTCACCCTTTCCATTTGTTATGATTCACAAAGCCGGTGAGGAACGTTCAAGTGATACTTGTCTGATTACCACATATATTGATGTTCCGCCATGGCCAGCATTAATCATTATTGAAGCAGATGTTAATGCAAGGGTGCGGGAGAGAAGTGCATGTCCACAGCGATCATGATTTGTCCTCTCTTTATTTTAAAAAGCTCTCCAGCTGTCTAGGGAATGAGGAAATGAAAATGAATGATTTCAAGCTGTTGCATCTATTTTCATTAGAAAAATGCATCACTACTATACCTGAAAAGTGAACAAAATGTGTTGGGCACATTAAACAACACAGATGAATAGAGAGGTGTGCTTTGAGTGTAGCATCATGTGTCATGTATTTGTTAGTGTTTTGATGTGTAGACACACATCTATATACTAGTTTACAGTTGACTTGATGTGTTTATCATGTGTCCAAGTACACTGAAAAAAAATTGCATGCAGGATTTACTTTAAATGTAGGATTTACTTTGTACTTTTTTCACTCATAAATGGCAAAATTTTACATAACATTCAAGTAACACATTGAATTAAACATGACATTTTGAATTAGAAAGGAATTTCACACAGGCATGAGTGATATTGGGCGAAATATTAGATGTTTATAGTTAAACTTGTGTGAACTTGAGGGGAAATGGCATCATGAAATCCACTAAAAATCACCTTGGGACCAATTGGTTAGAAGTCATTACATAAATGGCTCTGTACTTCCTGTGCGGGTACTTTGCTGGAAATAATGAGTAGCTGGTGTGACCTTAAAAAGCCACACACAGACACATTTATAAAGTAAAGAGAGAGGTGAAGTGGAGAAGGGTGGGCGGTTAGGGGTGGGAAACAGTTAGGAGAAGACATTTGTTTTCCTCCCCTCTTGTCCCTTACTCTTTCCCCTGGTGGCCTCCCCTAAAAGAGCGGAAAGAAATGAGAAGTCTTCTGACCGTCACTGACAACAAAAGAGAAAGAAAGTGCCGTGGTCAGCATGTACAGGAGAAAAAGAAGTGTGTCATTTGGGGGCTTTGGATGGTAGGATATTTTTTTTTTGTTTGTTTCCCTCTGGCCTCAAACTATGACTCAAAAATGTGCTTCAGTAAAGTATAGTTGAGCTCAGTGCATTTGAGTTTATTTAAGGTATGAGATGTTTTTTTTCTGCTAATAGAAAACCCTATGATCCTTCAGATATGTATGCTTTTACTTGCTTTCTAGGAAGATGGCAAATTGTACAAGGCCATATTTCCTTTTTCATAATACATTTCAGAGATTTCAATTTAGATATTTTTCTAGATATCTTGGGAGAGTACAGCATCAGGCAAGGCAAAATTTTCCATCAAGTATAAGATTATGTGTTTTAGATTTTTCCTTTAATTTATTTTTAATAGATCTTTTAAAGTGTTTTTCAGCCTTTATAAAAGGTGAAAAACAACTTCTGTTGACCTTAAGGCTGACGTTTTCTTTACAAGGCCAAAAATGAAAAAGAAATTGAAAATCATTTCAGTTGCTGTCAGGCTTATTTTGTGTGCATAACAGACATTTATTTTTTATAAAAGAAAGACGTATGATCAGAAATGTATATAGGCCTATATATATGCACATAATGCTGTTCAAATACAGTTTAAAGAAACAGGAATATTGTGAAATAAGATGACAATTTTAATAACTTTTTTTTATTTTAATATATTTTAAAATGTAATTTATTCCTGTGATCGCAAAGCTGAAGCAGCCATTATTCCAGTCCTCACTGTCACGTGATCCTTCAGAAATCATTCTAATATGCTGATTTCTTATCTTTGTTGAAAACAGTTGTGCTGCCTAATATTTTTGTGGAAAATCCTTTTTTCGGGATCTTTGATGAATAGAAAGTTTTTAAAGAACGGAATTTGAAGAATTTGAAGTTTACTGCATCCTTGCTGAACAAAAGAATTCATTTCTTTCACATTAACAGCAGACACACAATTAGTAGCTAACATCTCACATATGCATTCTAATAGATCACAAACTGTCTATTTCTCATGTAGCTGCTTTGAACTGCTTTTTTTATCCATTTACTGTCTATTGTTATTTTTTTTCACAGTCTAGCTATGAAATATTGTAGTCTTTCACTCTTTCTCCTAACAACCCAATTATTATTATTTGTAATATTATTTTGACAAATCAAAATGTACGTTTTGTGCTTCAGCTCTTCAAACAGGTGCAGTATGAGATATGCACAACATCTTCAATAAATGAACTCTGCAAAATATATAGAATCTGGGGGAATAATCTGTAGGCTTGGAGCTGTTGACAGAAATGTTCTTTTGAGGAGAAGGAAATAAAAAAAAGGAAATGGCAGAGGGAAAGAAGGAGATGATTATATGTGACCAAATGTAATTCAAGAAAGAGAATGAGTGCTCCATGTCTTTATATATATATATAGCATTTATATACCTTTATACCAAACCTTTATAGCATCACTTCTTTACATGCTAATGCAGCTGCAGTCCATCATGAACTTGCAGATTGTTGTGGTTTTATTGGTGGCGCACCTTGTGGCTGCGTGGATGGCCGGGGCTAGTGACAGGCAGCGACAAAGCTTGCCATATCTGACAATACAAACTGATTTGATGAATGCATCACAACTGGGACCATGACGATACCGGCTTTTATATCTAACACCTTTACTTGCATCAACATCACTGGCTGCACTGAGCTTAATATGAATTTCATTGTAGAGAGCACGTTTCGATGAGACAGATAACCAAAACACAATCAAATAAAAAATCTTGCAGAACTGGTTTCTTTTTGCCTTCTGCTGTGAGGGTCGCTGACTTGGTTTATTAATATACACATTTATCTACATTTAGTCACTTCAGCTACGGGTTGATAGATAGAGAAGCTAATTTAAGGCACTGTGGACTGGTTCCCAGAGAAAATTAATAAGTCAACTCCCTTTTTGTATTCTAATGTATCCATGTGTGTGTGCTGCAGGTTAAAGGTGAATGATTGACGTTTGACCCTCTGACTGGAATAGAACATCGCAGTTTCGTCACTGGGCTGTAAATGTTCACACATTCAAATGGGCAAAATGTTTGAAATGTCCTCCGTCTATGCAAACGGTTCTCTGAAACTCCTCAGGGATATGTTGATGGAGTTCTGAAGTGTTTTTTGCGTGTGAGACAAAAATATAAACTTTTTCTCCATGGTGCCGGCAAATTGCCAGCGTGTGTTTGGCTCTTCACTCATTTAGCTGAAATGATAAACCTCATGCTGTTCTCCACATCAGGCTAATAGCAATAATTAGGCCTCAGTAGAATTAGAAAAAAACTAAAGAAATTAGAACAGAGAAACAAACTGAACAGAAGTAGACTCATTCTTTTTAGATCATAGACAGACAATTTCTTCAGATCTGCATGCACAATAAATATTTCGTACTTTGCAAAACTGGATTTGAATGAGTACTAATATGTATAGTTTTTTTTTTCATTTTGGTATATTTTATTTTATAAATTTTTTTTTTTTAAATTTAGTTAAAATTTTCTGTATCTTACACAAAGCTGTCATATAAAGTCAGAAGACTTGGAATATAGCGAACGAGTCTTACAAACCACTCCTATAATAATTGTACAGTGTTTTTTTTGTAATTTTTTAGAGCTTGATACCCCTAGTAAGAATCACAGGTTTGAAATGACATTCAAATTTTAATAAATTGATGAGCGTTGAATAGATTATGACAGAATTATGGCCAAGTGATTATAATTATTATTATTTTTTTTGTATAGGATGACTGTATGACAAGTCATTTCTGAGAATTTTTAATAAATTATAAATAATGGCTGCATTCCCATTTGTCTGGAATATGTTATGTTTTTTGAAAATCAGGTTCAAGTGTTCACATGACATGCATCTAATTGTCTCAAAGGGTGCAGCAGTGATTTTGACTTTGATTTTGGTCTTTTTATTTATTTATTAATTTTTCTTTCTCTTTCTTTTTCCTCTTTTTCTTTCTTTTTCTTTTTGCTCTGCAGGATTGACAAGTCCGGCATTGCCGCCCTGAGATCCCGGTGAGTCTGTGTGTGTGTGTGTGTGTGTTTGTGTGTGTGTGTGTGTTGAAAAAACTTTCATAATGACACACCTGAATATTCAATCAATACATCTGCCATTGATCCAGCAATCATTTCACTCTCCGTGCCCATTCTAATCCGCCTTTGTGGGAGGTCTTTGGTGTGAGATCTTCACACATGCCTGTTCTGTATGACCATCTCAACCTTCAAGTGTCTATCAGCCTGTCTGGCGGGGAGGGACGGGATGAAAGAGAGGTGAGCGGAGCGGTGGAGGCAATAATCGTGAGCTCAGTATAAACAGAAATGCATTGACACCAAAGTTCCTCGCTGTGGATTAGCACATGTGGCCTTTGTGTGTGATTGTGTGTTTGTGTGTGAGGACAACATGCTCACTTTTATATATGTTCAGATTTTGCCATGTTACATTTCTTCTTGTGTGTCTCTGTGAGTGTTTTTCTGTCATGAATAACAATCCCTGTTGTCGCTGCTTACTATTTATATTGGTCTCCATGGAAATGAGTTTACAAAGCGAGGACCATCAAAAATGTGTGTGTGTGTGTATAAGAACAGGTCGGTGTGTCTGGGTTGGTTGTCTGTGTAAGGCTGTGCTTTGCGGGGCAGAATCTAACCAGCGACCCCCCAACCCCCCCTCGCATCTGCAACTACAAAGTGAATAGCCGGCGCTCTCTACCTGAAGGATGGCCACATTAGAGAAACGGCATAATCAGGCCCTGTGTGTGTGCCTGTTTATGCAGGTGCTTTTGTTTATGTAATAAAGCTTAGTGTTATGTGACTATGGTTTAGAAATGGAAGGACGGAGAGGGAGAGACAGAAATATAGAGACTGAGAGAGAGAGAACAGTGTATTTTGGGTGCACCTCTCACCACGTAAGATGCCTCGCAAAATCTGGTGAGTTTTTCTGGGTTTTGCTTCTGGTTTTTCACAGGTTTCTGCTGAGTTTTGAGTATTTTGTGTTGCGCTTGCATATTTTTTTTAGCACTTGTGCAATTCAGAGTGTTTTGATTTAAGAGGGTCTGTTTTTATAATATTACAGATAGATAGATACACATTAAATGAATCAAAAGTGACAGTAGACATTTGTAATGTTACATAAGATTTCTATTTTAAATAAATGCCTTAAATACGTTCCTTTCATCAAAGAATCCTGATTAAAAGTATCACTGTTTCCACAAAAATATTAAGCAGCACTTAAACTGTTTTCAACATTGATAATAAGAAATGTTTCTTGAGCATCAAATCATAATGTGACATCAGATCATGTAACACTCAAGACTGTAGTGATGGCTGCTAAAAATGTAGCTTTGCATCACAGGAATAAAATACAATATAAAATATATTAAAATAGAAAAGTTTTTTTTAAAAATTGCAATAATATTCCACAATATAGTGATAGTAAAATAAAACATGTTTAAACCATAAATGCCGAGTTTAACAGGGAATTAAGTTGCATTTGATTGCTGTCTTAATACAAGACTGGAGGTAAAAATCATAATGTGACATCAGATCATGTAACACTCAAGACTGTAGTGATGGCTGCTAAAAATGTAGCTTTGCATCACAGGAATAAAATACAATATAAAATATATTAAAATAGAAAAGTTAAAAAAAAAAATTGCAATAATATTCCACAATATAGTGATAGTAAAATAAAAACATGTTTAAACCATAAATGCCGAGTTTAACAGGGAATTAAGTTGCATTTGATTGCTGTCTTAATACAAGACTGGAGGTAAAGCATCTGACTCCTAAATGAGACACTGCCTGAAGAGCTGTTTTCAGCTGTCACAAACAATCACATCCCCTGTACCGTGATTGAATTATCTCCCTCCATAACGATCTAATATTGGACTCAACAGCCTGTTCTACAGGGGTGCTGTGAATGGCTGACAGCAGTGACATTAAGTGACTCTGAAAGACCGTTGTCCTTTATCTATAAACTCATTTGGTAGTGGGTCAGCAACCTGCCCCTGAAACCTTCTGCTGTGTGAGACGATAGACTTGATATGGTATGTTTAGCCTGAAAAGACACTGGGAGCGCTCAGACTGAGTCGTTACTGTGCTTCTATCATGGGGGTATGGGACTAAGCTGCTGTTCGGGCTGGTCTGAGATCGGTATGACTGCTCAGTACAGTGTCTTTTGGGATGGCACTGTGTCTCCAGCCACATCAGCAGCTGTCTCAGTTATGCCTGTAGTCCTACAGGAGGCAATTAGAAGCACAGACCCACAATTACCCATTACACTGAACAGAGACTGAGAGCAACAACACACACGACTCCAGACGGTATGGAGATGAGTTTGCTCTCGTATGAAAATGTTAAATGTCAAGGAGCATAAATTTCCGTCTGCTCTGACCTTCTGCTATTTTTTTCTTTGCATATTTATATTTATATTTATATTTATATTATAACATATTAATGAGTGCATCCATCAATCAAATTCATAGATATTATATACCCAAAACTCACTTGTTTCCCCCAAAAACTCTGTAAAGTTTCTATATACTTTGAATCTGTTTATTCACTAAAAGAACCTGCTTTTGTGCCTGATAGGCAATTTTGACCTTTATGTAGGGATTTATGAGAACGGTAAATTTACTGTGCGTATACTTGCAGCATAATCTCTTTATGATAGGTTTCACCGAGCTCTGACTCTTGTTTGGCACTAGAGGGCAGTAGAGATTCAGCTATTATGCAGTCTTTTTTTAGTAATTGTCCTCTAGAGGGCAATGTTCTTGAACGTTTCTGCTTCTTTCAGGAGAGCGTTGTTTGTATATTTGTATACTTTTTCCCAAAGTGACTTGCAGTTTGCAAGCTATGCATTTTATCAGTATGTGTGTTCCCTGGGAATTGAATCCAAGCCATGACCTTTGCATTGTTAGCACTGTTCATATATAATAGGCTAAATAAAAGTTATTATTAATATTTTTTTTTTTTCAAATTATTTAAACATATTAAATAAATTGCTGCAGTTTGAATAGCGGTTTGCAGCCCATTTTGGTATTATTATTATTATTATTATTATTATTAATATTTAGTTTGAATAAAATCGAATTGTTTTTGCTAATATTATTGAAATAAAAATATAAAGGTTATTATTATTATTATTATTATTATTGTTATTATTATTGTTGTTGTCATTTTAATGATTTAAACACAAAATAAATTGATGCAGTTTGAATAGTTGTTTGCAACCAATTTTGTTTCCATTTTTGTTTGTTTGTTTGTTTATGCAATTTTGTTAAGCGAAAAAAAAAAAAGATAAGACTTGAATTTAGCCATTGGGAACTGATTAGATTGTGAAAATTGGGTGTTATTATGCCTAAACTAAATGAGATTTTGCTAAAACAGAGCCAAAAAAGCTATTTAGTTATTGGTTAACATTATACAGTTGTGACATAAGTGACATCAGTTGAAAAAGGAAATATGTTTAGAGCTGATGAATTGTTCACAATTAGACTAAGAATGTACATATAGAGTGTAAATATTGTCAGTTTTGACTTTGCTGAATTAATGTTTAGTTCAAAATCTGGTTGTTTGCAATCATAACAGTATCATCTCATTGTCAAGAGGGTCACTTCATTTGTGGGCGTTGAGGAATAAGGCTCAGCATGTTGACAATGTGACAGTCTCTCGTGGGCTACGGTCATCATGACAATGGAGTAGCAATACATCAGAGACAGTAGAACATTCCAGCCTACCAGAGTGCTTGTTGCCACGAGAAAGACAAACCTGATGAAAGCTTCATTGTTCATCATTAGCTATGAAAACACCTGGTGCTGATTGACAGCGCTGAAGTTTGGCTGTGGAATATTTTGGTTCAGCTGTTTTGGATGACACTGGCATTTGGCTTCGGCTTGTGTTATTGTTATTAGACCCAGAGCCACAGATGCTTAATGATTATCACCAACTGTAGAATTGTTATTTCTCTTCACCTCCTACTTTTCCTTCTCTCACACACACAAACACACGTCGGGTGCCAAAATCTGTCCGAGAAGGCGTGCAGTGTTGCGGACTCATGTACGACTACTCCTCCTCCACAAATCTGCCTTCAGAAGCAGCTGCCCGCGTCTCCTGACAAATATTTACTACTCTGCCCCCATTGCAGTGTTCTGACGGCTCTGATAAGGGCGCCATCTGGCAGCTTGATTTTAATGGGGCTTTTAAGGGCCATAAAGTAGCCTAGAGTCCACTGGGAGGATAGCTCATGCTGCTCTCCTGTCTGAATAGGTGGGAAACAGAGACCTCCGGCGGGCCAGAGAGGAGATCTTGAAAGGAGTGTTTAGCTTTGGTCCTCTAAGTACATCTTTTTCGCCTTGATTGATTTCACATAAGGTCTGAATGTCCTTGAGATGTGGCAGGTTAAAGTGATATTGGATGAATAAATCCCATATAACGCTTCTGGAATGTGACACTCACCGGATGAACTGTCAGTCAGTTTTTGTTTTGAATTCATCTCAGTGGCCCTAAGTCTCCTGTGACGTCCTTTTTATACTCATATCCGTTGAAACTCAAGTGTAAATGAACTGATGTCCCAAAGCCTGGAGACTTATATAATTGTAATTATTATTATTATTATTATTATTACCATATTACCATTATTATTATTGTCATTTAAAGGATTTAAACATAAAATATAAATTGTTGCAGTTTGAATAGTTGTTTGCAACACATTTTGGTTCCATTATTATTATTTTATTTTTTAATAAATACAATTAATAAAAACTTATGGTTTTTATAATGTCATTTAACTGTACAAAGTAAATTACTGTAGTTTGACAAGATGTTTGCAACCCTTTATGGTTACATTATTATTAATATTATGTAATTTAACTGTACACAGTAAATTACTGTAGTTTATTTCCATTAATTGTTGTTGTTGTTGTTATTTTTATTATTATGTCACTTAAATGTACAAAGCAATCACTGTAGTTTGACTAGCTAACGTTGTTAGTCATTGCAGACAGAACTTGATTTGAGGCATTGAGAATTTGAGGCATTGAGATTGTGAAAAGTGTGTTTTTGTTTTTGTTTTGAATTCCTCTTGGTGGTCCTAAGTCTCCTGTGACATCCTGTTATCCGCATTTCTGTCGAGAACTCGAGCACAAATGAGCTGATGTCCCAAAGCCTGGAGACTTACTGCATATACATTCTGTAGAAAATAAAAAATCATCTCAGTGACATGAAAGATAAGCGTGTCAGGGACTCTTTTTATTGATTGAAGTGGTGTCAGGCTGCTTGGAAAAATGAATTTTGATGAGGATGTGCTGGGCAGCGGCGCCACAGGAAGAGTTGAGCATCTAAAAGGGATCAGGGTGAGAAAGAAGAATAAAAATACAGAGGAAGGAAGGTGGTGGATGGTGTAGTATAGTTGCTTTTGCTTCATTTGTCTTTGCTGTGGATTCACACTCAAAGCCCCTAAGGTGTAGGCTGGTCATGTGACCAACCAAGGAGGACTGTGATACCTGGAGAGAGCTATCTGTTTGCATTCCCATTCATCTCAGTTGTGTTTGAAATGCAAACGCAATATGAGATATGACATACTGAATTTTTTGTGATATTAAGGATGTGTGGTATATCAGACTGACATTTCATTATTTTGGGCGGATAAAAAAAAAAAATATATATAAGAGGATAAAAATAATAAAAGCAAAAATGTTACTTGGGTGGCCGTTAAAGGGGTCATATGATGCAATTTCATTTTTTCCTTTCTCTTTGGAGTGTTACAAGCTCTTGGTGCATAAAGAAGATCTGTACAGTTGCAAAGACTAAAGTCTCAAATCCAAAGAGATATTCTTTATAAAAGTTAAGAGTCAGCCACACCTACCTAAAACGGCTCGTTCTAACACGCCCCCACATATCTACCTCACTATGTGGGAAGATTTGCATAACGCCACCCAAATGTTCACGCAAAGAAAGAAGGCGTAACTTTTATTCTCGCTGTAGTTTTGTTGTTGCCGCTGCCGCCATGTCGTGAAGACGCTGTGTGCTTCGTTGTGAAAGCGAAACTACTTTGTTTGGTCTTCCAAAAGAGGACGATATCCGCTTCGTCATACCTGGAGCTGATCTGTGCTGGTCGCTGAGGAAATACATCAACTTAGTGCTGTGGATCACCGGATCGGCTTTCACCGTTTTCACCGCTCCTTCGTCGGATCCGCCGGGACCGCCGTTCTCGATCCCGCCGCCTCAGCTCACTCTTTTAAACACATTTCATTACACCAAATACACAAAATAATGTTCTTTTTAGCAGCATCATATGACCCCTTTAATATACCTGGGTGGCCCGCCCAAGTAAAGTCTATGTGTGGGAAACACTGTCAGTACCATATTAGTTATACTAGTTAGTATCATGGTTGGTCAATATTACAGTTCTTTTTAATTAATTGTATAAGATGATATTAAACATTTATTGTGCATGCTAATTTTTACAATTAGTTGCCTTTTGTCATAAACTTGTCACATTCAGTTAACTTCAGTTGTGTTTTCTAACTTGTGTTTTTCCCCCTAATTTATTGATGATTTGAAACACAACCCAAAACACCACATTACATATATATATATATATATATATATACAAATAGCAAATATTATAATAAATATTATTATCTTATATATATTTTATCATTAAAATATAAAATTTGATGAATATTTTGTCACTTCTGAGTGACAGTCAGAAGATAAAGATGCGCTGCAGGAATCTCTAGTGAATGCTAGCCAGCCATATAAATGCAAGGCAGTAAGCTCATTGGCTGCATATGCAGCATGAACCAATCAGCTTGTGCCAAGTCGTTTAACTCTCTGAATATCATCAGTTACGTTAACACCCCGTCAGAATGCGTCATCTAGAGTTTCATGACTGAACTATATATTTATTTTAACCCAGAATGCTACAGTTACAGCAGGGGCTAAATGACTATCGATGCTAACCAGCCAAATATTTACTTCTGATAACCATTTTTCTGCTCATTAAATAAAGAAAAAGGTACGTTCTCTCTTTTTTTTTTTTTTATACTAATGAAAACGGCTGTGTCACTTGCACAGCATGTGATGTCCTTCACCAAGTCTTGAAAGAGTTTATTCTGCATCAGAGAATGCTGAAAAACCCTTGATGTCAATGGGAAAAATGGCTGTTTATCAGAGATAATCTAAATGTAAAACAGATATCCAATATCCAATTAAATATCTAATATGGGCTGATACTGACAAATGAAAAAATCTGTAATACTAGCCATTAACCAATATGGTATTGTGCATCTCTACTTGGAACGCATGTTTATGCATTTCTATCTGAGCATTACCTATTCTGTGGGTGCCATTAAAGCATAAGCATGGTGCCATCAACAGCAAAGGGGTTGAGAACACAAGACCAGGCTAAAACATGTCTCAGTTTTCATTGAAACACACGCCGCACAGGATATGCCCATAATTTTGATCATATTTGCTAAATTGACTTTGACCTCTGTTGTCCTCTTCTTCCTTTTCTCTTTGTTCCTGTTCTTTAGACCTCTCTCGCTCTGTCTTTTTACATAAGATATGCATGAAAAGAAGACCTGCAGCTGATTCAGTGTGCCTCCTATCTGCACTCATGAATGACTTGAGAGAAATCTATTAAAACTAAGGCCAGCAACTGCTTTCTGTCTGCGTCACAGATGAGAGAGAGAGAAAATCAGTTTGCTTGCTTGTGGATTTCTCATTTGTAGCTATTATTGCCGTTTTACCTGTTGCTTTTCGTCATAGGAACCTCACGGCTGTGGTACTGGTATATTGCGCTGTATATCAAATCGGTCGCCTGGTATTTACTCATCTCCTATCAGTCTATCCTGTTGTTCTTCCTCTCCTCCAGCAAGCAAACACCCTTCTCTCCCTCTCTCTATATGAGGGGAATTGGGGCAGAGGCTAAATAATTGTCAGACCAAGCTTTGTCAACCCTCTCCACAAACAGAAGGATGGGACCAAATTGATTTATGACTCAAATTAAATAAATGACATTTGCAGCAGGAGAGAAAGAAAGGTTTTGGGAGAAGGAGGAGAAGGGGGGGGGGATCAGTCTGGTTGACTGGATGCATCACAGATGTTCTGTCTGGCAGAGAGAAAAACAGACAGGAAACGATGGAAAGAGTGTGGAAAAGTATTGGGCAGAGATTAGATGCAGAAGTCTTTTTAAATCTGTGCATTCACGGAAAGAATCTTATTTTCATAGAGCTGCTGTGGAACAATGGTGCACTCTGTGTTTCTTGAGCCAAATTAATCGGAGATGATAACCTGCTTTTCCAGCACAGAAGGGCAGCTAAGCGATTAGTAGCTGCATTAAGATGAGAAAACGTCAGTCGTTGAGCATTTCAGAGACCATCTTTTATATGTGCGCAAAATTTTTATTAATGAATTCTCAGCACATTGATTTCAGTGCCAGGCTGTGCTTTGTCTTTGAGAAATATTATTGAAATTTTGGATTGTTAAACCAAACGGTTCTTTGCTTTAAGTCAATATACAATTATAATTGACCGTATTTACACTCTTTTCACATGTTTCTGGTCTTATTTTGAATGATTCATGGGCGCACAAAGGCTGTGCCAAAGAAAAAATAGTTTTTCTTTGTTATTTTTAATCAGTGCTCTTCCTCTAAAATGACTTTTTCACGTTGACATCGCTAATGACTGATAATATTAACTATAGGGATGCACCATGTTTTGCTTTCTAGAGTATTATTATAAATACGTATGCTAGTTTCTAAAATTGTTAAATATGTTTATATTATATTTTGTGTAAAAAAAAATGAAATGCACAAAAATAAAATCAGTGTTTTAAATTCTACAAGTAAATTTTTTATGCACTTCTGCTCAAAAGTTTGGGGCTGGAAAGATTTGTAATGTTTTTGAAGAAGTCTTATCCTGACCAAAGATGCATTTATTTGATCGAAAATACAGTAAATACAGTAATATTGAGAAATATTATTATAATTTAAAAGAACTGTTTTCTATTTAAATATATTCTAAAATGTAATTTATTCCTGTGATGGCAAAGCTGAATTTTCAGCAGCCATTTCTCCAGTCTTTAGTGTCACATGATCCTTAAGAAATCACTCAAATATGCTGATTTGAATTTCAAGAAACATTTCTTATTATTATCAATGTTGAACTGTGATAGAAAGTTCAAAACAACAGCATTTTAATAGAACATTTTTGTAAGAAAATAGAACAAGTCTGTCACATTACTGTCACATTTGAAATTATTAGTGCTATTAAATATTAATTTTAAGTGAGTGCTTGATGATGACAAACCAATACCGATAAGTTAACAGTGAAAAGTCCCTTATTTCTTAATTTCACATAACTCCATCATCATATATCTGTCATAATGCTCATTTAGATGTTCATTTATAACATAATACTCATTATCCAAGTTCCCTGTCACTCTTCGCAGGGATTGCAGAACTTCTATAAGTGAAAGATTTGTCACGCTAACCTCCAGGCAGCCTGTCATATTGCTTGTCCACAGGGTGCAGACACTTGCAAATGATAGATGATCTGTAGGCCAGTGTGCCGGATGCCCCGTGTTGAAGCAGAGGTCTTAATAATTACAGTGACGATGTCTTTTTCAGAGATGAAGTTAGAAACTGCCATAAAATTATGAGGTGTGAGAATGAGATTCTTGGGCTCCTAAGTTCATAGCAGAGCGGTGTGGGAAAAACACAACTCCTGAGGGGTTTGCCTGGAAGCTAATAGACGTCAGATGAGAGTCTTTTATTCCTCAGGTTTTAATCTTTGTGTCTGGGAGTCATTGTGGCATAAGCCTGGAGGGATCCGTTTCATGATGTTACTCACCGTACCTCAGGTGACCAATCCTTCACCCGGCCCAGAGGGACTCTTCTGTAAAGTGGAATGAAGTTGAGATAAATGCTTTTTTGAGAGGTCAAGAAACAGTAAAAGAGTTCTTTGTAAATCAAACAGTTATTATTCTGCTTACCCGGGTAGGTTTGCAGTATTGTTTTAGGATGTTTCGACATCTGGTACTGTAGATTGAGGCTTAAAATAGGCGAGCAATTACTCCGATATTAGTAAATGAAGCCTTTGACACCTTTTTGACACCAATTCTGTCTTGAAATTTCTCAGTAGAAGTTATCGCGCCACATATCAATGACATTTGCAAAGGTCGTGCTCAAATCGAGCTTTAATTTCCATAACATTTGCATTTTCTCATTTTGCAGATGCTTTTGGACCAAAGCGACAGTGCAAACAGTCAACTGATGTAACAAATACAATTACAGAGAGCATGTGACTCGATTAATACTGAGGCAAAGCCGTAGAGAACGAAGAAGACCTTCATTTTGGATATTAACTTTGGATCCCCTGCTCTTAGAACAGAGGAAAATTACCTTATTACTTTCATGAACCTTCAAAGTAATAACAGAAACATCAGTGCAGTGCCATAATGATACTCTAGGGCAACCCGACAAAAATTATAGTGTATTATAGACATAATAGACTAGTTTATGTACTTAGAAATGAATGTTCACGACCTCTGTTTATTTTTTCTTTCAAATGTTGTTGCAGTAAATGTAAGCACATGTCTTGACCTTGCTGTCTCACTTATTCAGACATGTCTGTACATTGTTAAACACAATTACAGTTGTACATAGACATTGAATTGACCTTGACCTTTAAAATTAGCATTACAATTTTTTAGACACAAACATGTACTGTGAAACACTTTAATGTATGTGATTATGAGTGCTCTGTAACCTATAGATGATTGAAATCAGTCTTAAAATATGTATGTGCTATCGTGCAAACATTCATTCATTAGGACATGATCCGAGAAGATTTAAGTGGTGACGGCTTGATCCTAAATGATGTTTGAAGAACGACAATCGTAAATTGAGTGCCTGGCTTTGGAAACACATTATGCTAGAGAGTTGTCATCATCGCGGAATGACATATCTCGCCTTGTAAAACACATTTGCGCTGAAACGGTCATAAGGAAACACGCTACTGTTTTTCTCTCAGATTGTAATTGGTACAGTTTACAAGTCTCTGGAATGCTTGATTCTGAGTGGTCAGTTGCAACATTCAAATATTTTTTGTACAAAGACCATTGAACCATATAATTGACCTACCATGACTCTTATTTCAGTCCTCAGACCAGTTATTTTAGTATTATTTATACCGAGAAATTGACCCTTGACTGGTTTTGTGGTCCAGGGTCACATATACTATGTATTAATGTTTAGAATATTTTTTATAGTATTTTATATAGTTTCTAGTATTTTTAAATTTTCATTTTGTTGTGCTTTTGTCATTTTTTATTAATTTCTGCTTTTTTTACATTTCTATTTAGCTTTAATTTATTTTTATTTCAGTTTTAATTAGAGTACTTTAGTACTTATTTCAGTTAATTAAAAAAACATTCCTGTACTTACATTTTTGCAAAAGTCCAAAAGCGTACCTATACATAGAATTCATGGCAGTTTTCACCTGAAATGCATTATTTATCTGTGTCTTGTCACTGTCATTCTGTTTATGCTTTGGAAGCCTGTGTCACCAAAACAAAATTCTAGTATGTGAAAACATACCTGGCAATAAAGCTCTTTCCGATTCTGATTCATTAGAGGCAGTAAAATGGCAACAACCTTTATTCCTTCTGTACACTTATGGGGCAGATTATCGATTAATAATCAATTAAATATTATCACACAGTTCTTTGCACAGTACTATGTTATGATATCAAAACATTTGTACCATGGCACATGATTTATAAACTTTGCAAATCCACATGTAAGGCTTTTCTCATGTAGTAAACTTGCTCTGTAGCTCACCTGGTACAGCATTCTACTTGCGATGTGGAGCGCTCGAAAACGAGTCCCATGAAACATGACTAATAATAAAAGGGCTCAAAGACTTGTAAAAGCAAGCTAAAATGACAAAGTTGCTTCAGCTAATGCATTTTTACCTCAGATTTGCTTTTGTTAACATGTGGTTAGGTTTTTCAAACGTGATAGAGCATTAAACTTTTAGCACCACACACTGGAAATTTAATTTCTGAACTGCTGCGATACTTAAAACAAACCAACAACCATTGTATATAAAATGTTGCTTGATTCATGTTTGTCACAAACTGCCTGTTTTGGATTTGTTTTCATTTGTTTCTATCCATTACCTGTTTTCCTTTATTCCAGGCCACATTCACACGAAGCCAGAGCTTTCCTTATCCAATCTTATTTTTTCCTTGTTCTAAAAAAAAATTCCGTAAACACGGCGTTGTCTCAAGAAATTTCTGCGTACACACGAAACGACTGAAACCGACTCAAAACGATGAAGTATACATAAGTTCTATCACCCTGTGTATTTAAGTTCTTCCTTTTCATTCAGTTGGTGTCTGGTATTGTTTGTGTGTAGACACACTGTTACATTGCCTTCTCACATTTGGATTACCTGAGTTTGTTTTCTTAAAGAACCATTTGTTTGTGGAAACCTGTTTGAACCTTTTTAATAATCTTCCTCTGTACCTGATTGGGACAATATTCATCTGTTTCGGGTAAAACTGAACATTTCTTCTAGCGCCTCTCACTGGAAAGTGTCATTTTATTTTGAAAGTGTCTTGAAACGTAGTATCATTTTGCATAAATTTTGATACAGGCATGTATTTTCAATTAACCTGGGTTTGTTTCCAAGGTTAATCTAATTTTTGTTAAAAGTAAAAAAAAATATTTTATTTTGTTTTACGTAGCCATGAAATAAGTTGGATATTGTCCAGTCAGCTGGCCATTATCGCAAAAATAACCCCCCTGAGACCTGCCAAAATATCTGGGTTTATTTTGCAATAATGAGCAGCTGGCTGTTTCCCTTTACTTACATTTAGGACAGGCAACCAGAATTCAACATTCAATATTTTCACTTCATTATGCCTTCCAAAGTTTAAATATTGCTTACTTGCAGAGCTTGTTGATTCTTTCCAAACCAATTTACAGTTAACTTCTCAGTAACTATCCAAGGGGTCACCCTTACCTGTGACCTTTGAATTAACCATGTAGTTTCAGCACTTTTTTTATTGGTAGGCTCCAACTGTACATCTACATCAGTGTCACACAGTGTCACACATCAGTGTTTTTGTTCCCATCAAGCTAATTATATCAGTAAGATGCTGTTGTCCAAGAGTAGGTATTTGTGTAAGTGGCTGCTGTATGTGTTTCAGAGATGTGAATGAGCCTATCTTTGTGTATGAGAGCCTGTGTGTTAGTGTGAAAGTGTGTAAACGCACACTGATACAGCGCTGTGCTCATTAAGGAGCTCTGGCATGGCTGGGCTTGGCTCCAGGGCCACATGTTTCTCCTGTGCAGTGCTCGGCTATTTCTGTCTGCAGTGTTTGGCTGGGATTTATACTCCGCTGCTCTCTCAGTCACCTTGTCTTTTCTTGTCTCATTCTTCATACAGTGTCAACGCATTTCTATCTAGGCTGGCTAATAGACCTATCTACTGTACACTTGTTTTGATAAATTTGGAGCGCGTGAGCTTGAGACAGAAACTGGATTGATGGCAACCTTAAAACCTTGCGTTCCAATAGTCTGGTTCAGTGTTAGTCACCTTCATTGTCTCTTTAAAACAACAGGTTTTGAACACATGTATTTCTGCAAAAAAGTGTGGAATAGAGCGGGACTTATCCTTTGAAATCTGATTGGTTAACTCATGCTTGCTAACATTATGTGCTAAAATTATTGCCTATTATTTATGCTAGGATAACATTATTTTTGGATTATATTGGCTAATATTAACATTGGCTAATATTATTTATGCTCATATTATTGCCTATTTGTGCCATTTTGGCTAATATTATTTATATCCGGATATTACTGGCTATTTATGCTGAGATATTATTGGCTAATATTATTATTGCGAGAATTTTATTGGTTAATGTTATTTATGCTAAGATGTTATTGGCTAATATTATTTAGACTCCGATGTTTGTGAATTATGTTTAGGCTACAATACTGTTATTATTTATGCTAAGCTAAGATATTGGCTAATATTATTTAGGCTAAGATATTATTGTCTAATATTTATCCTTGGAAATGATTGGAAAATGTTAGTTATGCTACAATATTATTAGCTAACGTTATGTATGTTAGGATGTTATTGGCTAATATTATGTACACTAGGATTTTACTGGCTAATGCTATTTATGCTAGAATGTTATTAGCTAATATTATTTATATTTATGTATTATTATCTAATATGATGTACTGTATGCTACATGGTCTTGTTTACTTCGGATTAGACCTTTTGTCAGATTTGGAGAAAATGGTTTAATTTGAAAACAACCTATGTAATATATGTAGCTAACCTGAGGAGTCAGATCTTGCTTTGAGTTTGCTCACCTCAGAAACAGTGACTGCATTTCAGTGTTTGATTTTGTGTGTTTTTGTTAGCATGCAATAACCTTCACAGGTGTGGAGTTTTCAGATGACAGATGCTCTGCAGGTTATGTGATGTAACTTGCTGCTATTCTTTTGTCACTGGAGACGTCCCCTCGTGATGGACAAAGTGCCAAAGTTTTTGCACCTGAATTAAGAAGACCACTTGTATATCAAGTGAAGTGCGGTGAAATGTGAGAGATGTGTGTTTGGAGATGTACAGATGTTTGGAAGGGAAGAATGTGTGATTCCTATAGGGTATTTACTGTATACTGTGTGTGATGTGCTGAGGGGCATTGGGAGTCATGTTTGTGTGTGGAAGGAGATGAGGGAGTGGGAGAGGGGGATGTGTTTGCTCATGCATCTGTGTTTGTGGCTCTCTGAGAGGTTTAGCCTGCAACTTCATGGATCTTTGTGGAAAGACTGATCACTTTGTGCCCATTCTGAATCTCTCTCTCTCCAACTCTCCAAACAGCTCATTTGATAGAATACAATTCACCTTTCAAACTAGACACCTCTCCACAGATACAAGATACCACGTCTCTTTCACTGATCACATGACCTGGCTTGCTTGTCAACCGGCCCCTTCCCCAGAGGAAGCTCAGGGTTGCCGTGGGGATGAGGATCCTGATGGCAGATTTGGGGAATCTGAGGCGACGTTACCATGGCAGAGCCCGAGTCTGAGTCTGGGGAAGGGGTACATTGGCTCTTTGAAGCACTTGTTGTTGCAGCTGTTTGCTTGTTTTTGTCTCATTCTTATTAATTTTTTTGCACTCATGAGGGAACATTATCTCACACGTCAGTATCTTACCTTACAAACTCACATTCATGTCTAATTTTAACAGTCCAGTTTACTGCAGTAATTTAATGTACACTATAGTTTAAAAGTTTGTGGTCAGTTTGTGATTTTTTTTTTTAAAGAAGTCTTAAGGCTAAATTTATTTTGTCAAAAAAGTAAATAAATAAAATAAATAAATACATACATATTCTAAAATATTAAAGGTGGGGTAAGCGATTTCTGGTAGCCAATTTTGACATTTGAAATCACCAAAACAAACACGCCCCTACCCCAAAAAGGTCTCACCCCTATTTTGATAGCTCCACCCCACACATACGTAAGCAACCCAGGCAACGATTAGTTCTGTGAAACAAAGCAAAACCAATGTTACACCGTGTCTACACCGGACGTGAGTGGCTCAGCGCGACAAAATATTATGGAACTCATTATAATCAGTGATGCTGTCTACACCATAGATATATATACACATCTATGGTCTACATCGGATGCGGCGCGGCACGACACGACAAATCCCCGACAGAAAACTGTTCTTTTGTTCCACAAACGTTTTCCTCTTTTGTTTTTTATCCGCCATCTCTATCTTTCTGTCGCTCGGCTCACTAATGTCTGTCCCGTGCACTGAACGCTCTCTCCTCCACATCATGAGTAGACACGCCCCTTACTGCTGATTGGCTACAAGTTTGTTTTGCTACTCGGCCCAAATCAGTTTTCTAAAGCATTTTGGAAAATCGCTTACCCCACCTTTAATGCATTTTAATATAACTGTTTTCTATTATATTATATTTTAATATTTATTAGAATTTTTTATTTTAATTCATTTTAAAATGAATTTTATTCCTTTGAGAGCAAAGCTGAATTTTCAGCAATTATTACTCCAATCTTCAGTGTCACATGATCCTTCAGAAATTATTCTAATAAGTTGATTTGGTTAAAAAAAATCATATTATCAATGTTGAAAGTTGTGCTACGTAATCTTTTTGTAAAAACTGTGATACATTTTCAGGATGAATAGACAGTTCAAAAGAACAGCATTTATTTGAAATAGAAGTCTTTTGTTACATTATAAATGTCTTTACTGTCACTTTTGACCAACTTAATGCATCTTTGCTGAATAAATGTAATAAATTATTCATATTGTTCATTTCTATCAGAAAAGAACCCCACACTTTTTAACATGATGTATTTCCGAGGTAAACAGGATATTCAGCGAGAGAAAAAAACACTTGATTGTATTTGTCTGGAACTGATTGAACCATGAAAGTTGGTGGTTGCAAGGCCTGAGTTAAAAAAAAGTACAAATTAAGAGGGTTTGGTGAAAGTTGCAAGTTGTTTTAGAGGCGGAGCAATTTGAAGATGAAAGGTTAAGAATATAAACACTTTTTATTTGAACAGTGTACATTGAAGATCAGGAATGCGTTTTAAGGCCCCGATCAGACAGAATGTGTTTTTCAGGTTTGAAAACGCGAGGCGCACCACACTGCCTTTTTTTAGTTGACTTTTTTTAACTTAGAAAAGAGCAATGCGCTGCGGGTTTTTTTATGTTGTAGGCAACCACCGAATCAGCTGTCCTGTCAGGCTAATGAAGGATTATAGCGCGCGTGCTCTAAAATCTTTGGTTTGCTTTTGGTTTGGTTTGGATTGCAACTTCACGCGTTCAGAGCGCTCCAACAAAAACGTGAGGCGCAACAGGCGAGGCTCCTCAAGTTGAAAAAAATCAACTCTGAGCAGAAAAGCGCCTGACGTAATTTGCGTTTTTTTCCCATTGTCCAATCGAATGAATGGAGAGGTGGGCCTTCCGTTGTGGTGACAGAAGTTTACGGTGGCTTGGAACGTCCAGAGACTTCAATGATGGAGGAGAAACTTGTGGCGGCTGTCGCAGGTTACCCGGAGCTGTATTTTTTTAAATTTCTGCTAATACGACAGTTTACTTAACAGTAAACCAAAGATTTTGGAGCGGTCGCACTATAATCCTTGATTAGACTGACAGGACAGCTGATTCAGTGGTTGCCTAGCAACATAAAAAAAAACGCAGTGCACTGCTATTTTCTAAATTAAAAAAAGTCAACCAAATAAAGGCAGTGCGATGCGCCTCGCATTTTCAAACCTGAAAAATGCGTTCTGTCTTATCGGGCCTAAATCCTTATTGAGTAGGAGAGATCCAGCTGCTTTCAGTTTAGCTATCATTTTAGTCGTCAGAGAACCATCTGTTTGTGCAGACATGGGTTGTTAATCTTTTGCAAACAGAACAAAAAAACTGGATGGGTTATGGCCATTATTAGACACAAAGAGCACATCTGACTATAAGCTTTGGACAAGCAGTGAGACAAGGAACATATCATGACATTGTTGTCCCGTGACACACTGCATACTTCCAGTGTCGATTGGTGGCGAAGATCAACCAGCTCCACAATTTAAAAAAAAAAATGGTGTAACAGCAATTTTCACTCAGAAATCTCAAAAATAATTACAAAGAATTGTCAGTAAGTACATTGAGTTAAATGTGAAATTTTGAAGTATATAGATTAAAGTTGTATTTTCTATATTCTAATATTCCAACTTCGAAAAATCATTTTTTACAGTGTACCACTCAGAAGCTGCAGTCAGTAATATTTTTTATGTTTTTGAAAGAAGTCTCTCTGTTTTCATAAAAAAATTCAGTAAAAATAGTATTATGAAATACTGTGTTATTACAAGCTACAATTTTACAATTACAGTTTAAGTTTTCTATTTGAATATATTTGGTGCTCTAGAAACACTTCTTATTATCACTGTTGAAAACGAATTTTTGCGTAAAACCATGATGCTTTTTTACAAGATTCTTTGATGAATATAAAGTTCAAAAGTACAGCATTCATTTGAAACATAAATCTTTTGTAATATTATAAATGTCTTTACTGTACCTTTTGATCAAATCGATGCATGTTTGCTGAATAAAAGTATTAATTTCTTTTTTTTTTTTATTTAATGGGGTGCCATGAGCAAAAAAAGGCTGATTTCAAACCAATACCTCTGGGGGTTCCTGCACCAGCTGAGCATCTGCCACTGAGATGAATGGAAATGCTAACGGATAGCCTTCTCCAGGTATTATAGACCTCCTTGGGGCAAATGCTCAGCAGGCTCGTGCGTTAATCCATCTATGAGCGAGATGTGCATTGAAAGAGTCAGGCGCAGCACACTATGCAGACAGCAGAAGAGGGAGTAACTTCCTGCAGTGGGTAAAGGCAAATAGAAAGAGAAGATGAAAGACAAACAGAGACAGGAGAGAGAAATTAAGAACAGGTCAGGCAAGATGCTGGAGGGAGCGAACCGCAATATGTACCTTTAGCCAGACCATGGATGGCACATACAAACATGGAGACGTAAATAAACTGAAACATAAAGGAAATTCATACTTTGGTTCAGGAGGAAGGTCACTAATATTGACTGCCTTATTGTTATACGCCTAAATGTTCTGAAAGCATTTTGTGATGCTAAGAAATGCCATAGAAAACAGGAAAAGGGGTCAAGGATGTTGACCAAAAGGTGATAGAGTTTCTTTCTACACTGAACAAAAGGCACATTTTCATTCAGAAAAATGCAAGATGCAATTAAGTCTGACTGTAGTGCGTGAAGTGAGCAGGAGAGGACAGATTTTTATAGATTGAATGAGTGTGGAAAGGTCTGGCAACAGAAAGCTGAGCAGTCCAGGAACAGAGCAAATGGAAAATGAGTGGAAAGTGAGAGAGGGATTGGGAGGGAGGGGCTGGGGAAAAGGAGGCGTGGCCTGCATTCTATTCTGCCTATCACATCCAGACAGGGGCAGGCAATGAGAACTGGTGTAGGAGCGAATGAGAGGAGGAGGAGGAGAGAGAGAGAGAGAGAGAGAGAGGGAGAGAAAGAGAGAGAGAGAGAGAGATAGAGAGAGCATGTGAAGGAGAGAGGTAGACGGAGATGTATATTCTCAGCCTGTGGCAGAGAGCTTGGTCGTATCAGAATAGCACAGGACGGTCCTGGTCCAAAGTCTGTTTCGGAGTGTGGGCCGGACAGTATGTCGGATTCTGAAGCTAAAGTGAACTCCAAAAAAGCTGGCATTCGGGCTGCTGTCATTCTGATCGGACTACTGCACAAGTCCAGACGGCAGAAGGAGAAAGAGAGGGACAAGGAGCGGTGGGTGAACTTTTCTTTTTCCCACCTTCTAGTTTGACCTGATGTTCAGATCTGGCTGTTGTTACTGGCCCGTGTGCTCTGGTTGGCCTGTGTTTTTGTATGAGGTTTATGGCTATGTAGGTCATTGTATGTACACTTTATACATTTATTGTTGTCCCAGAGTGTGTTGTAATTGGGTCAGTATATAGTAAAGGACTTTTTTTTGTGTGTGTGTCTCATTTGAGGATGTTCTCGTTGCAAGCTAGCCTTCCTCCTCGTATGCCCCAAAGCAAAATTTCAAATGCAAATATTTGACTTGTTCATAGCTCAGGATACTTAATGCAGTTCTCAATTATTGAAGTGTCATTGAAGTATCTCAGCTGTTTCTGATGGAGAAATAACATAACACACAAATAAGACAATTGTTGATATACAGTAAAAGTGAATATAAAATTAACATGGATTGCATTTTTGGTCTTGAAAGAATTTAATGAGAAATGTTTAATTTAATCACAGACTTGGCAAATCTCAGCACAGTTTGAGACATTGTTTTAATGCTATTTATTTGTATTATTTATTTATTTATTTTGTAATTTCCTAATTTTTATTCCTTTTTTTAAAAAATTATTACTATTTGTTTAATTTATTTTTATAAAAATTTTAGTTTTTGTTTTCAGTTAGTAATTATAGTCCTTCAAGACTCCTTAGTTGACAACATATTATTATTTTTATTTAATATGTATATTTTATTTTAATGAACAAAAATGCTTTAAATAATTTTAAATAATATTAGTTAATAATATCAATAGTTGAGAGTCTTCTGAAACTCTGACTTTGTGTGTGACCTGCCCTGCTCTTTATCTAATCTTATTGCTGTCTAAGAGAAACGGTTAAGATAATAAGAAGATTGCATATGTATTTTTTCTTTCCTGTGTAACCGTCCATGTACAAAGATTTCCAAGCAAATACAGCTCTGTTAAACAAACAGAGAGTAAATAGAGAGAGAGTGAGAGACAGAGCGGTATAGTTTTCACCAATATCTCCTGGTCAGGGTCATGCAGGTCAGATCGTACAGTATGTGGAAGTAAATCTCTGAGGATAAGACCATGAAACTATTTCTCAGCTATCATTTACTCATCTTCTCCAGTGGTTGTCTGGTCAGTAGATGTGTTGCTCTGTATCAACTGGCATCATTATTGCAAACAGTGGCCCCAGTGTAACTTTGTCTAATCATTAATTTAAAACTGATTTGACTGCATACTGACACACACCCAAACTCACTCTTTTACGCAGATGTCGTGCTGCTTGGAACCACACAATAAGATTTGTCTTTGTAGGCGCCGGGTGTGTGGCTCCATTTGCATAGATCTCATCGATAACTGGCATGGTTACTGACATCACTGCGAGACGGCCCAGCTGGATTCGCCGCTTTTATTCCTTTTAGATCAGTTCTGTCCTGTTCTTCAGCTCAGATGTGCACTCCGTGAGAAGAGAGTCTATAAATCTAACAGGCTTTTCAGATCTCATGTGTTTGAATGAGTGATAAGTGGGGCATATTTGTAAATGTTATAATGAGATTCTCCTTGATGGTTGGTCTGTCAGGAAGGTTATTGTTTTAATCGAAAGGTTG
Source organism: Sinocyclocheilus rhinocerous (assembly GCF_001515625.1). Classification (NCBI taxonomy): domain Eukaryota; kingdom Metazoa; phylum Chordata; class Actinopteri; order Cypriniformes; family Cyprinidae; genus Sinocyclocheilus; species Sinocyclocheilus rhinocerous. The sequence goes on along the minus strand of NW_015625590.1, from coordinate 1,706,345 downwards.
ATTTCTGTAGTAATTGCATTGTTTTATCTTAAAATTAAAGGTTTGGTACAAGATTCAAGAGCACTTCAGAGTGTAATTTGTTCTCTGATTAGAGTTGATAGACATTCTTTGAGTAGGTAAAAAGATCTTTAAAAAGCATTTTCTTAATCAGTATTTTTGTCTTGTATTTCAATAAAAATATCACAGAGAATATCCCTTGAATAAATTATTTATTTAATTTCTAATATTTCATCTTGATTTTTTGTATTTAGTCATTATTAATCTAATAAAATATTTATTATTTGTTTTTACCGCATTGGCAGATTTTATTGTAAAGATTTAAGAACTTTTTGGGGCATAAAATAAAAAAGGAAATAGTGAGTGCAATGCTTTATACTATTTTCCAATGGGTTGATTGATGATATATTCTCTGAAAATACAATGTAATTTCATGTCATTTTCAGTAAAAAATATCCAATAATTCATAAAACAAGGTAAATCTACTTTCGTAAGATAGACTTATTCACATAAAATAGAATATATTTAATATATTTAATAATTAATATAACATGTCATCATGAATTTTATAATAAAATGTAGGAATTTTTATGAAATTAAACTTATAATAGTAGTTCATCTTAAATAATTTATTAATTCATTTTTTTTACCCCAATGGCAGATTTTATTTTAAGCATTTAAGAACTTATTTGTAGCTTAAATAAATAAATAAATGAGGTTTCATTGCTTCATACTATTTTCCAGTGGGTTAAATTTTGATATATTCTCTAAAAACTAGTCTTAATATCTTAATATCCTCAAGTAAATTTATTTCATTCATTGTTATCTTTTGATATTTTTACTGGAAAATAAGACAAAAATGCTTAACATGATAATATTTACATTGTTTGTTGTTTGCAGTCTCTCTACCAGTTTGACTAGTTTTATTTTGGTTATTAATATTTCTTTATTTGACATGATGTTCCTCTTCCATTTATCTTAGCAAGTGCTGCAAGATGAGAGCAGCAGCGAAAGCATTTCTTCATAAGTTCATTAAGCACCAAAGCAAATGTTTTTCTGGTTTCCTGTTTCATTTACTGAAATCTAATTTTCTCCACCTTCGTCACTCATTTCTCCCATGATCCTGTCTCCTGCAGCTCGCATGAACTGCCTTCACCTCCTGACTCATTCAGTTTCCATCACACTTTATTTTCCTTTAGGTTTTTTCACTTTTCTTCTTCACGTAGTTTCTTCACGTGTAATTTTGATCCCTATGCACCTCCGCTGTGCCCTCCCCCCTTACTTCCTCTTTGCTCAGTTGTTTTGCCCCCCCTCTCTCTCTTTCTGTTGTTGAGAAAGTATTTTTGATTAGCAGCTGTGTGAAATTAAACTAAACTAGGTCACCTTTTGCCCTCTGTCTCGCTTATAAACATACAAAGACTCAAAGTCCTTTAGGTCAGAGGATAAGATTCCTAACATAAGATTCCAGTTCAGTTCCTCATTCAGTACCACAAATGCATCATCGTCTGTAACTGTAAGAGCGAGTCATCGTGAGTATACCTGGAAAAAACATGTGGCTCATTCATCCAGAAGAGGCCGTAAAACAGACCTCTAGCTGCCAGCACAATGGCAAAGCACACTCAGTGATATACACACAGTATGTCATAAAAACTCAAAGTAAAGGGCTCAAATGGCAGCACTTTGGGGAAGTTATGGATTATGATATAATCATGTTCCTTATCAGTCCTGCTAAACAGAAACATTAAATGGACAGAATATTGCTTCTGAAGTTCCATGTACATTTTGTTATTTACAGTATACTGTCATACAAAGGCAAAACGCAGTCATTTTGTCAAAGAGCCAATAAGTGTGTCCATAATGAAGAAAAGGAAAAGGTCACTTTACATTAAGGTTACCTATCCACAGCAATGATTAGAAACTGATATATTTTGTTTATCAAGATGAAATTATCATCTTGATTTTTATTTTGGGGGAAAAATCGTAAAAGCACAACCATGACTTGATGAGATATTAATATTAAAAATTTTAATTCCAATATTACCTGTGAACTTTAATGTAATTAACTTTTAATTAATGATTTATAAACATTAATAACCTGTGAAAGTGCACCTTAATGTAACGTGAACATCTGTGAACCAGTTATTAATGAGTTATAAACGTTAATAACGTCTAAAAGTGAACCTCTTAATGTAAATTGAACACCTGTGAACCATTTATTAATGAGTTACAAACGTTAGTAACCTGTGAAAGCAAACCTTAATGTAAAGTGAACACCTGTGAACCATTTATTATTGAGTATTAAACATTAGAAACCAGTCAAAGTGAACTTTAATGTAAAATGGACACAATAATTATTTATTTATTTATTTATTGATTATTATTGCACACACAGAAAAGTTAGTAAAAAAGTAAAAAAGTTAGTATTCAGGTGTTCACTTTACATTAAGGTTCACTTTCACAGGTTACTAATGTTTATAGATCATTAATAACTGGTTCACAGATGTTCACTTTACAGTAAGGCTCACTTTCACAAGTTATTAACGTTTATAAATCATTAATGAATGGTTCATTACATTAAAGTTCACAGGTAATATTGGAATAAAAATTTTCAATATTAATATCTCATCAAGTCATGGTTGTGCTTTTATGATTTTTCCCCCAAAATAAAAATCAAGATGATAATTTCATCTTGATAAACAAAATATATCAGTTTCTAATCATTGCTGTGGATAGGCATCATGAACTTTTGCGGAGAATCATGGGTAAGGTACAGAGTAGATTCTGGTAAGAAACATTGTAAGAAAACATTAGATATAAATGAGAAAACCATAAATACAACACCCTTCAGTCTTGCTATAATAAT